>NC_138238.1:25633711-26233711 GCF_964197995.2 Scardinius erythrophthalmus | reverse complement strand
AGAAGGCAATGTCCAATCTGCGCCAAACTTCACACTTTTAATAAACATTCTGTCCTGAACACATGACCATGCTCATATTCAGTTACAGTCATAGTGCCACCTGCTGGCAACAGGAAGTGACATGTTAAACACTGTTGTGGACATATAAAAACATATAAAAAAGTGCCAGCAAGTGCTAAACATGCTAACAACATACTAGAAACATGCTAAAACATGCTAGCAAACACTAAGCTAAGTGCTAAAGCATGCTATTGCTGAAATTAAATAGGAATTTGCTGTAACTCAGGCATGGAATGTCCAATCTGCCCCAAACGTCACACTTTTGATAAGAGTCATGGCCTGAACACATCTACATGAGAATGTTCAATTATAGTAATAGCGCCACCTGCTGTCAACAGGAAGTGACATGTTTAACAGTGTTGTGGTCTCCTAATAACATATAAAAAACAGCCAGCAAGTGCTAAACAGGTTAGCAACATACTAGAAACATGCTAGCAAACACTTAGCTAAGTGCTAAAGCATGCTATTACTGCAATTAAATAGGAATTTGCTGTAACTCAGGCATGGAATGTCCAATCTGCCCCAAACTTCACACGTTTGATAAGAATCATGGCCTGAATACATGTCTATGCTCAAATTCAGTTATAGTAATAGCGCCACCTACTGGCAACAGGAAGTGACATGTTTAACACGTTGATGCCGTTCTAGCAACATGTTAAAAATGCCATTGAGTTCTAAACATGCTAGAAACATGTTAAAACATGCTAGCAATACTTAGCTAAGTGCTAAAGCATGCTAATTCAATGAAACAGGACTATGTTGTTACTCAAGAAGACAATGTACAATCTACCCCAAACTTCACACGTTTGATAAGAGTTATCTCTTGAACACATGTCCATGCTCATATTTAGTTATAGTCATAACGCAACAGAACCTACTGGCAACAGAAACTGACATGGTTAACACAGTAATGCAGTACTAACCACATAATTATTGTGTACTAAGCATGCTAGAAACAGACTAAACATGCTAGCAACACATAACTGAGTCATGAAGCATGCTATTATCACCATTATACAAAACATTTTGTAACTGACTTTGACATACTCTTACTATATATACCTCCTTAAATGTACATTTCCCAACCATGCTCTGTCTTCCTAAAGCCACCGAGTGTTGATGGCACGGGTGCGAGGGCCCTTTCATCGCTGCTTGCAGCTTTAATTAGGGCCCGAGCACTGATGGTGTGAGGACCCTCTTGGAATTGGTCTGTTTATTATTATTATTATTATTAGGGCCCGAGCACCGATGGTGTGAGGACCCTCTTGGAATTGCTCTGTTTATTATTATTAGGGCCCGAGCACCGATGGTGTGAGGACCCTCTTGGAATTGCTCTGTTTATTATTATTATTATTATTAGGGCCCGAGCACCGATGGTGTGAGGACCCTCTTGGAATTGCTCTGTTTATTATTATTATTATTATTATTATTATTATTCTTCTTCTCCGCATTGAATTGCATTTTTGAGGGCCTAAACATGCTCGAAAACTCACGAAACTTTGCACACGCGTCAGAACTGGCGAAAATTTACATCTGATATAGGTTTCAGAATTGGACGGGGCAAAATGGCTCGATAGCGCCACCTATAAAAGTTCAACGGAGTGCGCCTCCCGCATCGTTCCACGTACGTGCACGAAATTCGGTACATACATGTAATTACCTAATACATACAAAAAAGTCTCTTGGAGCGTAGCCCTAAACACAACAGGAAGTCAGCCATTTTGAACTTCCTCTCAGATTTTTGTGCAGTTTTTGCCATTTTCAGGCCTCGTACTTTAACGAACTCCTCCTACAGTTTTAATCTGATCATCTTCAAATTTGGTGAGTGTAATCTTCAGGCCTTTGCGACGTTAAATTGCGAAGATCTTGAGTTTTCGTCGAAGTGCGGGTCCTCGGCGGCCTGACAAATTTCGATGTTTCGCCATGAAACAGGAAGTTGCTGTAACTCAGGCATGGAATGTCCAATCTGCCCCAAACTTCACACTTTTGATAAGAGTTCTGTCCTGAACACATGACCATGCTCATATTCAGTTATAGTCATAGCGCCACCTGCTGGCAACAGGAAGTGACATGTTTAACACTGTTATGGACTCCTAATAACATATAAAAAAGTGCCAGCAAGTGCTAAACATGCTAACAACATACTAGAAGCATGCTAAAACATGCTAGCAAACTCTTAGCTAAGTGCTAAAGCATGCTATTATTGCAATTAAATAGGAATTTGCTGTAACTCAGGCATGGAATGTCCAATCTGCCCCAAACTTCACACTTTTGATAAGCGTTCTGTCCTGAACACATCTACATGAGAATATTCAGTTATAGTAATAGCGCCACCTACTGGTAACAGGAAGTGTCATGTTTAAAACGTTGATGCCATTCTAGCAACATGTTAAAAATGCCATTGACTTCTAAACATGCTAGAAACATGTTAAAACATGCTAGCAATACTTAGCTAAGTGCTAAAGCATGCTAATTCAATGAAACAGGATGTTGTTGTTACTCAAGAAGGCAATGTCCAATCTGCACCAAACTTCACACTTTTGATAAGCGTTCTGTCCTGAACACATGACCATGCTTATATTCAGTTACAGTCATAGCGCCACCTGCTGGCAACAGGAAGTGACATGTTTAACACTGTTATGGACTCCTAATAACATATAAAAAAGTGCCAGCAAGTGTTAAACATGCTAACAACATACTACAAACATGCTAAAACATGCTAGCAAACTCTTAGCTAAGTGCTAAAGCATGCTATTATTGCAATTAAATAGGAATTTGCTGTAACTCAGGCATGGAATGTCCAATCTGCCCCAAACTTCACACGTTTGATAAGAATCATGGCCTGAACACATGTCTATGCTCAAATTTAGTTATAGTAATAGCGCCACCTACTGGCACCAGGAAGTGACATGTTTAACACGTTGATGCCGTTCTAGCAACATGTTAAAAATGCCATTGAGTTCTAAACATGCTAGAAACATGTTAAAACATGCTAGCAATACTTAGCTAAATGCTAAAGCATGCTAATTCAATGAAACAGGACTTTGTTGTTACTCAAGAAGGCAATGTACAATCTACCCCAAACTTCACACGTTTGATAAGAGTTATCTCTTGAACACATGTCCATGCTCATATTTAGTTATAGTCATAGCGCCACCTGCTGGCAACAGGAAGTGACGTTTAACACTGTTCTTGATTCCTAATAACATATAAAAAAATGCCAGTAGGTGCTAAACATCCTACCAACATACTAGAGACATGCTGAAACATACTAGCAAACACTTAGCTAAGTGCTAAAGAATGATATTACTGCAATTAAATATGAATTTGCTGTAACTCAGGCATGGAATGTCCAATCTGCCCCAAACTTCACACTTTTGATAAGCGTTCTGTCCTGAACACATGACCATGCTTATATTCAGTTACAGTCATAGCGCCACCTGCTGGCAACAGGAAGTGACATGTTTAACACTGTTATGGACTCCTAATAACATATAAAAAAGTGCCAGCAAGTGTTAAACATGCTAACAACATACTAGAAACATGCTAAAACATGCTAGCAAACTCTTAGCCAAGTGCTAACGCATGCTATTATTGCAATTAAATAGGAATTTGCTGTAACTCAGGCATGGAATGTCCAATCTGCCCCAAACTTCACACTTTTGATAAGAGTCATGGCCTGAACACATCTACATGAGAATGTTCAGTTATAGTAATAGCGCCACCTACTGGCAACAGGAAGTGACATGTTTAACACGTTGATGCCGTTCTAGCAACATGTTAAAAATGCCATTGAGTTCTAAACATGCTAGAAACATGTTAAAACATGCTAACAATGCTTAGGTACGTGCTAAAGAATGCTAATTCAATGAAACATGACTTTGTTGTTACTCAAGAAGGCAATGTCCAATTTGCACCAAACTTCACACGTTTGATAAGAGTTCTGTCCTGAACACACATCCATGCTCATATTCAGTTATAGTCATAACGCAACCTACTGGCAACAGAAACTGACATGGTTAACACAGTAATGCAGTACTAACCACATAATAATTGTGTACTAAGCATGCTAGAAACAGACTAAACATGCTAGCAACACTTAGCTGAGTCATGAAGCATGCTATTATCACCATTATACAAAACATTTTGTAACTGACTTTGACATACTCTTACTATATATACCTCCTTAAATGTACATTTCCCAACCATGCTCTGTCTTCCTAAAGCCACCGAGTGTTGATGGCACGGGTGCGAGGGCCCTTTCATCGCTGCTTGCAGCTTTAATTATTATTATTATTCTTCTTCTCCACATTGAATTGCATTTTTGAGGGCCTAAACATGCGCAAAAACTCACGAAACTTTGCACACGCGTCAGAACTGGCGAAAATTTACATCTGATATAGGTTTCAGAATTGGACGGGGCAAAACGGCTCGATAGCGCCACCTATAAAAGTTCAACGGAGTGCGCCTCCCGCAACGTTCCATGTACGTGCACGAAATTCGGTACATACATGTAATGACCTAATACCTACAAAAAAGTCTCTTGGAGCATAGCCCTAAACCCAACAGGAAGTCAGCCATTTTGAACTTCCTCCCAGATTTTTGTGCAGTTTTTGACATTTTCAGGCCTCATACTTTAACGAACTCCTCCTACAGTTTTAATCTGATCATCTTCAAATTTGGTGAGTGTAATCTTAAGGCCTTTGCGACGTTAAATTGCGAAGATCTTGAGTTTTCGTCGAAGGGCGGGTCCTCGGCGGCCTGACAAATTTTGATGTTTCGCCATGAAACAGGAAGTTGCTGTAACTCAGGCATGGAATGTCCAATCTGCCCCAAACTTCATACGTTTGATAAGAGTTCTGTCCTGAACACATGACCATGCTCATATTCAGTTATAGTCATAGCGCCACCTGCTGGCAACAGGAAGTGACATGTTTAACACTGTTATGGACTCCTAATAACATATAAAAAAGTGCCAGCAAGTGCTAAACATGCTAACAACATACTAGAAGCATGCTAAAACATGCTAGCAAACTCTTAGCTAAGTGCTAAAGCATGCTATTATTGCAATTAAATAGGAATTTGCTGTAACTCAGGCATGGAATGTCCAATCTGCCCCAAACTTCACACTTTTGATAAGCGTTCTGTCCTGAACATATCTACATGAGAATATTCAGTTATAGTAATAGCGCCACCTACTGGTAACAGGAAGTGTCATGTTTAACACGTTGATGCCATTCTAGCAACATGTTAAAAATGCCATTGACTTCTAAACATGCTAGAAACATGTTAAAACATACTAGCAATACTTAGCTAAGTGCTAAAGCATGCTAATTCAATGAAACAGGATGTTGTTGTTACTCAAGAAGGCAATGTCCAATCTGCGCCAAACTTCACACTTTTAATAAACTTTCTGTCCTGAACACATGACCATGCTCATATTCAGTTATAGTCATAGCGCCACCTGCTGGCAACAGGAAGTGACATGTTTAACACTGTTATGGACTCCTAATAACATATAAAAAAGTGCCAGCAAGTGCTAAACATGCTAACAACATACTAGAAGCATGCTAAAACATGCTAGCAAACTCTTAGCTAAGTGCTAAAGCATGCTATTATTGCAATTAAATAGGAATTTGCTGTAACTCAGGCATGGAATGTCCAATCTGCCCCAAACTTCACACTTTTGATAAGCGTTCTGTCCTGAACATATCTACATGAGAATATTCAGTTATAGTAATAGCGCCACCTACTGGTAACAGGAAGTGTCATGTTTAACACGTTGATGCCATTCTAGCAACATGTTAAAAATGCCATTGACTTCTAAACATGCTAGAAACATGTTAAAACATACTAGCAATACTTAGCTAAGTGCTAAAGCATGCTAATTCAATGAAACAGGACTTTGTTGTTACTCAAGAAGGCAATGTACAATCTACCCCAAACGTCACACGTTTGATAAGAGTTATCTCTTGAACACATGTCCATGCTCATATTTAGTTATAGTCATAGCGCCACCTGCTGGCAACAGGAAGTGACGTTTAACACTGTTCTTGACTCCTAATAACATATAAAAAAATGCCAGTAGGTGCTAAACATCCTACCAACATACTATAGACATGCTAAAACATACTAGCAAACACTTAGCTAAGTGCTAAAGAATGATATTACTGCAATTAAATATGAATTTGCTGTAACTCAGGCATGGAATGTCCAATCTGCCCCAAACTTCACACTTTTGATAAGCGTTCTGTCCTGAACACATGACCATGCTTATATTCAGTTACAGTCATAGCGCCACCTGCTGGCAACAGGAAGTGACATGTTTAACACTGTTATGGACTCCTAATAACATATAAAAAAGTGCCAGCAAGTGTTAAACATGCTAACAACATACTAGAAACATGCTAAAACATGCTAGCAAACTCTTAGCCAAGTGCTAAAGCATGCTATTATTGCAATTAAATAGGAATTTGCTGTAACTCAGGCATGGAATGTCCAATCTGCCCCAAACTTCACACTTTTGATAAGAGTCATGGCCTGAACACATCTACATGAGAATGTTCAATTATAGTAATAGCGCCACCAACTGGCAACAGGAAGTGACATGTTTAACACGTTGATGCCGTTCTAGCAACATGTTAAAAATGCCATTGAGTTCTAAACATGCTAGAAACATGTTAAAACATGCTAACAATGCTTAGCTAAGTGCTAAAGCATGCTAATTCAATGAAACATGACTTTGTTGTTACTCAAGAAGGCAATGTCCAATTTGCACCAAACTTCACACGTTTGATAAGAGTTCTGTCCTGAACACACATCCAAGCTCATATTCAGTTATAGTCATAACGCCACCTACTGGCAACAGAAACTGACATGGTTAACACAGTAATGCAGTACTAACCACATAATTATTGTGTACTAAGCATGCTAGAAACACACTAAACATGCTAGCAACACTTAGCTGAGTCATGAAGCATGCTATTATCACCATTATACAAAACATTTTGTAACTGAATTTGACATACTCTTACTATATATACCTCCTTAAATGTACATTTCCCAACCATGCTCTGTCTTCCTAAAGCCACCGAGTGTTGATGGCACGGGTGCGAGGGCCCTTTCATCGCTGCTTGCAGCTTTAATTATTATTATTATTATTCTTCTCCGCATTGAATTGCATTTTTGAGGGCCTAAACATGCGCGAAAACTCACGAAACTTTGCACACGCGTCAGAACTGGCGAAAATTTACATCTGATATAGGTTTCAGAATTGGACGGGGCAAAACGGCTCGATAGCGCCACCTATAAAAGTTCAACGGAGTGCGCCTCCCGCAACGTTCCATGTACGTGCACGAAATTCGGTACATACATGTAATGACCTAATACCTACAAAAAAGTCTCTTGGAGCATAGCCCTAAACACAACAGGAAGTCAGCCATTTTCAACTTCCTCTCAGATTTTTGTGCAGTTTTTGCCATTTTCAGGCCTCGTACTTTAACGAACTCCTCCTACAGTTTTAATCTGATCATCTTCAAATTTGGTGAGTGTAATCTTAAGGCCTTTGCGACGTTAAATTGCGAAGATCTTGAGTTTTCGTCGAAGGGCGGGTCCTCGGCGGCCTGACAAATTTCGATGTTTCGCCATGAAACAGGAAGTTGCTGTAACTCAGGCATGGAATGTCCAATCTGCCCCAAACTTCACACGTTTGATAAGAGTTCTGTCCTGAACACATGACCATGCTCATATTCAGTTATAGTCATAGCGCCACCTGCTTGCAACAGGAAGCGACATGTTTAACACTGTTATGGACTCCTAATAACATATAAAAAAGTGACAGCAAGTGCTAAACATGCTAACAACATACTAGAAGCATGCTAAAACATGCTAGCAAACTCTTAGCTAAGTGCTAAAGCATGCTATTATCGCAATTAAATAGGAATTTGCTGTAATTCAGGCATGGAATGTCCAATCTGCCCCAAACTTCACACATTTGATAAGAATCATGGCCTGAACACATGTCTATGCTCAAATTCAGTTATAGTAATAGCGCCACCTACTGGCAACAGGAAGTGACATGTTTAACACTTTTATGCCGTTCTAGCAACATGTTAAAAATGCCATTGAGTTCTAAACATGCTAGAAACATGTTAAAACATGCTAACAATGCTTAGCTAAGTGCTAAAGAATGTTAATTCAATGAAACATGACTTTGTTGTTACTCAAGAAGGCAATGTCCAATTTGCACCAAACTTCACACGTTTGATAAGAGTTCTGTCCTGAACACACATCCATGCTCATATTCAGTTATAGCCATAACGCCACCTACTGGCAACAGAAACTGACATGGTTAACACCGTAATGCAGTACTAACCACATAATTATTGTGTACTAAGCATGCTAGAAACAGACTAAACATGCTAGCAACACTTAGCTGAGTCATGAAGCATGCTATTATCACCATTATACAAAACATTTTGTAACTGACTTTGACATACTCTTACTATATATACCTCCTTAAATGTACATTTCCCAACCATGCTCTGTCTTCCTAAAGCCACCGAGTGTTGATGGCACGGGTGCGAGGGCCCTTTCATCGCTGCTTGCAGCTTTAATTATTATTATTATTCTTCTTCTTCTTCTTCTCCGCATTGAATTGCATTTTTGAGGGCCTAAACATGCTCGAAAACTCACGAAACTTTGCACACGCGTCAGAACTGGCGAAAATTTACATCTGATATAGGTTTCAGAATTGGACGGGGCAAAATGGCTCGATAGCGCCACCTATAAAAGTTCAACGGAGTGCGCCTCCCGCAACGTTCCACGTACGTGCACGAAATTCGGTACATACGTGTAATGACCTAATACCTACAAAAAAGTCTCTTGAAGCATAGCCCTAAACACAACAGGAAGTCAGCCATTTTGAACTTCCTCTCAGATTTTTGTGCAGTTTTTGCCATTTTCAGGCCTCGTACTTTAACGAACTCCTCCTACAGTTTTAATCTGATCATCTTCAAATTTGGTGAGTGTAATCTTAAGGCCTTTGCGACGTTAAATTGCGAAGATCTTGAGTTTTCGTCAAAGGGCGGGTCCTCGGCGGCCTGACAAATTTCGATGTTTCGCCATGAAACAGGAAGTTGCTGTAAATCAGGCATGGAATGTCCAATCTGCCCCAAACTTCACACTTTTGATAAGCATTCTGTCCTGAACACATGACCATGCTCATATTCAGTTACAGTCATAGCGCCACCTGCTGGCAACAGGAAGTGACATGTTTAACACTGTTATGGACTCCTAATAACATATAAAAAAGTGCCAGCAAGTGCTAAACATGCTAACAACATACTAGAAGCATGCTAAAACATGCTAGCAAACTCTTAGCTAAGTGCTAAAGCATGCTATTATTGCAATTAAATAGGAATTTGCTGTAACCCAGGCATGGAATGTCCAATCTGCCCCAAACTTCACACGTTTGATAAGAATCATGGCCTGAACACATGTCTATGCTCAAATTCAGTTATAGTAATAGCGCCACCTACTGGTAACAGGAAGTGTCATGTTTAACACGTTGATGCCATTCTAGCAACATGTTAAAAATGCCATTGAGTTCTAAACATGTTAGAAACATATTAAAACATGCTAGCAATACTTAGCTAAGTGCTAAAGCATGCTAATTCAATGAAACAGGACTTTGTTGTTACTCAAGAAGGCAATGTACAATCTACCCCAAACTTCACACGTTTGATAAGAGTTATCTCTTGAACACATGTCCATGCTCATATTTAGTTATAGTCATAGCGCCACCTGCTGGCAACAGGAAGGGATGTTTAACACTGTTCTTGACTCCTAATAACATATAAAAAAATGCCAGTAGGTGCTAAACATCCTACCAACATACTAGAGACATGCTAAAACATACTAGCAAACACTTAGCTAAGTGCTAAAGAATGATATTACTGCAATTAAATATGAATTTGCTGTAACTCAGGCATGGAATGTCCAATCTGCCCCAAACTTCACACTTTTGATAAGCGTTCTGTCCTGAACACATGACCATGCTTATATTCAGTTACAGACATAGCGCCACCTGCTGGCAACAGGAAGTGACATGTTTAACACTGTTATGGACTCCTAATAACATATAAAAAAGTGCCAGCAAGTTTTAAACATGCTAACAACATATTATAAACATGCTAAAACATGCTAGCAAACTCTTAGCTAAGTGCTAAAGCATGCTATTATTGCAATTAAATAGGAATTTGCTGTAACTCAGGCATGGAATGTCCAATCTGCCCCAAACTTCACACTTTTGATAAGAGTCATGGCCTGAATACATCTACATGAGAATGTTCATTTATAGTAATAGCGCCACCTACTGGCAACAGGAAGTGACATGTTTAACACGTTGATGCCGTTCTAGCAACATGTTAAAAATGCCATTGAGTTCTAAACATGCTAGAAACATGTTAAAACATGCTAACAATGCTTAGCTAAGTGCTAAAGAATGCTAATTCAATGAAACATGACTTTTTTGTTACTCAAGAAGGCAATTTCCAATTTGCACCAAACTTCACACGTTTGATAAGAGTTCTGTCCTGAACACACATCCATGCTCATATTCAGCAATAGTCATAACGCCACCTACTGGCAACAGAAACTGACATGGTTAACACAGTAATGCAGTACTAACCACATAATTATTGTGTACTAAGCATGCTAGAAACAGACTAAACATGCTAGCAACACTTAGCTGAGTCATGAAGCATGCTATTATCACCATTATACAAAACATTTTGTTACTAACTTTGACATACTCTTACTATATATACCTCCTTAAATGTACATTTCCCAACCATGCTCTGTCTTCCTAAAGCCACCGAGTGTTGATGGCACGGGTGCGAGGGCCCTTTCATCGCTGCTTGCAGCTTTAATTATTATTATTATTCTTCTTCTTCTTCTTCTCCGCATTGAATTGCATTTTTGAGGGCCTAAACATGCTCGAAAACTCACGAAACTTTGCACACGCGTCAGAACTGGCGAAAATTTACATCTGATATAGGTTTAAGAATTGGACGGGGCAAAATGGCTCGATAGCGCCACCTATAAAAGTTCAACGGAGTGCGCC
Source organism: Scardinius erythrophthalmus (assembly GCF_964197995.2). NCBI lineage: Eukaryota > Metazoa > Chordata > Actinopteri > Cypriniformes > Leuciscidae > Scardinius > Scardinius erythrophthalmus. The sequence goes on along the minus strand of NC_138238.1, from coordinate 26,222,526 downwards.
TCCCGCAACGTTCCACGTACGTGCACGAAATTCGGTACATACGTGTAATGACCTAATACCTACAAAAAAGTCTCTTGAAGCATAGCCCTAAACACAACAGGAAGTCAGCCATTTTGAACTTCCTCTCAGATTTTTGTGCAGTTTTTGCCATTTTCAGGCCTCGTACTTTAACGAACTCCTCCTACAGTTTTAATCTGATCATCTTCAAATTTGGTGAGTGTAATCTTAAGGCCTTTGCGACGTTAAATTGCGAAGATCTTGAGTTTTCGTCAAAGGGCGGGTCCTCGGCGGCCTGACAAATTTCGATGTTTCGCCATGAAACAGGAAGTTGCTGTAACTCAGGCATGGAATGTCCAATCTGCCCCAAACTTCACACTTTTGATAAGCATTCTGTCCTGAACACATGACCATGCTCATATTCAGTTACAGTCATAGCGCCACCTGCTGGCAACAGGAAGTGACATGTTTAACACTGTTATGGACTCCTAATAACATATAAAAAAGTGCCAGCAAGTGCTAAACATGCTAACAACATACTAGAAGCATGCTAAAACATGCTAGCAAACTCTTAGCTAAGTGCTAAAGCATGCTATTATTGCAATTAAATAGGAATTTGCTGTAACCCAGGCATGGAATGTCCAATCTGCCCCAAACTTCACACGTTTGATAAGAATCATGGCCTGAACACATGTCTATGCTCAAATAGTAATAGCGCCACCTACTGGTAACAGGAAGTGTCATGTTTAACATGTTGATGCCATTCTAGCAACATGTTAAAAATGCCATTGAGTTCTAAACATGTTAGAAACATATTAAAACATGCTAGCAATACTTAGCTAAGTGCTAAAGCATGCTAATTCAATGAAACAGGACTTTGTTGTTACTCAAGAAGGCAATGTACAATCTACCCCAAACTTCACACGTTTGATAAGAGTTATCTCTTGAACACATGTCCATGCTCATATTTAGTTATAGTCATAGCGCCACCTGCTGGCAACAGGAAGGGATGTTTAACACTGTTCTTGACTCCTAATAACATATAAAAAAATGCCAGTAGGTGCTAAACATCCTACCAACATACTAGAGACATGCTAAAACATACTAGCAAACACTTAGCTAAGTGCTAAAGAATGATATTACTGCAATTAAATATGAATTTGCTGTAACTCAGGCATGGAATGTCCAATCTGCCCCAAACTTCACACTTTTGATAAGCGTTCTGTCCTGAACACATGACCATGCTTATATTCAGTTACAGACATAGCGCCACCTGCTGGCAACAGGAAGTGACATGTTTAACACTGTTATGGACTCCTAATAACATATAAAAAAGTGCCAGCAAGTTTTAAACATGCTAACAACATATTATAAACATGCTAAAACATGCTAGCAAACTCTTAGCTAAGTGCTAAAGCATGCTATTATTGCAATTAAATAGGAATTTGCTGTAACTCAGGCATGGAATGTCCAATCTGCCCCAAACTTCACACTTTTGATAAGAGTCATGGCCTGAATACATCTACATGAGAATGTTCATTTATAGTAATAGCGCCACCTACTGGCAACAGGAAGTGACATGTTTAACACGTTGATGCCGTTCTAGCAACATGTTAAAAATGCCATTGAGTTCTAAACATGCTAGAAACATGTTAAAACATGCTAACAATGCTTAGCTAAGTGCTAAAGAATGCTAATTCAATGAAACATGACTTTTTTGTTACTCAAGAAGGCAATTTCCAATTTGCACCAAACTTCACACGTTTGATAAGAGTTCTGTCCTGAACACACATCCATGCTCATATTCAGCAATAGTCATAACGCCACCTATTGGCAACAGAAACTGACATGGTTAACACAGTAATGCAGTACTAACCACATAATTATTGTGTACTAAGCATGCTAGAAACAGACTAAACATGCTAGCAACACTTAGCTGAGTCATGAAGCATGCTATTATCACCATTATACAAAACATTTTGTTACTAACTTTGACATACTCTTACTATATATACCTCCTTAAATGTACATTTCCCAACCATGCTCTGTCTTCCTAAAGCCACCGAGTGTTGATGGCACGGGTGCGAGGGCCCTTTCATCGCTGCTTGCAGCTTTAATTATTATTATTATTCTTCTTCTCCGCATTGAATTGCATTTTTGAGGGCCTAAACATGCTCGAAAACTCACGAAACTTTGCACACGCGTCAGAACTGGCGAAAATTTACATCTGACATAGGTTTCAGAATTGGACGGGGCAAAATGGCTCGATAGCGCCACCTATAAAAGTTCAACGGAGTGCGCCTCCCGCAACATTCCACGTACGTGCACGAAATTCGGTACATACATGTAATGACCTAATACCTACAAAAAAGTCTCTTGGAGCATAGCCCTAAACACAACAGGAAGTCAGCCATTTTGAACTTCCTCTCAGATTTTTGTGCAGTTTTTGCCATTTTCAGGCCTCGTACTTTAACGAACTCCTCCTACAGTTTTAATCTGATCATCTTCAAATTTGGTGAGTGTAATCTTAAGGCCTTTGCGACGTTAAATTGCGAAGATCTTGAGTTTTCGTCGAAGGGCGGGTCCTCGGCGGCCTTACAAATTTCGATGTTTCGCCATGAAACAGGAAGTTGCTGTAACTCAGGCATGGAATGTCCAATCTGCCCCAAACTTCACACGTTTGATAAGAGTTCTGCCCTGAACACATGGCCATGCTCATATTCAGTTATAGTCATAGCGCCACCTGCTGGCAACAGGAAGTGACATGTTTAACACTGTTATGGACTCCTAACAACATATAAAAAAGTGCCAACAAGTGCTAAACATGCTAACAACATACTAGAGACATGCTAAAACATGCTAGCAAACTCTTAGCTAAGTGCTAAAGCATGCATATTATTGCAATTAAATAGGAATTTGCTGTAACTCAGGCATGGAATATCCAATCTGCCCCAAACTTCACACTTTTGATAAGCGTTCTGTCCTGAACACATCTACATGAGAATATTCAGTTATAGTAATAGCGCCACCTACTGGCAACAGGAAGTGTCATGTTTAACACGTTGATGCCATTCTAGCAACATGTTAAAAATGCCATTGAGGTCTAAACATGCTAGAAACATGTTAAAACATGCTAGCTAATGTTAAAACATGCTAGCAATACTTAGCTAAGTGGTAAAGCATGCTAATTCAATGAAACAGGATGTTGTTGTTACTCAAGAAGGCAATGTCCAATCTGCGCCAAACTTCACACTTTTAATAAACGTTCTGTCCTGAACACATGACCATGCTCATATTCAGTTACAGTCATAGTGCCACCTGCTGGCAACAGGAAGTGACATGTTAAACACTGTTGTGGACATATAAAAACATATAAAAAAAGTGCCAGCAAGTGCTAAACATGCTAACAACATACTAGAAACATGCTAAAACATGCTAGCAAACTCTTAGCTAAGTGCTAAAGCAGGCTATTGCTGCAATTAAATAGGAATTTGCTGTAACACAGGCATGGAATGTCCAATCTGCCTCAAACTTCACGCGTTTGATAAGAGTCATGGCCTGAACACATCTACATGAGAATATTCAGTTATAGTAATAGCGCCACCTGCTGTCAACAGGAAATGACATGTTTAACACTGTTGTGGTCTCCTAATAACATATAAAAAAGAGCCAGCAAGTGCTAAACAGGTTAGCAACATACTAGAAACATGCTAGCAAACACTTAGCTAAGTGCTAAAGCATGCTACTGCAATTAAATAGGAATTTGCTGTAACTCAGGCATGGAATGTCCAATCTGCCCCAAACTTCAAACGTTTGATAAGAATCATGGCCTGAACACATGTCTATGCTCAAATTCAGTTATAGTTATAGCGCCACCTACTGGCAACAGGAAGTGACATGTTTAACACGTTGATGCCGTTCTAGCAACATGTTAAAAATGCCATTGAGTTCTAAACATGCTAGAAACATGTTAAAACATGCTAGCAATACTTAGCTAAGTGCTAAAGCATGCTAATTCAATGAAACAGGACTTTGTTGTTACTCAAGAAGGCAATGTACAATCTACCCCAAACTTCACACGTTTGATAAGAGTTATCTCTTGAACACATGTCCATGCTCATATTTAGTTATAGTCATAGCGCCACCTGCTGGCAACAGGAAGTGACGTTTAACATTGTTCTTGACTCCTAATAACATATAAAAAAATGCCAGTAGGTGCTAAACATCCTACCAACATACTAGAGACATGCTAAAACATACTAGCAAACACTTAGCTAAGTGCTAAAGAATGATATTACTGTAATTAAATATGAATTTGCTGTAACTCAGGCATGGAATGTCCAATCTGCCCCAAACTTCACACTTTTGATAAGAGTTCTGTCCTGAACACATGACCATGCTTATATTCAGTTACAGTCATAGCGCCACCTGCTGGCAACAGGAAGTGACATGTTTAACACTGTTATGGACTCCTAATAACATATAAAAAAGTGCCAGCAAGTGCTAAACATGCTAACAACATACTAGAAACATGTTAAAACATGCTAGCAAACTCTTAGCTAAGTGCTAAAGCATGCTATTATTGCAATTAAATAGGAATTTGCTGTAACTCAGGCATGGAATGTCCAATCTGCCCCAAACTTCACACTTTTGATAAGAGTCATGGCCTGAACACATCTACATGAGAATGTTCAGTTATAGTAATAGCGCCACCTACTGGCAACAGGAAGTGACATGTTTAACACGTTGATGCCGTTCTAGCAAGATGTTAAAAATGCCATTGAGTTCTAAACATGCTAGAAACATGTTAAAACATACTAACAATGCTTAGCTAAGTGCTAAAGAATGCTAATTCAATGAAACATGACTTTGTTGTTACTCAAGAAGGCAATGTCCAATTTGCACCAAACTTCACACGTTTGATAAGAGTTCTGTCCTGAACACACATCCATGCTCATATTCAGTTATAGTCATAACGCCACCTACTGGCAACAGAAACTGACATGGTTAACACAGTAATGCAGTACTAACCACATAATTATTGTGTACTAAGCATGCTAGAAACAGACTAAACATGCTAGCAACACTTAGCTGAGTCATGAAGCATGCTATTATCACCATTATACAAAACATTTTGTAACTGACTTTGACATACTCTTACTATATATACCTCCTTAAATGTACATTTCCCAACCATGCTCTGTCTTCCTAAAGCCACCGAGTGTTGATGGCACGGGTGCGAGGGCCCTTTCATCGCTGCTTGCAGCTTTAATTATTATTATTATTATTCTCCGCATTTAATTGCATTTTTGAGGGCCTAAACATGCTCGAAAACTCACAAAACTTTGCACACGCGTCAGAACTGGCGAAAATTTACATCTGATATAGGTTTCCGAATTGGACGGGGCAAAATGGCTCGATAGCGCCACCTATAAAAGTTAAACGGAGTGCGCCTCCCGCAACGTTCCACGTACGTGCACGAAATTCGGTATATACATGTAATGACCTAATACCTACAAAAAAGTCTCTTGGAGCATAGCCCTAAACACAACAGGAAGTCAGCCATTTTGAACTTCCTCTCAGATTTTTGTGCAGTTTTTGCCATTTTCAGGCCTCGTACTTTAACGAACTCCTCCTACAGTTTTAATCTGATCATCTTCAAATTTGGTGAGTGTAATCTTAAGGCCTTTGCGACGTTAAATTGCGAAGATCTTGAGTTTTCGTCGAAGGGCGGGTCCTCGGCGGCCTGACAAATTTCGATGTTTCGCCATGAAACAGGAAGTTGCTGTAACTCAGGCATGGAATGTCCAGTCTGCCCCAAACTTCACACGTTTGATAAGAGTTCTGTCCTGAACACATGACCATGCTCATATTCAGTTATAGTCATAGCGCCACCTGCTGGCAACAGGAAGTGACATGTTTAACACTGTTATGGACTCCTAATAACATATAAAAAAGTGCCAGCAAGTGCTAAACATGCTAACAACATAGTAGAAGCATGCTAAAACATGCTAGCAAACTCTTAGCTAAGTGCTAAAGCATGCTATTATTGCAATTAAATAGGAATTTGCTGTAACTCAGGCATGGAATGTCCAATCTGCCCCAAACTTCACACGTTTGATAAGAATCATGACCTGAACACATGTCTATGCTCAAATTCAGTTATAGTAATAGCGCCACCTACTGGCAACAGGAAGTGACATGTTTAACACGTTGATGCCGTTCTAGCAACATGTTAAAAATGCCATTGAGTTCTAAACATGCTAGAAACATGTTAAAACATGCTAGCAATACTTAGCTAAGTGTTAAAGCATGCGAATTCAATGAAACAGGACTTTGTTGTTACTCAAGAAGGCAATTATGTACAATCTACCCCAAACTTCACACGTTTGATAAGAGTTATCTCTTGAACACATGTCCATGCTCATATTTAGTTATAGTCATAGCGCCACCTGCTTGCAACAGGAAGTGACGTTTAACACTGTTCTTGACTCCTAATAACATATAAAAAAATGCCAATAGGTGCTAAACATCCTACCAACATACTAGAGACATGCTAAAACATACTAGCAAACACTTAGCTAAGAGCTAAAGAATGATATTACTGCAATTAAATATGAATTTGCTGTAACTCAGGCATGGAATGTCCAATCTGCCCCAAACTACACACTTTTGATAAGCGTTCTGTCCTGAACACATGACCATGCTTATATTCAGTTACAGTCATAGCGCCACCTGCTGGCAACAGGAAGTGACATGTTTAACACTGTTATGGACTCCTAATAACATATAAAAAAGTGCCAGCAAGTGTTAAACATGCTAACAACATACTAGAAACATGCTAAAACATGCTAGCAAACTCTTAGCTAAGTGCTAAAGCATGCTATTATTGCTATTAAATAGGAATTTGCTGTAACTCAGGCATGGAATGTCCAATCTGCCCCAAACTTCACACTTTTGATAAGAGTCATGGCCTGAACACATCTACATGAGAATGTTCAGTTATAGTAATAGCGCCACCTACTGGCAACAGGAAGTGACATGTTTAACACGTTGATGCCGTTCTAGCAACATGTTAAAAATGCCATTGAGTTCTAAACATGCTAGAAACATGTTAAAACATGCTAACAATGCTTAGCTAAGTGCTAAAGAATGCTAATTCAATGAAACATGACTTTGTTGTTACTCAAGAAGGCAATGTCCAATTTGCACCAAACTTCACACGTTTGATAAGAGTTCTGTCCTGAACACACATCCATGCTCATATTCAGTTATAGTCATAACACCACCTACTGGCAACTAGTGTTGTCAAAAATATCGATATTTCGATAAATATCGATACTGAAATATCTGAACGATACCAATACTAATGTCCCGAAATATCGATACTCCCATACTAGCCGAGCTGTCACTTTAACTTCTCTCCAAAGGCGCGTTGAAAAAAACCACACGTGACCGCATTCGTCTCATTCGCTCTGGTTAAATAGCAAAAGTGAAGTGAATGGGAAGATGGCGAGTGCGCGGCTTTCGCGACCGGCTTTGGTTGATAAAGAACACCGCGGACACGCCTTAACACCGCAAGCGGGCATGTCGGAAAATAGCGCGGACACGCGTTAAAAACACACCGCGAGCGGGCATGTCCGTCGGTGAATAGCGCGGACACGCGTTAAAAACACACCGCGAGCGGGCATGTATGGCAAGCCAAGAGGCTCAGAAATACGCCATAGATTAATCGCGTTTAAAGCCAAACGCCGTCAAATACGCCGTTTTAAACCGTATTGGACGCCGTAAAATACGCCGTTGTAATTACAAACGCCATAAAAGACGCGCGAAATACGTCAATGACGCCGTATTTGACGGCGTTTTAGTGTGCATGGAAAGCGCCGCTTTTTACGCCGTTCATCTCGCCATATGACGCCGTAAAAAACGCCGTTTTGGTTGCACAGAGCACGCGCTATTTTACAGCGTTTTGCTTATAGTATAATGAGACACGCCCACTGATTTCCACAGCCAGTAAGTTTGAACTGTTCTCTCCCAATCAATGATGAACTGAGTCAGACCAGACGAATTCAGCACGGATCATTTGTGGTAATCCAATTCGTATGCTCCCAAGGAATTATTAATTTTATGTAGGCTATTAAAATAATCCAAGCTAAATAATAAACTGAAATTAAATAAAATATTAAAGAACATTCAAATCAATAAAGCAAAATTAATAGGATTTTCACATTTTAAAAGGGTGTCACACAGGGCTTAATTTTAATCGATCATTTCACTCAGGGGAAAAATGTCAAAAAGACAGCAAAGTTTGCTTAACTTTTTCAAATACGCTGGCCAGTCAGATCCCAAACAAGCAAAAATCGTTTCCGCTGATCAAGAATGTGTAGACCATGGTGGACACAGCAGTAGTATAGACATAATATCTCGTTATTTCGCCATAATAAGGGGACATTCTAATCTGCATTAAGCCACATTAAGCGTTCTTATAATGGTTTTCTATGGGGGGAAAATACTTATCGTGTAATTGCGTTCTGGGCTCATCTAATTTTTTTTGTACATAGCATAGCCCACTTTGTTATGATTTTAGTATCATAATGATTAATAAATGCACGCACAATTATCCGTGAACTTGATTTGAACAAATGCCTTTTTAACTTGTGCATGCAAAATTCGGAATTAAATGAATGTGCAGCAATTTGTACAAATAGAGAGTCTGTAGGCCTACTATACTGTTGTAGTCATTAAATAAGCGCATTTAGTTTCATATTTGTTAAACTATTATAATGTTATTTTTTTCCATTTATGTTGATTTATGAAAAGTGAACAGCACGAGTAAGATAGGATGCATTATATCAAGAGATGGATATGGAGTGGTTCAGACATGATTTTGACCACTTCATTAAGTTTTGATTTGTAGAAAGCCTTTCTTTAAAGTGAATTTCGTTTTGTATAAATTGTATTTTAATTTTAATCAATTTTTTATCCACCAATTGCCTGGATTTAATGCCTGGATTCAAATATAATGGACAATATAATCATGGAGGCGCCCGCGCGGTCACTTGCATTGCACGTTAACTGGAGCGCATCTCATCCTAACTTAACGAAACTCAGTGTATGCCTCACAAAGACATGAGAAATACATCAAATACACAAAGCTTGAAATATCTTTAAACGAAATAATTCAAAATTAAAAAAAAAAAAGAAAAAGAAAAAGGCTACTCTCTGATTATGTAATCCATTATGTGTATTTCTCTCTAGGCGCGTTCACTACGGAGATGGCGATCGTCAACTTCATCTTTGCAGCAGACAGTCAGAAAATACTACTAATAAAAATCAATGCATGCGTCACCGGATTTACAAATGCACACCTTGCTTGTTGCACGCACACATATTATGTCGAAATAACGAGATATTATGTTGATATAACATTATTATTAATAATAGCCTACATCTTTTAGAATATTTGATTGTGTTGAATGCTGAATGTTGCCTTGTTCAATTTAATAAAACTTTAATTGTGATCATTAAAATAACTGAATATTAAATATTTAGTGGCCAAGTTTTGCGCAGCTCCCCCTGTCAATAGATCTAGCACCCCCTCAGCACATGCGTTAAAAATTATCTGGCGCCGCCCCTGCAGAGAAGCTACGTAGGCAGTGTAATTTTTTTTTTTTGTTCCGTTACCTCCAACCCCCGTTTTGAGTCGCCGGATCCCCCTATTCTGTTGCTGCTATTTTACATGCAGGCTAAAACTAAACCCCTGGGGAAAAAAAAAAAAAAAAAAAAAAAAAAAAATGTTTTTGGTATTTTTAATGGGTCACATTCACTTGTTCATTCTAATTTAATTTAATTTTAATTTTAATTTAACATAATCTTGTCGGTTGATGAATGGAAGATCGCGTCGGTTGAAGGTGGCAGGAAAAAAAAAAACCGAAATGAATCCAGTTTGTTGATAAAAAAAAACAACACATTTCTCATTTCCGTTTAGTTTAAGTTTTTCAACTAATAGGCCTAGTTATATTTTCCTTTATTTCAGGTTTATTTCGATTAGCATTTAAATGTTTTTAATAGTTTTAGTTTTACTTAACTAACCCTGTCTGGGCAAAACATCGACAGAACTGTCAATTTTCCAACTCTGTCAAGCCACGAATTTTTACAAATATTCACGAATTATTTAATGCCGGTCTGGGACACAATATTAGGCCAATCACACTCATCCAGGCCAATTAACCTACAGCTATTGTTGCAAGCATAATTTACATTTCTTTTAAGAATAATGACTCAAATGTGGGAAAGAAATAACTAGGCTATGTTATTTTTATTTATTTATTTATTTATTGTCATTTGCTGAGATTGCTCCCCTTGCACCTTATGTTTTATCTTTTAAAATGACGGAAATTATTTCGAAATTCGTATTTTAAAAACGGCTTTGTACTCACTGAACTTCTATACCCACAAACGGTTGACTTTTTTCCCCAAGTCGTTTATTTCACTATGAACTGGACGATCGAAAGGGCAAAATATTTGAATCTTCATTTTACAAAAATATATTGGATATAACGAAATGTAATAATGTTATTTAATGAATATATAATCAATGTAATATGAATAAAACACGAATTTAATTAGCCTACAAAAATCGGAACACTATTTAATTCTGGAAGGAGAAGCTTATAGACCTACCAACAAACCTGCCACATTATTTAGAAATAGCAAAAAATACATTCTTTCTCATATTCTCATATATTTTTTTTTTCAAATAGGCCTATTTAAAACACACAAATTCATAGGGCATTCTATGGGTTATATCAATATTTTGTGTTATTCAGCACTTAGATGGAAATGTGCCGAGTTAAGCCAATACGACCTGGATTCTTTTCCTTGTTAACTCCTCATATATGAGCATAAGAATTGGATTACCACAAATGATCCGTGCTGAATTCGTCTGGTCTGACTCAGTTCATCATTGATTGGGAGAGAACAGTTCAAACTTACTGGCTGTGGAAATCAGTGGGCGTGTCTCATTATACTATAAGCAAAACGCCGTAAAATAGCGCGCGCTCTGTTCAACCAAAACGGCGTTTTTTACGGCGTCATATGGCGAGATGAACGGCGTAAAAAGCGGCGCTTTCCATGCACACTAAAACGCCGTCAAATACGGCGTCATTGACGTATTTCGCGCGTCTTTTACGGCGTTTGTAATTACAACGGCGTATTTTACGGCGTCCAATACGGTTTAAAACGGCGTATTTGACGGCGTTTGCCTTTAAACGCGATCAATCTATGGCGTATTTCTGAGCCTCTTGGCTTGCGATAGGCATGTCCGAGAATAGCGCGGACACGCGTTAAAAACACACCGCGAGCGGGCATGTCGGAGAATAGCGCGGACACGCGTTAAAAACACACCGCGAGCGGGCATGTCGGAGAATAGCGCGGACACGCGCTTCACACTGCGAGCGGGCTGCGGGTGTTGTACCGAAATCCGACTCCCCGGACAAATCGCACTCCCCTTCGCGTGCACGCGCAAGCGAGTTTAAATGCACTTCCTTTGCCATATATCCGTTTATCGATCGATTTTTCACACAACAAGCACCCAGATCCTGCATGGAAGCTTTGTCTACACTTAAATAAATTAACAGAAAGTGAACTAGTGTGGATAAAAGATGCAAAAAAAAACCAAAAAAAACATGGCAGATCGATTCAAACTATAAACTTCGACGGGTAAGGAATAAAGCTCCAGCTATCAAAACAAAACTGTTAATTTCACTTAATTTAACTGAACTTATCGTTTGTGTGTTAAACATGCTGTGGTTCATAGTAAAATATTGTATTACTCTCCCCATTGCACATGAATGTCATTAAAAATAATAATATTTAACCTTTTTTCACGAAGATAGGCTTTAAGAGTTCATCAAATACATATTGTAGATATATGAGGCAAATGCCTGTCTTTTTGTTTGTTTGTTTTTTGCTTAATTGCGTCTTAAAATAGAAATAAAACAAATTATTTTTTTTCCTGTGTTTTTATTGCTCTTAGGGCATGGAAAACAAGATTTGATTTTTATTTTTATTTTTTTTACAAATTTTTCAAAGAGATCTTCAGATGTCCACTTTAGTGGACAGCATGCGGTTATGGTTTAAACTGAAGATATACTGTATTAAATATAAGACAATAATCAAACAGATAAAGTATGTGAATTTAACAAACTAATCAATACAATTATATTAAATCATGTGAAAACTATAAGATATATACAAAAAATATAAATGCAAAATATTGCAAAGGCTTCATACAACTTCATACAAGTTGCACTTCGCGTATCTTTGATATCAGAACATGAGGACGTGATTCCATCAGAATTTTCTACAGCCTGTCAAGGTACAACTGTGGAAACCACTCAGATGCTCCCTCCAGTGCACCAGAGTATGGAGATTTACCCTTATTAGCTGATAATTCTGATTATGTTCAAGATGGACATGCACATTTCTATCATAGCCCTCCTCTGAGAAAACCTAGCGATACGTTTTTTCAATCTCATCTGAAATGATCAGTGTTGGGGGAAACACATTACAAGTAACATGCATAACTTATTCAGATTACTTTTTTGATGTTACAAGTAAAGTAATGTGTTAAAAGTAACATGCATTATGTAATCAGATTTGTTTTTTATGTTACGAGTAATGTATTGTAACATGCATTACCTAATCAGATTACTTTTTGATCTAACAAGTAATTAACTACATGTAATGTGCATTACCTAATCAGATTACTTTTTGATGTAACGAGTAAAGAAACGCATTACAAGTAACATGCATTACGTAATAAGATTACTTTTTGATGTTATGAGTAAAGAAACGCATTACAAGTAACATGCATTACATAATAAGATTACTTTTTGATGTTATGAGTAAAGAAACATTACAATAACGCGCATTACATAATCAGATTAATTTTTGATGTTATAGAATAGAATAGAATGAGGCATTTATATAGCGCTTTCATATGTACTACTGTACACCCAAAGCGCTTTACAATCATATCAGGGGTCTCTCCTCAACCACCACCAGTGTGTAGCATCCACTTGGATGATGCGACGGCAGCCACAGAACAACGGCGCCAGTGCGCTCACCACACACCAGCTATAGGTGGAGAGAGGAGAGAGAGTGATGGAGCCAATTCAATGTAACTGTTCACTGTTCGGACGCTCTTGCTTACTGCTCTGCGCTTTGCTCTATCGCTTTTACATTTTATCTCCTATATTTTTATATTTTATTTCCTTTTATCACCTAATTTTAACTTCAGCAAACAGCACAGTGCTCAGACAACAAAGTTTGGATTACTACAAAAACGCAGAATTCTTTTACCCGACCAGCTTACATTCCGGGAAAGGAAAACAAAACTGCCTACATTCATACGGATAAGAGAGAAAATGCCTCTTCAGGTTCAAGAATCTACTTGCTGCACTAACTGCCACAGACTTTTACAAAGGATTGCAGTTCTCGAAACAAAGTTACTTACGGGACCATCAAACCAGACGGAGCACACAACAGAGCTTCGTCATGAACACCCCCAGCATATAGCCGGTGAGTCCCATGAAACTAGTGCTCCTCGACAGGTAGAGAAACAAGCCAATCGACTTACTAATCGATGGCACAAACAGGGAGCGAGACCAAAAGGCACTCGAGACATCAGATTGTCACGAGCATCACATATTGCCGCAGTAGCATCCTCTACCCCAGATACAGCTCTGACAAGGATTGCAAACACCGGTCTTCTACCACCGCCTATACATCTTGAGAACAGATTTGAAGTGCTAATGAATGTAAATGAGGAATCCCCAAATGTGATGAATGTGATCGAACACAGACTGAATGGGCCAGTAGCTAACACTGATGCTAACTGGCGCTCAAGGTCGAGCAGACAGCGGTACTCAGCTCAGAGCGCAGCCGAGCCCAGGACTCTGATAGTGGGGGACTCGATAATTAGAAACATTAGCGGCAGGGATACAACTACATGCTGCCTTCCACAAGCAACAACTTCTGATATAAACAGGGAACTTCAGAACATTCTGATGAAACATAAGACTGCAAATCGACTCATCATTCATGTGGGGAAGAATGATATTCATAAAGAGCAGTCAGAACTCCTTAAGAAGGATTTCAATGAACTTTTTGAAACACTTAAAAGACTGAAAGTTCAAACATTCATCAATGGACCACTCCCAGCAAGAGGAACAAACAGGTTTTCACGGCTGCTTGGGCTAAATACATGGCTGCAAAAAACCTGCAATATAAAAGGAGTAAACTTCATTGACAATTTCAATCTTTTCTGGAGTCAGAGACAACTGTTTCATCGGGATGGCCATCACCCAAACAAACTTGGTTCAAGAGTGTTAAAGGACAATTTCTACTTCTCCCTCAATCATCCTTCTGCAGTTTGTGCCAATCCACTCAATCTGAGTGGCACACACACACCTGGACACAGTATGAATGACCACGGGACTTCACTTCAGCAGCAAAATGGACATGCGGTTGACATATCACACAAGGACAATGATAACACCACTCCGCCACAACAACCTCTGCTCACGGACACAATCTCAGCTGAGCCCTGCCCACAGAGAGACATATCAGAACTGCTTGAAGTTTCAGCACCCAAGGACGACTTCCTGGAAAACAGCCAGGGAAGCCAGGACAGCATATCACAGCCTCCTATAACACCAGAGCAACAGCCCCTTTCACCAGACACGCTATCCCTCTCTCCAGCCTCGCCTCTTCTGTGTTTCTCACAGAAAATGGAAGAACTGGTGTATGCTGGAACCAAACTATCCCACTCTTTTGCTGCAAGCCCCCAGATACCAACCAAAAAACGACAGGCACCATTACCACCCGCACCAAAGCCTGCGGGCCCAGCTCGCCCTCCCCCTCCTGTGAGAGCTCTTCGGCCTCTGCCACAACGCCAGGGCCCACACCCACCTCCATCTGCTCGAGGTGAACCAAAAACAACTGATACCAGCTCTCAGTGATGTGTTTTGGGTCCCCGCTCTGATAACAGTAACTTTCTCAAATGTTTACAGAACAAGCGGGAACCCAGTGTGCCTGTATCTTTCTCTATTGCTGTTTTATTACAAGATAGAAAATCTAAGGCCTTCAATAGCCGTGCAGCAAACCTAACTAATCTGGTGCCTATTACACGTCAAAGTAAGATTGATGTGGGGACAAAAAGTAAGACTGTTAAGTTAGCACTTTTAAACATTCGTTCACTTAAAAATAAATCACTTCTAGTCAACGATTTAATAACCACAAACAACCTGGATTTTATGCTTCTAAATGAAACCTGGCTTGAAGACAGCTGCAGTGCAACAATCCTCAATGAAGCAGGCCCTCCTAACTTTACTTTTATGAGTGTCTGCAGAGCTGTTAAGAGAGGTGGGGGTCTAGCTGCTCTTTTTAAAGATATCTATCAATGTAAGCAAATATCATTTGGGAATTACCCTTCTTTCGAATATCTGGGTATTGTGTTAAAAGGTGCTCCACGCATTTCACTTATCATTATTTACAGGCCTCCAAAATACTCTCCAGCCTTTGCTGAGGACTTTACAGAACTGTTATCAGCAATTACCTCAGAGTTTGACTGTTTTGCCATTGCTGGAGATTTTAACATCCACATAGATAGTGCAGAAAACAATATGGCAAAAGAAATCAAAAGTGTTTTAAAAACTTTTGATCTGACTCAGCATGTACATGGACCCACACACAATCGTGGACACACTCTAGATTTACTTATCAGTAAGGGTCTAAACATTTCATCGATTGTTATTAAGGATGTAGCACTGTCTGATCATTTCTGTATTTTCTTTGATATATTGATCTCTCCTGCCACTGAAGCTAGATCTGTGTCTGTCAAGAAGAGATGCTTAAATGAGAACACTAGTGTACTATTTATGAAGGCTATATCCTTAACACCAAGCATATCTGCAGACTCTGTTGATTTTCTCCTTGATTCTTTTAACTCAAAAGTTAAAGGTATAATTGATGATATTGCTCCTGTGAAAGTCAGGAAGAAAAGTGGCAGACAAAAAGCACCTTGGAGAAACTCAACAGCAGTGCAAACTATGAAAAGACAATGCAGAAAAGCAGAGCGCATGTGGCGGAAGACTAAACTTGTAGTCCATTATAACATCTACAAAGACAGCCTTCATGCTTTCAATATGGAACTAGGCAAAGCTAGACAGACTTTCTTCTCAAATATTATAAACAGCAATTTAAACAACACACGCACTCTTTTTGCTACTGTAGAGAGACTGACAAACCCCCCAAGCCAGATTCCCAGTGAAATGCTCTCAGAGAACAAGTGCAGTGAGTTTGCTTCTTTCTTCTCTGAGAAAATCAGTAATATCAGAAAGGTGATCAGCACATCCTTGAGTTGCACTGAGGTCAGACAGATCAAACCACCTGAGAAAGTAGTTACTATGTCTGATTTCAAAGAAATTGATGGCAAAATTTTGGAAGAAACTGTACAGCACCTTAAAACATCAACATGCGCTCTTGACACACTTCCCACATCATTTTTCAAAAGTGTGTTAAACAGTTTAGAAGCAGATCTCCTAGAAGTGGTAAATGTCTCACTTCGCTCTGGGAGTTTTCCAAACTCCCTGAAAACTGCAATTGTCAAGCCCCTCCTGAAAAAGAGCAATCTGGATAAGACCATATTAAGCAACTATAGACCGATCTCAAATCTTCCTTTCATAGGCAAGATCATTGAAAAAGTTGTCTTCAATCAGCTGAACAAATTCTTAAGCTCGAATGGATCCTTTGACAATTTTCAATCTGGTTTCCGACCGCACCACAGCACAGAGACAGCGCTCATAAAGATAATAAACGATATTCGCTTAAATACTGATTCAGGCAAACTATCAGTGCTGGTGCTACTCGACCTCAGTGCTGCATTTGACACTGTCGATCATAACATACTTCTTGACAGGCTGGAAAACTGGGTGGGGCTTTCTGGGATAGTCCTAAAATGGTTCAGGTCATACTTAGATGGGAGAGGTTATTATGTGAGTATAGGAGACCATAAGTCTGAGTGGACATCCATGACATGCGGAGTCCCTCAAGGCTCAATTCTTGCGCCACTCCTGTTCAACCTGTATATGCTCCCAATGAGCCAAATAATGAGAAAGAACCGAATTGCTTACCACAGCTATGCAGACGACACACAGCTCTACTTAGCCCTATCGCCTAACGACTACAGCCCCATTGACTCCCTGTGCCAATGCATTGATGAAGTCAACAGTTGGATGTGTCAAAACTTTCTTCAGTTAAACATAGACAAAACTGAAGTCATTGCATTTGGAAACAAAGATGAAGTTCTCAAGGTGAATGCATACCTTCACTCTAGGGGTCAAACAACTAAAAATCAAGTCAGGAATCTTGGTGTGACACTAGAGTCAGACCTTAGTTTCAGTAGTCATGTCAAAGCAATAACTAAATCAGCATACTATCATCTGAAAAATATTGCAAGAATTAGATGCTTTGTTTCCAGACAAGACTTAGAGAAACTTGTGCATGCTTTCATCACCAGCAGGGTGGATTACTGTAACGGACTCCTCACTGGCCTTCCCAAAAAGACCATAAGACAGTTGCAGCTCATACAGAACGCTGCCGCCAGGATTCTGAGCAGAACTAGAAAATATGAACATATCACACCAGTCCTCAGGTCTTTACACTGGCTCCCAGTTAAATTTAGGATTGATTTTAAAGTATTATTACTGGTATATAAATCATTCAATGGCCTAGGACCTCAATACATTGCAGATATGCTCACTGAATATAAACCCAACAGATCACTCAGATCATTAGGATCATATCAGGTAGAAATACCAAGGGTTCACTCAAAGCATGGTGAATCTGCTTTTAGCTATTATGCCAGCCGCAGCTGGAACCAGCTTCCAGAGGAGATCAGATGTGCTCCTACTGTAGTCACATTCAAATCTAGACTCAAAACACTTCTGTTTAGCTATGCATTTACTGAATGAGCACTGTGCCAATGTTCGTCCGACTGTTTGTACTGTACTGTATTTTATTTTTTTATTTTTCTTAACTGTTTTAATTATTCTTATTTCTTTTTATTATTTTAATTTCTTTTATGTAAAGCACTTTGAATTGCCATTGTGTATGAAATGTGCTATATAAATAAACTTGCCTTGCCTTGCCTTGCCCTATTGTTTTCGTTAGGATTATTATTATTATTATTATTATTATTATTATTATTATTATTATTGTTCTTCAAGGGTTCGGGGGCTTTTAGGGCCTTTAACGTGCTCAAAAACTCATGAAACTTTGCACGCAGGTCAGAACCCGCGGCCATTAGGGCCGGGCTGAAGATGGTACCCGGGCGTGGCAGGGGGGCTCAACAGCGCCCCCTGGAACGGAATCCGAACACTTGTCCATAAATCAAACACACTTGCATGTAATAATATGAAACTCGGAACACATATAGATCTCATCGGGCTGAACAACTTTCGTGCTCTAAGTTTTACGCCGGCCCAACAGGAAGTCGGCTATTATGGGTTGTTTTGAAACGCATGCTGTGGAATTTAATGTACTCCTCCTAGAGAATTCATCCAATCGCCTCCAAACTCGGTCAGCATGAAGTCAAGACATTGAGGATGCTAAATTGCGGACGGATTTTTGATATCTCGAACGGTTTGGCCGTGGCGAGGAAACGAATTTATGGTGAATAATGGAAACAGAAAGTGTGTTATAACTTCTGCATACATTAACTGATCTTGATTAAACTTCAGCAGTGTGTTCGTTGTAAGAGGCCGGTCACATGGATGTGACTATTGTGAGTCAAAGTAATAGCGCCACCAACTGGCAGCAGGAAGTGTGTCCCTTTCAAAATGCTTTAAAATCACCCTCTTATTTTTACCCGATTTGCTTCAAACTTTATGTGTATAATGTAAACACACGGCAGATGTAGACCTGTGAAAGGATTTTTGAAATCTTTAATAATGTTGCCATGGCGATGCTTCAAACTTTAATATTCTTTTTTGATGCTTTTGAGACTCTTAACATACTTGAAATTGCATGAAACTCGACAGACACATCACATTTATTAGCCCGTAGACATGTGCAAAGTTTCAGAAACGGGCGTGGTGAGGGGCTCAGTAGCGTCACCTTTAGTCATAAGTGGGGGGGTTAGTTTTATCAACAGCAACAAAACTTGGTATGTGTATTGTTCTCATCAAGACAGACAACTTTCTAATTTACATTAACCATCTCCGACCAACAGGAAGAGAGATATTTTGGTTTGAATGTGGATTTTCTGAAGAATTTTCTCTCTCTGTGTCTCTGTGTGTGTGAGGGGAGGGGGGGATTTGACTATTGCTTTTATATTGTTAATTAAGGTTTCAGGGGCTTTTGGGGTCCCTAACGTGCTCAAAAACTCTTGAAACTTTGCACACAAGTCAGAACCCCCTGCCATCAGGGACAGGCTGAAGCTGGTACCCGGGCGTGGCAGGGGGGCTCAACAGCGCCCCCTTGAACGGGGTCCCAAAACTTGGTCCATAGATCAAACACGCTTGCATGAATTAATGTGAAACTCGGTACACATATAGATCTCATCGGGCCGAACAACTTTCCCCCAGTCAAGTTTTACGCCAGCCCAACAGGAAGTCGGCTATTATGGGTTGTTTGGAAAACGCTTGCTGTGGAATGCGAAGTACTCCTCCTAGAGAATTCATCCAATCCCCACCAAACTCGGTATGCATGAAGTCAAGACATTGAGGATTCTAAATTGCGGACGGATTTTTGATATCTCGAACGGTTTGGCCGTGGCGAGGAAACGAATTTATGGCAAGAAAAGAGAAACACGAAGTGGTATAACTTCTGCATACATTAACTGATCTTGATGAAACTTCAGCAGTGTGTTCGTGGTAAGAGGCCGATCAGATGGATGTAACTATTGTGAGTCAAAGTTTTTGCGCCACCAACTGGCAGCAGGAAGTGTGTCACTTTCAACATGCTTTTGACAAAAGTGGGGGGGTTAGTTTTAACTACAGTAAAAAAAAATTTGTTTCTATATTGTTCTCATCAAGCCGGACAACTTTCTAATTTACATTCATCAGCTCCGGCCATCAGGAAGTCAGATATTTTGGTCTGAATGTGGATTTTTTTGCAAAATCAGCCTCTGAATTTTTAGCCACTCCTCTTAAACTATTTATTTTATTCCCACCAAACTTTTTCAACATGATGAAAATACATTAAATATGCTAAATTGTGAATGGATAATAAATATCTCAAACGGTTTTGCTATGGCAAGGGATTAAAGTAATGTCCAAAAAGGAAACACTAAAAATCTTCTAAAAATGTAATTATATACCACTTATTTCTATATAAAAGTATACAAATATCACAACTAAACCCATTTTATTCTGTTTTTGCAATTCAAGAAGAATGAAAAAGTTAAAAACAGGCTATTTAGTGCTATTTGGTTACACAAAAAAGCAAACATAGGGCTATACTGCCCTCTTGTGTCCAAAAGGACATCAAAATAGTATATAAAACTTTTTACCAGGTAGGCCAATATTGTATTTAAATATACATTTATTAGGTATTTGTCTGAGGATATTTTCCCACCGGTTAATTGACGTGTAACACCGCTGGGGGCTTTTGAATTGCCAACTTAAAAACGAAAGTAAAATATGTTTGTCCGCACTGACATTGATAGTGGTTGAGCGAGCGTTTCAAATGAATTCCTATGGAAGTAGGAATTAACTGAAAAACGTTCACTCTGTTCTGCTCGTTCCTCACCGTGGATGCGCACCGTTTTAAATCGCTAATATGAGCATTTTAGTTTAATTTTAAAATTAGCACCTTTTGGGGGGAGGATTGCTTGAAATTATTTTACAAAAGCACAATGTTGTGTTTTATTGCGACTGTACACAAATATAAGTTAACACTTTGCAGTTTGAATGTCGTCCTGTATAATGACGGAGTATGTTTTTATGTGTCCACTGTTCAATCGCACCCACGCCACACACACACACACACACACACACGGTTTACTATCTTTGTTGGGACTCTCCATAGACTTTATGGTTTTATACTGTACAACCTGTATATTCTATCTCCTCACACTAACCCTAGCCCTAAACCTACCTATCACAGAAAACTTTCTGCATTTTTACATTTCCAAAAAAACTCATTCTGTATGATTTATAAGCTTGTTTACCCATGGGGACCTCTATTTAGGTCCCCACTGTGACACGAGTCCCCATGAGTCTGTGTGATTTCATCGGGCCGAACCACTTTCCCTCTGTCAAGTTTCACGCCAGCCCAACAGGAAGTCGGCTATTATGGGTTGTTTGGAAAACGCTTGCTGTGGAATGTGATGTACTCCTCCTAGAGAATTCATTCAATCACCTCCAAACTCAGTCAGCATGAAGTCAAGACATTGAGGATGCTAAATTGCGGACGGATTTTTGATATCTCGAACGGTTTGGCCGTGGCGAGGAAACAAATTTATGGCGAGAAAAGAGAGGAGACGAAGTGTTATAACTTCTGCATACATTAACTGATCTTGATGAAACTTTAGCAGTGTGTTCGTGGTAAGAGGCCGATCAGATGGATGTAACTATTGTGAGTCAAAGTTATAGCGCCACCAACTGGCAGCAGGAAGTGTGTCACTTTCAACATGCGTTTGACAAAAGTGGGGGGGTTAGTTTTACCAACAGTTACAAAAATCAGTATATATATTGGTCTCACCGAGCCGGACAACTTTCTAATTTACAGTTATTAGCTCAGAGCAAAAGGAAGTCAGATATTTTGGTTTGAATGTGGATTTTTTGGATATTTCAGACTCTGAGTTTTTAGCTACTCTTCCTAACTGGTTTATTTTATTCACACCAAACTTTTTCAAAATGATAAAGATACATTAAAGATGCTAAATTGTGAACGGATATTAAACATCTCAAACGGTTTTGCTATAGTGAGGGACTAAAGTAAAGTAACACTTAAAGCCTCATCTTCTAAAAATGTAATTAAACACCATTTATTTCTATATAAAAGTATAAAAATATCACAACTAAACCCATTTTATTCTTTTTTTTTTTCAATTTAATAAATATAAGTTTAAAAATAGTAATTGTACTATTTAGTCCCATAAAAGTCAAGTCATACATAGGGCTATACTGCCCTCTTGTGTTCAAAATCAGGTAGGCCTATTGTATCTACATAAAAATATACTAGGTATGTGACGGTAGAGCCCTGCACGGGCCTCAAATCTAGGCCCGAGATGCTCAGGCCCTGTCCGACAGCTCATCAGAATTATCAGCCCGAGTCCAACCCGAGCCCGTTTTTTTTTTTTTTTTTTTTCACAGCGGCAGACTGCCATTAAAATATGTCCGTTTTGTTCGTTATGTTTCTTTTCTTTTCATTTCTTTATTAAGCTAATTTAGACAAATATTTGGAGCATAAAAAAATGACGACCAAGCAAGCCGAGCCAACAGCGAGTAAAACATGTTTGATCAATTTAGCCTCTCAAATCAACGCTAATACTTTACTTAGCTACAATAAAATCCATAGATATAAAACACTTCAAGCATATCACACATACAGTTAGTTTAATGTTTATTTATTAAACCACAGTGAGTAAAATTTTTTGAAATACTGAGGCAGGCTCAGGCTGCTCGCAACAGCGCTCGCAAACGAAATGAGCAATAGTCAATCTAAACAAATTAAATTAAATAAATCAAAAACAAACTTGCAGGTTATCTTACCTCAAAAATGCACCACAGAACATGGCCATTCTTTTTTCCAGTAGTTTCCAACAGTTAAACGAAAATAAAGTCCAATCAAACGAAAAACGAAAAACATCAGTAGTTTCCAACAGTTAAACGAAAATAAAGTCCATTCAAACGAAAAGTTAGAACAGTCTCTTACAGAGCATCGCGGAGAAAAAGAATAGAATCCACAGTGAAAGATTTTAACCCAGTCCTCTCTTCTATCACGCGCGATTTTTCTCTTAATATTCTCCATTATTTGCACATGAGGTGAATCGTTGGTTCCGCTGACGGGAAACCACCTGTGTGCGCGTGCGTGCGACTGTCATGTCAATCATATGTCAGTGTAATTATAAGATTATGAAAGTTATGAGATTATTAAATGTCTTTCTATGTTTGTTTTTCTATCGTCGACGTCAACTTCTCATTTTTTTTTATTAATGTCTAAAAATATAAAAAGATGGATAACTCAAAAAAGGCCCGAGGCCCGGCCCGCATGTGAACTATGACGTGAAAATTGGGCGTAAAAAAGTCGGGGCCCGTCGGGCTCGGGCTGAAATGCAGGGCTTTATGTGACGGTGAGAATATTTTACCACCGGTTAATCGACGTGTGACACCGCTGGGGGCTTTTGAATCGCCAACTTAAAAACGAAAGTAAAATATGTTCGTCCGCACTGACATTGATAGTGGTTGAGCGAGCGTTTCAAATGAATTCCTATGGAAGTAGGAATTAACTGAAAAACGTTCACTCTGTTCTGCTCGTTCCTCGCCTTGGATGCGCACCGTTATAAATGCCCGTGCAGACATGAGCATTTTAGTTTAATTTTAAAATTAGCGCCTTTCGGGGGTGGATTGCTTGAAATTATTTTACAAAAGCACAATGTTGTGTTTTATTGCGACTGTACACAAATATAAGTTAACACTTTGCAGTTTGAATGTCGTCCTGTATAATGACGGAGTATGTTTTTATGTGTCCACTGTTCAATCGCGCCCACGCCACACACACACACACACACACACACACGGTTTACTATCTTTGTGGGGACGCTCAAGGGCGCCGTAAAGGGGTGGAAGGTTAGGACGATTCTAAGGGCCCAGGCTGATTTAGGGCCCAGAAGAGCAGACCCACTTTTTCTTTTCTTATTTATTTTCTCTTTTTAATGTGCTAGGGCCCCTCATGCACTAAATGTGTATTTTGTCCGTTTTGACCATAGATATAATATATATATATATATATATATATATATATATATATATATATATATATATATATATATATATATATATAAAAATGTATTTACTGTTTCAGTCACACCCCTCCCCCTCACAATGGTTCATTCCACCTGCGCTGTCCGAGCTACGATCGCTAGTGTAGGGTTATTGCACTTGCTATGATGCAGCGCAGACAGTGACACACGCAGGCATGTCACATCAAAAGTCAGGGCATCAAAAACGGAAAGAAAAGAAGGAAAGAGAAGACAGAGAACGCCGAAGTCAACAGTAGCCTATGTCACACAGTTTTTCAAAAAGAAAGGTAGCTTGCCCTATTCCTGTATTCCAAAACTTTTAGAGTTACTTATTTTTGTTGCTACATCATGACCCGCTTTTATCTAGCTAGCTTAGTAAAATAATTACTGAATTATGATTTACATCCAACAATAATAACATCTCTGCTGTCTCCGGGTTATCATGTATCGTAGACACAGATTCAGCAGCTGTTGCACACCCACGTCCTCCTTCCCCCACGCCCCCCCTCCCCGTCTCAGCCGAACAAGGTGAGCCTTAGCGCGAAACTTAACGAAGATTGAAGCCTCTAAACACGTCTTATCTACTGTGTTCGCCACATGATGATAACTTTACAAAACAAAAAGTAATCTACACGCTTCAAAAATTACAAAATCAGTTTGCCGTGTGTGTCGTGTGTTCTGTGAAGTGACGAACGAAGAATTTGCCCGTGCCCCAGTAGAGCTTCACGACTAACAACGCCCCTGGGTGGGGGCTTACTATGATATTAGACTACATAGCCTATAAAAGATGATGAATTTCAAACCTGAACCAAGCATATTTTTATTTAAAGTTCAACAGTCTGTCTTTAGTCTGCCACACAAAACAACAACTTTAACCTAACTTACCACATAACAAACTTTTTAAATTGTCATGTGTTAAAATGTGTTAGCACTGAAAATATTGCTAAGGCAAAAACAAAAACAATTAAAAACAACAGGGGTCCGTTCTTCGTACGTTGCTTATTACATCCGAGATCAAATGACACATCCAAGATGATATCATCGTGCTAATCATGATCTGGCTAACTCGGTTCTTCGAACACACTTGCCGGATATGATTAGTATCGCTGGATTGAGTTATCTGAGATAATTGCGCGTTCATGCCAAGTTTAAAAGGGGATATGTATCGATAGTAGAAACATTGATCAGCAACGCTGCTATTGGCTGTTCAGCGTGGCCAAAGAGCGCGCTCAGTTTTTCTCCTCAGCAGAGCAAGAACTAATAGTCGAAGTTTATTCGGAATTTTAATGTTTAATCAAAACGCCATGGGAACACCTCAAAGTCTGCAAAAGCCAGGAGAGAGGGCTGGCAAAAAGTAGCAGACAATTTAAATCCGTTAGAAGTGGCCATGTTGGATGTTTTTATCACTTATTAGCCTATATTTTTGTATTTTAATAATTGTATAATTACTTTGTTCATTGTAATGTCAGTCACCACACTAGAACATGGGAACAAATACAAGTGAAGTACAAAAATATTCTACATAATGGTAATTTTTAGTTATATTATAGTCTCTTTTATAAAAGGCACTGTTAAATAAATGGTTGTCTGTTTATAAAAGCAACCAAGAAAAAGGCTGAGAAACAAATAGAAAAGATCTTAGTAGTACACTGTAAAATAATTTTTGCTGGGTTAAATTAAGGCCGTATAGTCATTTCAACTGTTAAATCTTGAGTAATGATGAATTGCTTTGACTTGTGAAAGTGAAAACTGATGATTATGTTAATGTAAATATATTTTGCCATGAGTTATTGATCACATTTTTCCCGAGTGTAGTTCATTGTAATGACATTGTGTTTTCCTCTTTTGTGCACTTTTACATAATACACCAACACTTGTATCTGTTCCCAAGAAAGTGGTGGCTGAAATATGTGCAGTAAGTGGACATTTTCTAACTTTCCAAAGGAAATAAAGTATAAGCCTTTGTAATGTCCATTTGTTTCCATTGCACTGGACAGTGAATAAACCCTCTCAGATAACTGTCATATGGAGGAACTAGCCTACCTGCAAGTGCATAAATAACTTTTCTTAATTTATACTTGTATGCTTCATGGCTGCAATATAAGTTGCAGGATTCCACATCTACAGAAAGGCCTAAAGAAGAGTCTGCACAGACAGAGGAGACATAGGCCTACAGGTGGGCAGTGGATAGCCAACTTTTCCTTTTTATTTGTTGCATGAGGCATGTGTCTAATATCTCTTGTTGCAGGCACTTGACCACTGGCTTTTCTTTACAAAGAACAATTGAAATAAAACTCAAGGAACTAAGCATATTTGTCTTTTATTAAACATTTAATGAAAAGTGTTTTTTTTTGTGGCAATGTTGTGTAATATGGCACGTGCAACAATGTCACAGGCCCTGTCAGGTGTGCAACCCTCAGACTTTTCAGACCCTGAACTCTTCCCTTTAGTTAGCCAAAGTTCATTTCATTGTGTGCCCTTGTCCTGGCTATAGCTGGCATTGTAACTGGTTTGGGTCAGGGAATGGGGTCATAAAACACCTGTCTGCAGGTAGGAACATGTCATAATCACCTATGAAAAATGCAGTTCTGTTAGGATCAGCATAAGTGTATGTAATAGAGTGAGCTTGATATTTAATTGTGGAACTTTTCTTACCACTTTCAAATAATGTGCATAAATGTGAATCTCTGAAAACTCTTAAGTCATGCACAGATCCTGGCCATTTTGCTTTCACATTTGTGATATGGAAGATTTTAGTCAACTGCCTTTTTTTTATTTGATATAATATTACTAATCTGGAATATTAAGAATCACAATAGTAACTGGGCTGCACATTTACATTGTGAACCCCCTTTCTGTTCACATAATCCCCTTCATTGAGGCCTTGATGGCAGTCTATGGTAGCCTATAGTCTATGGTACCAATCACGTTAGTGAAGCCTGAGTGACATATCTGTAATCGGCATGGTCATGATTGTATGATCTTCATAAAAAATTATGATAGCCTAAAAAAAAAAAAAAAAAAACACTGCTTTACAACATTGGGTCTTAAGTGGCTTGGAAATGCAAAAAAAAAAAAAAAAACTAAAACTGTCTTTTAAACATAAAGGCGACAAAAAAACGACAAAAAACGACAATCTCACGAATCACGAGAAAAAATATATATCTCAGAAAGTGCTCTATCGCGCTGCGCTGGACTTCCCGTATCAGCTCCGCTTATGAAGCCGGGATCTAATCCTGTTAACATGAAATAAGCCTGCTCCCGAGCAGGTTTAAGTTTGCGCACATGTTGCTATGACAGCAAGTCCAGGAAGAGCGTTGAAGAACCAAACAATCCAAGATCATGCCAAATCGCCAACAATCAAATCCAGCTAAGTGAGTTAGCGACATACGAAGAACGGACCCCAGGTTTTTGGAAGCCACTGAGGGATGAGGTCCTGGGAACACAGGCTAAAGCAAGTCACTGATGTCTCTAAAGTAATGTCAACACTGACAATGTCTTCTGGTCAAATCAATCAGGCCTTGGAGTCCAGACTTAAAATCTTCTGGTTGATTGTTGACAGCATTGTCCAACATTACAGTCACATCTGGCCATTGCAGAGCAAATTCCCTCTCTGCAGTTTCCTGGTCCTGTGCACTCTGAAAGGGGTTGGTGCCAAAGTGTGATACTAGGCAAAAAACAAATAAATGACTTCAAAATTCGTTTTCCACATGTGGGCGGCCTGACACGCCCCCTTCCGCCGAGTGGTCAAGCAAATCTGAGCATGTGACGTCATAAGTTGTCGCTCAGGTCTGTTCAGCAAAATAATAGTCCTCTACTATGGCTACAGATTCTTAAACTGTACAGGGCAGGTCCTATTGGGCTTTCTTCTGTGCAACTTTACACGTTTCACAGAAATCTTTACATCAGAAATATTAACTAGATGTACCGCATTGCGGTACAAAATATGACCGCCGCTCAGGCCTGCACTGGCTTTCCACAAAAATAAATGACGTGGAGTAATTTGGCTGTATTGCGTGTTTATGTATATACCTAAAAAAAGTAATAGTATGTGCATGTCTGTCTGTGTGTGTGTGTGTGTGTGTGTGTGTGTGTGTGTGTATGTGTGTGTGTGTGTGTGTGTGTGTGTGTGTGTGTGTGTGTGTGTGTGTGTGTGTGTGTGTGTGCGTGTATGTATGTGTGCGTACATGTGTGCGCGTGTGTGTTTGTGTGTGTGTGTCTGTGCATGTGGATTTGTATGTGTGTGTATGGGTGTGTGTCTGTGCGTGTGGATATCAGTGTGTGTGCATGCTTGCGTTTGTTTGTATTCCTGCATGTGTGTGTGTGACAGTATCATCCTAAACCAGCAACCCTTCGCTCAACAGCACCATCTACAGGCCGATGAGTGTACAGTCACTAAATGTGCACATAAATGAATTTATTTTATACCCCCCCATGGATGAAATTCTACAAAACTTAGCAGAGGATACCCCCAGAGGATGTCAAGTTAATCATACACATGAAATATGGTGCAGTTCTGAACATCTCCACTGAAGATAGGGGCGATTGAAGCAGAATAATATTGCATTTTCATTTTTTATGGGAGGGGCGCAAATCACAAATGAGTGATTATGGGCTAGGTTGATGTGGGCCCTTAAGAGCAACATACCATAACAATTACAAATGTTTACAATTACAAATTACAAAGCAATAACAAATGCATTTTTTTGGGTTTGGGGGGGCCCAGCGCGGGGGGGGGGGTGTGGGGGGGTGAGTGGCCCCCGGGGACCAAACGAAATTTTTCCGTAGAAGTCTAGTGGGGCTACATGCTCACCAAATTTCATGTTCCCCGGTGTTTCGGTGTCCCTGGTATCGTTGACGAAAAATTTACGGGGGCCCCAGCGCGGGGGGGGGGAGTGGCCCCCGGGGACCAAACGAAATTTTTCCATAAAAGTCTAGTAGACCAACATACCATAAAAATTTCTTCATCCTCGGTGCCACGGTTCAGGTAGTTATTTAGGAAAAACTGCATTTTTTGGGGTTTGGGGGGGCACGGGGGGGGAGTGGCCCCCGGGAACCAAACGAAATTTTTCCGTAGAAGTGTAGTGGGGCTACATGCCCACCAAATTTCATATTCCCCGGTGCTTCGGTGTCCCTGGTATCGTTGACGAAAAATTTACGGGGGCCCCAGCGCGGGGGGGAAGTGGCCCCCGGGGACCAAACAAAAATTTTCCGTAAAAGTCTAGTAGACCAACATACCATAAAAATTTCTTCATCCTCGGTGCCACGGTTCAGGTAGTTATTTAGGAAAAACTGCATTTTTTTGGTTTTGGGGGGGCCCAGCGCGGGGGGGGGAGTGGCCCCCGGGACCAAACGAAATTTTTCCGTAGAAGTCTAGTGGGGCTACATGCCCACCAAATTTCATGTTCCCCGGTGTTTCGGTGTCCCTGGTATCGTTGACGAAAAATTTACGGGGGCCCCAGCGCGGGGGGGGGAAGTGGCCTCCGGGGACCAAACGAAATTTTTCCGTAAAAGTCTTGTAGACCAACATACCATAAAAATTTCTTCATCCTCGGTGCCACGGTTCAGGTAGTTATTTAGGAAAAACTGCATTTTTTTGGTTTTGGGGGGGGCCAGCGCGGGGGGGGAGTGGCCCCCGGGGACCAAACGAAATTTTTCCGTAGAAGTATAGTGGGGCTACATGCCCACCAAATTTCATGTTCCCCGGTGCTTCGGTGTCCCTGGTATCGTTGACGAAAAATTTACGGGGGCCCCAGCGCGGGGGGGGGGGGGAGTGGCCCCCGGGGACCAAACGAAATTTTCCGTAAAAGTCTAGTAGACCAACATACCATAAAAATTTCTTCATCCTCTGTGCCACGGTTCAGGTAGTTATTTAGGAAAAACTGCATTTTTTTGGGTTTGGGGGGGCCCAGCGCGGGGGGGGAGTGGCCCCCGGGGACCAAACGAAATTTTTCCTTAGAAGTCTAGTGGGGCTACATGCCCACCAAATTTCATGTTCCCCGGTGCTTCGGTGTCCCTGGTATCGTTGACGAAAAATTTACGGGGGCCCCAGCGCGGGGGGGGAAGTGGCCCCCGGGGACCAAACAAAATTTTTCCGTAAAAGTCTAGTAGACCAACATACCATAAAAATTTCTTCATCCTCGGTGCCACGGTTCAGGTAGTTATTTAGGAAAAACTGCATTTTTTGGGGTTTGGGGGGGCCCAGCGCGGGGGGGGAGTGGCCCCCGGGGACCAAACGAAATTTTTCCTTAGAAGTCTAGTGGGGCTACATGCCCACCAAATTTCATGTTCCCCGGTGCTTCGGTGTCCCTGGTATCGTTGACGAAAAATTCAGTAAGGTGACGAAAAAAAAAAAAAAAAAAAACTTTGACAATCCCTATATGACCGCTTTCGCTAGCTACGCTAGCGGCGGTCATAATTATTAGTCTGCCACCAGCCTGTTTTATTTAGCTGTGCGGAGTTAAATCTGTGTGGTGAAGCTGCGCTTGACAGCGCCGAGCGGGAGAGGCTCACTGACCAATGTTCAGGCAGCAGTCAGAACTTTTCTTTTAGACGCTCCGTTTTGACACGGAATGGTGATTGCAAATACTGTAATGCCAATCGGCTGAGGGTGGGTACCGATGATGGTGAAATACATTTTTATACATTGAAACTGTAATCATATCCGCGACCTGTGAGAATGAGACAGATGATTGACAGGACGATATAGCGCAGGCAAATAAAGGCGCAAGATAACTTCTGTTAACAAAAAAAAAAAACATAAATAAAAAAAGTGTTTAATATAAGTGACTGTCTTTGTTTTATTGTTTTTGTTGTTTTTAATCAAATAAGTGTGAACCACAAACTGAGCCTTCGTTTTTTAAAGGGAAATTCCAAATATATATATATATTTTTTTTTTATATATATATATATATATATATATATATATATATATATATATAATATGGGCATTTTATAATACAGCATAAATAAAAACAAACACACGTAATATGTGCAAAACACCACAGTTTTTTGGTTTTGTTTGTGTGAACTTTTATCCCCAACCATATTTCTTCATGGGCTCCACGCCAGGGGTCATGCTCAGCACCCCTATTTCACATGGTACTAACTGTAATTAACAGTATGCTGACCCAGTTTATATGTAAAATCTTTGGTATATGTAATCTGTATGTAATATCTTAAAACACTTTACAGTGTGATGAAAATAAACTTTATTTATTAAAATAAAATGCTTCACCAAACTCAGCTCAGACCTTCAGACTGGTCTGACTCGCTTATATCTTTTCTAACTGGTCAGACTTACTTTCCCAAAAAAGCCATTGATTTGCGTTCTCTGAGCAATGAAGGCCGTAATACTTAATGCTGTCCACTAGAGGGGGCGACAGGATAATTAGTGTTTTCTACTCTCTTTCCCTGTTTGCATCAGTTTAAATGCATGAATGAATAAATGCATGAATTTCATTCATAAATAGGCCATATCTGTGTATGAGAACAAGATTTACACTTCAAGCTTTACAACTAATGACTTTAACCCTACTTCAAAGTTTGCCACTCTGTCGTTTCTTTTAAGACATTGTTATTCCACTGGTTTTTGCATTTAATATTTGTCCATCTGGAACTTTTATTTGGCATGAGCTCTATATTTAAGATGTACAAGAAAAAAATATGATTCAACAACACAAACTCCGTTTTTACTCGGCAAATTTGTTTTCCTTTCAAGTAGGCTATAGACTACAAGTTATCTTGCTTTCTGCAGGCTTGCCACACTGCCCAGAATAAATTTTCTCGACACGAGATGTTTAAAAACCCTGCATGTAGTTTTTGTGAAGACGAGTCGAATCTTACAAAGCTTCCAGTTTTGTTTAGGCTATTGTAGTTTGTAATGCTTGTTATGTTCCTTAATTTAGATCTATCTGTCTGTCTGCCTGTCTGTCTGTCTGTCTGTCGTCTGTCTGTCTGTCTGACTATAACACACCACCTTTTTTAAACTTGTTATTTAAAAATCTGCTATATTTCACAAAGGAAGCCCATTTGTGAGGTCGTGACGTTGGCGTTATACGAGAATGACATTCTGAATATGAGCCTACCTGTTAGCTGGCTTAAAAATGCGGATTGATAATTGCAGAGTTATTCCTTATTGCAGTGCAATACAAGAAGTGCTTAGCCTATGTTATTCTTCAGTGCACAACGTTAGATCGTTTGTGCAATGCAATGCAATGCAACAACTCATATGTCATCTCTTTAATGAACTTTGGATTTAGTTAGTTTTGGTGTGCAATGCAATGCAATGCAAGAAGTGCATACCCTTTGTTATTCTTCAATGATGCACAACGTTAGATTGTTTGTGCACTGCAATGCAACAACACATATGTTATCTCTTTATTGAACATAGGAATGAGTTAGTTCTGGTGTGCAATGCAATGCAATGCGTGCATAGCCTATATGTTATTCTTCAATGCACAATGTTAGATTGTTTGTGCAATGCAATGCAACAACACACATTATCTTTTTAATGAACATGGGAATGAGTTAGTTTGGGTGTGCAATGCAATGCAATGCAAGTGCATAGCCTATATGTTATTCTCCACTGCACAACGTTAGATCGTTTGTGCAATGCAATGCTTTGTGCAGAATTAGTTCTGGTGTGATAGCATTTTGCATTGCATTGCACAAACGATCTAACGTTGTGCATTGAAGAGTAACATAGGCAATGCCATTTTTGCATTGCATTGCATTGCACACCAGATCTAACTACTTCCAATGTTCATTAAAGAGATAACATATGTTATGCAACATTGCATTGCTTTGCAGAAACGATCTAACGCTGTGCATTGAAGAATAATATAGGCTATGCAATTGCAACACCAGAACTAACTCCTTCCCATGTTCATTAAAGGGATAAGAAGTTGCATTGCATTGCACAAACGATCTAACGTTGTGCACTGAAGAATAATATTTATGCACTTTTTGCCATTTTTGCATCGCATTGCATTGCACACCAGATCTAGCTCCTTCAAATGTTTATTAAAGAGAGAACATTTTGCATTGCATTGCACAAACGATCTAACGTTGTGCATTGAAGAGTAACATAGGCTATGCACCTTTTTCATTGCATTGCATTGCACACTAGATCTAACTCCTTCCCATGTTCATTAAAGAGATAACATGTTGCATTGCATTGCATTGCAGAAACGATCTAACGTTGTGCATTTATAACACATCGTGCAAGAATAACAGTTAGGGTATGCACTTTTTGCATTGCATTGCACACCAGATCTAACTCCTTCCCATGTTCAGTAAAGAGGTAACATGTTGCATTGCATTGCACCAACGATCTAACGTTGTGCATTGAAGAGTAACATAGGCAATGCACATTTTGCATTGCATTGCACACCCGAACTAACTCCTTCCCATGTTCATTAAAGGGATAAGAAGTTGCATTGCATTGCATTGCACAAACGATCTAACGTTGTGCACTGAAGAATAACATTTATGCACTTTATGCATTGCATTGCACACCAGATCTAGCTCCTTCAAATGTTTATAAAGAGAGAACATTTTGCATTGCATTGCACAAACGATCTAACGTTGTGCATTGAAGAAAAACATATAGGCTATGACCTTTTTGCATTGCCTTGCAGAAACGATCTAACGTTGTGCATTGAAGAAAAACATATAGGCTATGACCTTTTTGCATTGCCTTGCAGAAACGATCTAACGTTGTGCATTGAAGAGTAACATAGGCCATGCACTTTCTGCATTGCATTGCATACCAGAACTAACTCCTTCAAATGTTTATTAAAGAGATAACATTTTGCAATGCATTGCACAAACAATTCTAACGTTGTGCATTGTAGAGAAACATAGGCTTTGCACGTTTGCATTGAATTGCATTGCACACTGAAACTAACTCCTTCCAATGTTCAGTAAAGAGATTAACATGTTGCAGAAACTATCTAACGTTGTGCACTGAAGAATAACACTTAGGCTATGCACTTTTTGCATTGCATTGCACACCAGAACTAACTCCTTCAAATGTTCATTAAAGAGATAACCTTTTGCATTGCATTGCACAAACGATCTAACGTTGTGCATTGAAGAGTAACATAGGCTATGCACGTTTTGCATTGCATTGCACACCAGATCTAACTCCTTCAAATGTTCATTAAAGAGATAACATTTTGCATTGCATTGCACAAACGATCTAACGTTGTGCATTGAAGAGTAACATAGGCTATGCACGTTTTGCATTGCATTGCACACCAGAACTAACTCCTTCAAATGTTCATTAAAGAGATAACATTTTGCATTGCATTGCACAAACGATCTAACGTTGTGCATTGAAGAGTAACATAGGCTATGCACGTTTTGCATATTGCATTGCATTGCACACTGAAACTAACTCCTTCCCATGTTCAGTAAAGAGATAACATGTTGCATTGCATTGAATTGCATTGCATTTTAGAAAACGATCTAACGTTGTGCATTGAAGAATAACATATAGGCTATGCACTTTTTGCTTTGCATTGCATTGCACAACAGAACTAAATCCTTCCCATGTTCATTAAAGAGATAACATGTTGCATTGCATTGCACAAACGATTTACATTGAAAAATAACATATAGTCTATCCATTTTTAGCATTGCACACCAGAACTAACTCCAAATGTTTATTAAAGAGAAACATTTTGCATTGCATTGCAAAAACGATCTAACGTTGTGCATTGAATAACATTTAGGGTATGCACTTTTTGCATTGCATTGCACACCAGAACTAACTCCAAATGTTTATTAAAGAGATAACATTTTGCATTGCATTGCACAGCAGAATTAATCTCTTCCCATGTCCATAAAGACATAGCATTTTGCATTGCACAAAACGATCGTTTGTCTCAACGATCAATGTTGTGCATTGAAGAATAACATATAGGTTAAATGCATGCATTGTATTGCATTGCACACCAGAACTAACTCCTTCCCATGTTCAGTAAAGAGATAACATGTTGCATTGCATTGAATTGCATTGCAGAAACGATTTAACGTTGTGCACTGAAGAATAACATTTATGTACTTTTTGCATTGCATTGCATTGCACACCAGATCTTACTCCTTCAAATGTTTATTAAAGAGACAACATAGGCCATGCACTATTTGAATTGCATTGCACATTAGAACTAACTCCTTCAAATGTTCCTTGAAGAGATAACAATTTGCATTGCATTGCGCAAACGATCTAACGTTGTGCATTGAAGAGAAACACTTTTTGCATTGCATTGAATTGCACACCAGAACTAACTCTTTCCCATGTTCAATAAAGAGATAACATGTTGCATTGCATTGCATTGCTTTGCAGAAACGATCTAATGTTGTGCACTGAATAATAACATTTATGTACTTTTTGCATTGCATTGCACACCAGAACTAACTCCTTCAAATGTTAGTAAAGTTAGTTATGGTGTGCAGTGCAATGCAATACAAAAAGTGAATAGCCAATGTTACTTTTCAATGCAAAACGTTAGATCGTTTGTGCATAACATAAGTTATCTCTTTAATGAACATGGGAAGGAGTTAGTTCGGATGTGCAATGCAATACAATGCATGCATATAGCCTTATATGTTATTCTTCAATGCACAACGTTATGCAATGCACAATGCAATGCAAAATGTTATCTCTTTAAAGCATTTGAAGGTGTTAGTTCTGGTGTGCAATGCAATGCAATGCAAAAAGTGCATAAATGTTATTCAGTGCGCAGCGTTAAATCGTTTGTGCAAAGCAATGCAATGTTGCATAACATATGTTATCTTTTTAATGAACATGGGAAGGAGTTAGTTCGGCTGTACATGCAACACAATCCGTGCATTTAGATATGTCAACTATGTCATTCTTCAATGCACAACGTTAGATCGTTTATGCAATGCAATGCAACATGTTATCTCTTTAATAAACATTTGAAGGAGTTAGTTCTGGAGTGGAAAGCAATGCAATGCAAAGCAATGCAAAAAATGCATGGCCTATGTTACTCTTCAATGCACAACGTTAGATCGTTTGTGCAATGCAATGCAAAATGTTATCTCTTTAATAAACATGGGAAGTAGTTAGTTCTGGAGTGCAATGCAATGCAAAAAGTGCATAGCCTATATGTTATTCTTCAGTGCACAGCGTTAGATCGTTTGTGCAATGCAATGCAATGCAACATGTTATCCCTTTAATGAACATGGGAAGGAGCTAGTTCTGGTGTGCAATGCAATGCAAAGCAAAAAGTGAATAGCCTATGTTACTCTTCAATGCACAACGTTAGATCGTTTGTGCAAAACATCGTTTGTGAAATGTTGCATAACATATGTTATCTCTTTGTTAATGTATGTTAACATATGTTAACATGAGACGGAGTTAGTTCGGGTGTGCAATGCAATACAATGCATGCATTTAGTCTATATGTTATTCTTCAATGCACAAAGTTAGATCGTTTGTGCAATGCAATGCAAAATGTTATCTCTTTAATAAACATTTGAAGCAGTTAGTTCTGGTGTGCAATGCAATGCAATGCAAAAAGTGCATAAAAGTTATTCTTTAGTGCACAGCGTTAGGTCGTCAGTTCAAAACTAAACAATGTTGCATAACATATGTTATGTCTTTACTGAACATGGGAAGGAGTTAGATCTGGTGTGCAATGCAATGCAAAAAGTGCATGGCTATGTTTACTATTCAATGCACAACGTTAGATCGTTTGTGCAATGCAATGCAAGAATTGCATAGCCTATATTATTCTTCAATGCACAACGTTAGATCGTTTGTTGCAATGCAATGCAAAATGTTATCTCTTTAATAAACATTTGAAGGAGTTAGTTCTGGTGTGCAATGCAATGCAATGCAAAAAGTGCATGGCCTATATGTTATTCTTCAGTGCACAACGTTAGATCGTTTGTGCAATGCAATGCAAAATGTTATCTCTTTAGTTAACATTTGAAGGAGTTAGTTCTGGTGTGCAATGCAAAAAAGTGCATAGCCTATATGTTATACATCAGTGCACAGCGTAAGATCATTGGTGCAATGCAAAGCAACAACACTTGTTATCTCTTTAACGAACATGGGAATGAATTAGATCTGTGCAATGCAATGCAATCCAAGAAGTGCATAGCCTATATGTTATTGTTCAGTGGACAACGTTAGATCCTTTGTGCAATGCATAAATGTTATATCTTTAATGAACATGGGAAGGAGTTAGTTCTGGTGTGCAATGCAATGCGAAAAGTGCTTTATCTATATGTTTATTCTTCAGTGCATTCTAACGTTGCCCAACGACAGAATGCACTTAAGAATAAACATAGACAAAGCACTTTTCGCATTGCATTGCACACCAGAACTAACTCCTATAATTGTGTCCATTGTAAAGCAACAGCTAGTGCAATGATTTTCCTTCACTGCACATTAACCTACTTATACATTCAGTCAACTGATGTTAACTTTCTATACATACTCTTCGACTCCTGATGTACGTAAGTACATGTTTGACCAAAGTAACATATTTCTGGCCAAACAGTACTCGATTTCTATACATACTCATTGACTCCTGATGCTTCTTAAGCCAATATAGATATCCATACAGATATGGCTTATGGCTTACCTTTTGAAATTATTTCTGCTCAGTGTCCTCAAAATTTTTCAAACAAAGTTATAGTCTCCTTCTGATGATAAATTAGCTATACAGAGGTCTCCTTTTGACCTCCTGAACATATTTCTGGCCAAAGAGTCCTCGATCTTGGGCTTTCTATACATACTCATAGACTCCTTCTTATGCTTCATAAGCCATATAGATGACCATATCTGACCTTTTGAACTTATTTGTGGTCAAAGTGTCCTCAAAATTTTTTCAAACTATATAAAGTTCTTTTTGATGATAAATCAGCTACTCAGAAGTCCCCTTTTGATCTACTGAACATATTTCTGGCCAAAGAGTCCTAAAAGATAAATACAATACATTCAGACTGATATCTTCGGATGTTATATCCTCCTGACAAAAGTCCATATTTGACATACTGAATTTTTTTCTG
Organism: Scardinius erythrophthalmus; assembly: GCF_964197995.2. NCBI lineage: Eukaryota > Metazoa > Chordata > Actinopteri > Cypriniformes > Leuciscidae > Scardinius > Scardinius erythrophthalmus. The sequence goes on along the minus strand of NC_138238.1, from coordinate 26,184,442 downwards.
CCCAAGGAGTATTTGAAACTTGGGCTTTCAATACATTCTCGTTGACTCTTTCTGATGTTACGTCAACCATACAGAAGTCCATTTCTGACCCAAGGAATATATTTCTGGCCAAATAGTCCTCGATCTTGGGCTTTCTATACATAATCATAGGACTCCCTCTGATGCTTCATAAGCCATATATATATGTCAATATCTGACCTTTTGAACTTATTTGTGGTCAAAGTGTCCTAAAAATTTTTCAAACTATATAAAGTTATAGAATTCTTTTGATGATAAATCAGCTATTCAGAGCTTTTGACCTCCTGAACATATTTCTGGCCAAAGAGTCCTCGATCTTGGGCTTTCTATACATACTCATTGACTCCTTCTGATGCTTCATAAGCCATATAGATGTCCATATCTGACCTTTTGAACTTATTTCTGGTCAAAGGGTCCTCAAAAGTTTTCAAACTATATAAAGTTATAGACTCTTTCTGATGATAAATCAGCTATTCAGTGGTCCCCTTTTGACCTACTGAACATATTTCTGGCCAAAGAGTCCTAAAAGATATTAATTAGATTTTAAAATCACAATACATTCAGACTGATATCTTCGGATGTTATATCCTCCTGACAAAAGTCCATATTTGACATACTGAATTTTTTTCTGGCCAAGGAGTATTCGAAACATGGGCTTTCTATACATACTCCTTCTGATGCTTCATAAGCCATATATATGTCCATATCTGACCTTTTGAACTTATTTGTGATCAAAGGGTCCTCAAAATGTTTTAAACTATATAAAGTTGTCGAATCCTTTTGATGATAAATCAGCTATTCAGAGGTTTTGACCTCCTGAACATATTTCTGGCCAAAGAGTCCTCGATCTTGGGCTTTTTATACATACTCATAGACTCCTTCTGATGCATCATAAGCCATATAGATGTCCATATCTGACCTTTTGAACTTATTTGTGGTCAAAGTGTCCTCAAAAATTTTCACACTATATAAAGTTATAGAATTCTTTTGATGATAAATCAGCTATTCAGAGGTCCCCCTTTTTTGACCTCCCGAACATATTTCTGGCCAGAGAGTCCTCGATCTTGGGCTTTCTATACATACTCCTTCTGATGCTTCATAAGCCATATAGATGTCCATATCTGACCTTTTGAACTTATTTGTGGTCAAAGTGTCCTCAAAATTTTTCAAACTATATAAAGTTATAGAATTCTTTTGATGATAAATCAGCTATTCAAAGGTCCCCTTTTGACCTCCTGAACATATTTCTGGACAAAAAGTCCTCGATCTTGGGCTTTCTATACATACTCATAGACTCCTTCTGATACATCATAAGCCATATAGATGTCCAGCTCTGACCTTTTGAACTTATTTGTGGTCAAAGGGTCCTCAAAATTTTTCAAACTATATAAAGTTATAGAATCCTTTTGATGATAAATCAGCTATTCAGAGGTTTTGACCTCCTGAACATATTTCTGGCCAAAGAGTCCTCGATCTTGTGCTTTTTATATATACTCATAGACTCCCTCTGATGCTTCAAAATCTATATAGATTTCCATATCTGACCTTTTGAACTTATTTGTGGTCAAAGTGTCCTCAAAATTTTTCAAACTATATAAAGTTCTAGAATCCTTTTGATGATAAATCAGCTATTCAGAGGTTTTGACCTCCTGAACATATTTCTGGCCAAAGAGTCCTCGATCTTGGGCTTTCTATACATACTCATAGACTCCTTCTGATGCTTCATAAGCCATATAGATGTCCATATCTGACCTTTTGAACTTATTTGTGGTCAAAGTGTCCTCAAAATTTTTCAAACTATATAAAGTTATAGAATTCTTTTGATGATAAATCAGCTATTCAGAGGTCCCCTTTTGACCTCCTGAACATATTTCTCACCAAAGAGTCCTCGATCTTGGGCTCTCTATATATACTCATAGACTCCCTCTGATGCTTCAAAATCTATATAGATGTCCATATCGGACCTTTTGAACTTATTTCTGGTCAAAGGGTCCTCAAAGGTTTTCAAACTATATAAAGTTATAGAATTCTTTTTTTTGATAAATCAGCTATTCAGAGGTCATTTGACCTCCTGAACATATTTCTCGCCAAAGAGTCCTCGATCTTGGGCTTTCTATATATACTCATAGACTCCCTCTGATGCTTCAAAAGCCATATAGATGTCCATATCTGACCTTTTGAACTTATTTCTGGTCAAAGGGTCCTCAAAAGTTTTCAAACTATATAAAGTTATAGAATTCTTTTTATGATATATCAGCTATTCAGAGGTTTTGACCTCCTGAACATATTTCTGGCCAAAGAGTCCTCGATCTTGGGCTTTTTATACATACTCATAGACTCCTTCTGATGCTTCATAAGCCATATAGATGTCCATATCTGACCTTTTGAACTTATTTGTGGTCAAAGTGTCCTCAAAATTTTTCAAACTATATAAAGTTATAGAATTCTTTTGATGATAAATCAGTATTTCATGGGGCCCCTTTTGACCTCCTGAACATATTTCTCACCAAAGAGTCCTCGATCTTGGGCTTTCTATATATACTCATAGACTCCCTCTGATGCTTCAAAATCTATATAGATGTCCATATCGGACCTTTTGAACTTATTTCTGGTCAAAGAGTCCTCAAAGGTTTTCAAACTATATAAAGTTATAGAATTCTTTTTATGATAAATCAGCTATTCAGAGGTCATTTGACCTCCTGAACATATTTCTGGCCAAAGAGTCCTAAAAGATAAATACAATACATTCAGACTGATATCTTCGGATGTTATATCCTCCTGACAAAAGTCCATATTTGACATACTGAATTTTTTTCTGCCCAAGGAGTATTTGAAACTTGGGCTTTCAATACATACTCGTTGACTCTTTCTGATGTTACGTCAACCATACAGAAGTCCATTTCTGACCCAAGGAATATATTTCTGGCCAAATAGTCCTCGATCTTGGGCTTTCTATACATAATCATAGGACTCCCTCTGATGCTTCATAAGCCATAAATACATGTCAATTTCTGGCCAAAGAGTCCTAAAAGATATTAATTAGATTTTACAATCTAATTAATTATTAAATAACAATACATTCAGACTGATATCTTCGGATGTTATATCCTCCTGACAAAAGTCCATATACTGAATTTTTTTCTGGCCAAGGAGTATTCGAAACATGGGCTTTCTATACATACTCCTTCTGATGCTTCATAAGCCATATAGATGTCCATATCTGACCTTTTGAACTTATTTGTGGTCAAAGTGTCCTCAAAATTTTTCAAACTATATAAAGTTATAGAATTCTTTTGATGATAAATCAGCTATTCAAAGGTCCCCTTTTGACCTCCTGAACATATTTCTGGACAAAGAGTCCTCGATCTTGGGCTTTCTATACATACTCATAGACTCCTTCTGATACATCATAAGCCATATAGATGTCCAGCTCTGACCTTTTGAACTTATTTGTGGTCAAAGGGTCCTCAAAATTTTTCAAACTATATAAAGTTATAGAATCCTTTTGATGATAAATCAGCTATTCAGAGGTTTTGACCTCCTGAACATATTTCTGGCCAAAGAGTCCTCGATCTTGTGCTTTTTATATATACTCACAGACTCCCTCTGATGCTTCAAAATCTATATAGATTTCCATATCTGACCTTTTGAACTTATTTGTGGTCAAAGTGTCCTCAAAATTTTTCAAACTATATAAAGTTCTAGAATCCTTTTGATGATAAATCAGCTATTCAGAGGTTTTGACCTCCTGAACATATTTCTGGCCAAAGAGTCCTCGATCTTGGGCTTTCTATACATACTCATAGACTCCTTGTGATGCTTCATAAGCCATTAGATGTCCATATCTGTCCTTTTGAACTTATTTCTGGTCAAAGTGTCCTCAAAATTTTTCAAACTATATAAAGTTATAGAATTCTTTTGAAGATAAATCAGCTATTCAGAGGTTTTGACCTCCTGAACATATTTCAGGCCTAAGAGTCCTCGATCTTGTGCTTTTTATATATACTCATAGACTCCCTCTGATAATTCAAAATCTATATAGATGTCCATATCTGACCTTTTGAACTTATTTCTGGTCAAAGGGTCCTCAAATTTTTTCAAACTATATAAAGTTATAGAATTCTTTTGATGATAAATCAGCTATTCAGAGGTCCCCTTTTGACCTCCTGAACATATTTCTGGCCAAAGAGTCCTCGATCTTGGGCTTTCTATACATACTCATAGACTCCTTCTGATACATCATAAGCCATATAGATGTCCAGCTCTGACCTTTTGAACTTATTTGTGGTCAAAGTGTCCTCAAAATTTTTCAAACTATATAAAGTTATAGAATTCTTTTGATGATAAATCAGCTATTCAGAGGTTTTGACCTCCTGAACATATTTCAGGCCTAAGAGTCCTCGATCTTGTGCTTTTTATATATACTCATAGACTCCCTCTGATAATTCAAAATCTATATAGATGTCCATATCTGACCTTTTGAACTTATTTCTGGTCAAAGGGTCCTCAAATTTTTTCAAACTATATAAAGTTATAGAATTCTTTTGATGATAAATCAGCTATTCAGAGGTCCCCTTTTGACCTCCTGAACATATTTCTGGCCAAAGAGTCCTCGATCTTGGGCTTTCTATACATACTCATAGACTCCTTCTGATACATCATAAGCCATATAGATGTCCAGCTCTGACCTTTTGAACTTATTTGTGGTCAAAGTGTCCTCAAAATTTTTCAAACTATATAAAGTTATAGAATTCTTTTGATGATAAATCAGCTATTCAGAGGTTTTGACCTCCTGAACATATTTCTGGCCAAAGAGTCCTCGATCTTGGGCTTTCTATACATACTCATAGACTCCTTCTGATGCTTCATAAGCCATATACATATAGATGTCCATATCTGTCCTTTTGAACTTATTTGTGGTCAGTGTCCTCAAAATTTTTCAAACTATATAAAGTTCTAGAATCCTTTTGATGATAAATCAGCTATTCAGAGGTTTTGACCTCCTGAACATATTTCAGGCCAAAGAGTCCTCGATCTTGGGCTTTCTATACATATTCATAGACTCCTTCTGATGCATCATAAGCCATATAGATGTCCATCTCTGACCTTTTGAACTCATTTGTGGTCAAATGTCCTCAAAATTTTTCAAACTATATAAAGTTATAGAATCCTTTTGATGATAAATCAGCTATTCAGAGGTTTTGACCTCCTGAACATATTTCTGGCCAAAGAGTCCTCGACCTTGGGCTTTCTATACATACTCATAGACTCCTTCTGATGCTTCATAAACCATATAGATGTCCATATCTGACCTTTTGAACTTATTTGTGGTCAAAGTCTCCTCAAACATTTTCAAACTATATAAAGTTATAGACTCCTTTTGATGATAAATCAGTATTTCATGGGGCCCCTTTTGACCTCCTGATCATATTTCTGGCCAAAGAGTCCTCGATCTTGTGCTTTTTATATATACTCATAGACTCCCTCTGATGCTTCAAAATCTATATAGATGTCCATATCTGACCTTTTGAACTTATTTGTGGTCAAAGTGTCCTCAAAATTTTTCAAACTATATAAAGTTATAGAATCCTTTTGATGATAAATCAGCTATTCAGAGGTTTTGACCTCCTGAACATATTTCTGGCCAAAGAGTCCTCGATCTTGGGCTTTCTATACATACTCATTGACTCCTTCTGATGCTTCATAAGCCATATAGATGTCCATATCTGACCTTTTGAACTTATTTGTGGCCAAAGTGTCCTCAAAAATTTTCAAACAATATGAAGTTATAGACCCCTTTTGATGATAAATCAGTATTTCATGGGGCCCCTTTTGACCTCCTGAACATATTTCTCGCCAAAGAGTCCTCGATCTTGGGCTTTCTATATATACTCATAGACTCCCTCTGATGCTTCAAAAGCCATATAGATGTCCATATCTGACCTTTTGAACTTATTTCTGGTCAAAGGGTCCTCAAAAGTTTTCAAACTATATAAAGTTATAGACTCTTTCTGATGATAAATCAGCTATTCAGTGGTCCCCTTTTGACCTACTGAACATATTTCTGGCCAAAGAGTCCTAAAAGATATTAATTAGATTTTAAAATCACAATACATTCAGACTGATATCTTCGGATGTTATATCCTCCTGACAAAAGTCCATATTTGACATACTGAATTTTTTTCTGGCCAAGGAGTATTCGAAACATGGGCTTTCTATACATACTCCTTCTGATGCTTCATAAGCCATATATATGTCCATATCTGACCTTTTGAACTTATTTGTGATCAAAGGGTCCTCAAAATGTTTTAAACTATATAAAGTTGTCGAATCCTTTTGATGATAAATCAGCTATTCAGAGGTTTTGACCTCCTGAACATATTTCTGGCCAAAGAGTCCTCGATCTTGGGCTTTTTATACATACTCATAGACTCCTTCTGATGCATCATAAGCCATATAGATGTCCATATCTGACCTTTTGAACTTATTTGTGGTCAAAGTGTCCTCAAAATTTTTCACACTATATAAGGTTATAGAATTCTTTTGATGATAAATCAGCTATTCAGAGGTCCCCCTTTTTTGACCTCCTGAACATATTTCTGGCCAGAGAGTCCTCGATCTTGGGCTTTCTATACATACTCCTTCTGATGCTTCATAAGCCATATAGATATCCATATCTGACCTTTTGAACTTATTTCTGGTCAAAGGGTCCTCAAATTTTTTCAAACTATATAAAGTTATAGAATTCTTTTGATGATAAATCAGTATTTCATGGGGCCCCTTTTGACCTCCTGAACATATTTCTCATCAAAGAGTCCTCGATCTTGGGCTTTCTATATATACTCATAGACTCCCTCTGATGCCCAAGATCGAGGACTCTTTGGCCAGAAATATGTTCAGGAGGTCAAAAGGGGACCTCTGAATAGCTGATTTATCATCAAAAGAATTCTATAACTTTATATAGTTTAAAACATTTTGAGGACCCTTTGACCACAAATAAGTTCAAAAGGTCAGATATGGACATATATATGGCTTTTGAAGCATCAAAGGGCGTCTATGAGTATACATAGAAAGCCCAAGATCAAGGACTCTTTGGCCAGAAATATGTTAAGGAGGTCAAAAGGGGTTCATCATCAAAAGGAGTCTATAACTTTATATAGTTTGAAAATTTTTGAGGACACTTTGACCACAAATAAGTTCAAAAGGTCATATATGGACATCTATATGGCTCATGAAGCATCAGAAGGAGTATGTATAGAAAGCCCAAGTTTCGAATACTCCTTGGCAAGAAAAAAATTCAGTATGTCAAATATGGTCTTTTGTCAGGAGGATATAACATCCGAAGATATCAGTCTGAATGTATTGTATTAATCTTTTAGGACTCTTTGGCCAGAAATATGTTCAGTAGGTCGAAAGGAGACCTCTGAATAGCTGATTTATCATCAGAAAGAGTCTATAACTTTATATAGTTTAAAAACTTTTTAGGACCCTTTTACCAGAAATAAGTTCAAAAGGTCAGATATGGTCATCTATGCTTATGAAGCATCAGAAGGAGTCTATGAGTATGTATAGAAAGCCCAATATCGAGGACTCTTTGGCCAGAAATATGTTCAGGAGGTCAAAAGGGGCCCCATGAAAGACTGATTCATCATCAAAAGGAGTCTATAACTTTATATAGTTTGAAAAATTTTGAAGACACTTTGACCTCAAATAGGTTCAAAAGGTCAGATATGGACATCTATATGGCTTATGAAGCATCAGAGGGAGTCTATGAGTATATATAGAAAGCCCAAGATCGAGGACTCTTTGGCCAGAAATATGTTCAGGAGGTCAAAAGGGGACCTCTGAATTTTTATCTTCAGAAAGATTTATCTTCAGAAAGAGTCTATAACTTTATATAGTTTGAAAACTTTTGAGGACCTTTGACCAGAAATAAGTTCAAAAGGTCAGATATGGACATCTATATAGATTTTGAAGCATCAGAGGTAGTCTATGAGTATATATAGAAAGCCCAATATCGAGGACTGTTTGGCCAGAAACATGTTCAGGAGGTCAAAAGGGGACCTCTGAATAGCTGATTTATCATAAAAAGAATTATATAACTTTATATAGTTTGAAAAATTTTGAGGACACTTTGACCACAAATAGGTTCAAAAGGTCAGATATGGACATCTATATGGATTTTGAAGCATCCAAGGGAGTCTATGAGTATATATAGAAAGCCCAAGATCGAGGACTCTTTGGCCAGAAATATGTTCAGGAGGTCAAAAGGAGACCTCTGTATAGCTGATTTATCAATCAGAAGAAGACTATAATTTTACATAGTTTGAAAATTTTTGAGGACACTTTGAGCAGAAATAATTTCAAAAGGTTAGCCATAAGGCATATCTGTATGGATATCTATATTGGCTTATGAAGCATCAGGAGTAAATGAGTATGTATAGAAATCGAGGACTGTATGGCCAGAAATATGTTACTTTGTACAAACATGTACTTACGTACATCAGGAGTCGAAGAGTATGTATAGAAAGTTAACATCAGTTGACTGAATGTATAAGTAATGTGCAGTGAAGGAAAATCATTGCACTAGCTGTTGCTTTACAATGGACACAATTATGGGTGTTAGTTCTGGTGTGCAATGCAATGCGAAAAGTGCTTTATCTATATGTTTATTCTTAAGTGCATTCTGTCGTTGGGCAACTTTGGAATGCACTGAAGAATAAACATATAGATAAAGCACTTTTCGCATTGCATTGCACACCAGAACTAACTCCTTCCCATGTTCATTAAAGATATAACATTTATGCATTGCACAAAGGATCTAACGTTGTCCACTGAACAATAACATATAGGCTATGCACTTCTTGGATTGCATTGCATTGCACAGTAGATCTAATTCATTCCCATGTTCATTAAAGAGATAACAAGTGTTGTTGCATTGCATTGCACAAACGACCTTACGTTGTGCATTGAAGAATAACATACAGGCTATGCACTTTATGCATTGCACAACAGAACTAACTCCTTCCCATGTTCATTAAAGGGATAACACGTTGCATTGCATTGAACTGCACAAACGATCTAACGCTGTGCATTGAAGAATAATATTTAGGCTATGCACTTTTTGCATTGCTTTGCATTGCACACCAGAACTAGCTCCTTCAAATGTTTACTAAAGAGATAACATTTTCCATTGCATTGCACAAACGATCTAACTTTGTGCATTGAAGAATAACATATAGACTAAATGCATGCATTGTATTGCATTGCACACCCGAACTAACTCCTTCCCATGTTCATAAATGAGATAACATATGTTATGCAACATTTCATTGTTTTGCAGAAACGATCTAACGTTGTGCACTGAAGAATATTTATGCACTTTTTGCATTGTATTGCATTGCACACCAGAACTAACTCCTTCAAATGTTTATTAAAGAGATAACATTTTGCATTGCACAAACGATCTAACGTTGTGCATTGAAGAATAATATAGGTTATGCAATTCTTGCATTGCATTGCACACCAGAACTAAATCAATCCCATTTTTTTTAAAGAAATAAGGTGCAATGATGTTGTATTGCATTGCACAAACGACCTAACACTGTGCACTAAAGAATAACATTTATGCATTTTTGCATTGCATTGCACACCAGAACTAACTCCTTCAAATGTTTATTAAAGAGATAACATTTTGCACGATCTAACGTTGTGCATTGAAGAATAACATATAGGCTAAATGCATGCATTGTATTGCATTGCACACCCGAACAAACTCCGTCCCATGTTCATTAAAGAGATAACATATGTTATGCAACATTTCATTGTTTGTGCATTGAAGAGTAACATAGGCTATTCACTTTTTGCTTTGCATTGCATTGCACACAAGAACTAATGTTTATTAAAGAGATAACATGTTGCATTGCATTGCACAAACGATCTAACGTTGTGCATTGAAGAATGACATAGTTGACATAGCTAAATGCATGGATTGTGTTGCATGTACAGCCGAACTAACTCCTTCCCATGTTCATTAAAAAGATAACATATGTTATGTAACATTGCATTGCTTTGTACAAACGATTTAACGCTGTGCACTGAATAACATTTATGCACTTTTTGCATTGCATCGCATTGCACACCAGAACTAACACCTTCAAATGCTTATTAAAGAGATAACATTTTGAATTGCATTGTGCATTGCATAACGTTGTGCATTGAAGAATAACATATAGGATATAAATGTTATTATTCAGTGCACAACATTAGATCGTTTCTGCAATGCAATGCAACGCAATGCAATATGTTATCTCTTTAGTGAACATGGGAAAGAGTTAGTTCTGGTGTGCAATTCAATGCAATGTAAAAAGTGCATGGTCTATGTTTCTCTTCAATGCACAACGTTAGATCGTTTGCGCAATGCAATGCAAAATGTTATCTCTTCAATGAACATTTGAAGGAGTAAGATCTGGTGTGCAATGCAATGCCAAAACTGCATACCCTAAATGTTATTCTTCAGTGCACAACGTTAGATCGTTTCTGCAATGCAATTCAATGCAATGCAACATGTTATCTCTTTACTGAACATGGGAAGGAGTTAGTTTCAGTGTGCAATGCAATGCAAAAAGTACATAAATGTTATTCTTCAATGCACAACGTTAGATCGTTTCTGCAATGCAATGCAATACAATGCAATGCAATGCAACATGTGTTATCTCTTTAATGAACATGGGAAGGAGTTAGTTCTGGTGTGCAATGCATGGCTTACAATGCATACAATGCATGCATTTAGCCTATATGTTATTCTTCAATGCACAACATTGATCGTTGAGACAAACGATCGTTTTGTGCAATGCAATGCAAAATGTTATCTCTTTATGAACATGGGAAGAGGTTAGTTCTGCTGTGCAATGCAATGCAAAAAAGTGCATAAATGTTATCCTTCAGTGCACATCGTTTGTGCAAAGCAATGCAATGTTGCAAAACATATGTTATCTCTTTAATGAACATGTGAAGGAGTTAGTTCGGGTGTGCAATGCAATACAATGCATGCATATTTAGCCTGTATGTTATTCTTCAATGCACAACGTTAGATCGTTTGTGCTATGCAATGCAACATATTATCTCTTTATTGAACATGGGAAGGAGTTTGATCTGGTGTGCAATGCAATGCAATGCCAAAAGTGCATGGCCTATGTTACTCTTCATTGCACAACGTTAGATCGTTTGTGCAATGCAATGCAACAACAGATGTTATCTCTTTAATGAACATGGGAAGGAGTTAGTTTTGGTGTGCAATGCAGGGATAGAAGTGCATATGTTTTTCTTCAATGATGCACAACGATAGATCGTTTGTGCAATGCAACAACATATGTTATCTCTTTAATGAACATGGGAAGGAGTTAGTTCTGCTGTGCAATGCAATACAATGCATGCATTTAGCCTATATGTTATTCTTCACTGCACAACATTGATCGTTGACACAAACGATCGTTTTGTGCAATGCAATGCAAAATGTTATCTCATTATGAACATGGGAAGAGGTTAGTTCTGCTGTGCAATGCAATGCAAAAAGTGCATAAATGTTATTCTTCAGTGCACATCGTTAGATCATTTGTGCAAAGCAATGCAATGTTGCATAACATATGTTATCTCTTTAATGAACATGTGAAGGAGTTAGTTCGGGTGTGCAATGCAATACAATGCATGCATTTAGCCTGTATGTTATTCTTCAATGCACAACGTTAGATCGTTTGTGCAATGCAATGCAACATGTTATCTCTTTATTGAACATGGGAAGGAGTTTGATCTGGTGTGCAATGCAATGCAATGCAAAAAGTGCATAGCCTATTATGTTATTGTTCAGTGGACAACGTTAGATCGTTTGTGCAATGCAATGCAACAACATAAATGTTATCTCTTTAATGAACATGGGAAGGAGTTAGTTCTGGTGTGCAATGCAATGCGAAAAGTGCATTACTATATGTTCCGGTATTCTACCGTGCATTCTATGGTTGTCCAACGGAATGAGTTAATTGTGTCCATTGTAAAGCAAAACCCAGTGCAATGATTTTCCTTTACTGCACATTAATTAATCTACTTATACATTCAGTCAACTTTCTATACATACTCTTCAACTCCTGATCAGCCAATACAGAAGTCCATATTTGACCAAAGTAACATATTTCTGGCCAAAGAGTCCTCGATTTCTATACATACATCATTGACTCCTGATGCTTCATAAGCCATGGATATCTATATGGATATCTATATGGCTTATGGCTTACCTTTTAAACTTATTTCTGGTCAAAGTGTCCTCAAAATTTTTCAAACTATATGAAGTTATAGTCTCCTTCTGATAATAAATCATTGACAAAAGAGTTCTCAAAATGATGGTGTCTACCATAAACGAATACAGACTCCTTCTTATGTTAAATCAGCCATACAGAAGTCCATATTTGACCTTCTGAACATATTTCTGGCCAGAGACCTTGAACATTTACCTTACTATACATATTTCTCAAACTATACAGACTTCTCATAATGTTATATCAGCCAGACCGTAGACAATATAAGACCAATTGAACATATTTTTGACCAAAGAATCCTCAAAATGTTTTTTACTTTATAGTATCATTTAGTATCTTAAACGTATCGACTCCTTCTGATGTTAAATCAGTCTTACAGAAGTCCATAATTGACCTGCTGAAAATATTTTTGGCCAAACAGTCGATCTTGGGCTGTCTATAAATACTCATAGAATACTTTTGAAACTTCATAAAGCATATAGATGTCCATATCTGACCTTTTGAACTTATTTCTGGTCAAAGTGTCCTCAAAATTTTTCAAACTATATAAAGTTATAGAATCCTTTTGATGATAAATCAGCTATTCAGAGGTTTTGACCTCCTGAACATATTTCTGGCCAAAGAGTCCTCGACCTTGGGCATTCTATTCATACTCATAGACTCCTTCTGATGCTTCATAAACCATATAGATGTCCATATCTGACCTTTTGAACTTATTTGTGGTCAAAATGTCCTCAAACATTTTCAAACTATATAAAGTTATAGACTCCTTTTGATGATAAATCAGTATTTCATGGGGCCCCGTTTGACCTCCTGAACATATTTCTGGCCAAAGAGTCCTCGATATTGGGCTTTCTATACATACTCATAGACTCCATCTGATGCTTCATAAGCCATATAGATGTCCATATCTGACCTTTTGAACTTATTTCTGGTCAAAGGGTCCTCAAATTTTTTCAAACTATATAAAGTTATAGAATTCTTTTGATGATAAATCAGCTATTCAGAGGTTTTGACCTCCTGAACATATTTCTGGCCAAAGAGTCCTCGATCTTGGGCTTTCTATACATACTCATAGACTCCTTCTGATGCTTCATAAGCCATATAGATGTCCATATCTGACCTTTTGAACTTATTTCTGGTCAAAGGGTCGTCAAATTTTTTCAAACTATATAAAGTTATAGTATTCTTTTGATGATAAATCAGCTATTCAGAGGTCCCCTTTTGACCTCCTGAACATATTTCTGGCCAAAGAGTCCTCGATCTTGTGGCTTTCTATACATACTCATAGACTCCCTCTGATGCTTCACAATCTATATAGATGTCCATATCTGACCTTTTGAACTTATTTGTGGTCAAAGTGTCCTCAAAATTTTTCAAACTATATAAAGTTATAGAATCCTTTTGATGATAAATCAGCTATTCAGAGGTTTTGACCTCCTGAACATATTTCTGGCCAAAGAGTCCTCGATCTTGGGCTTTCTATACATACTCATAGACTCCTTCTGATGCTTCATAAGCCATTAGATGTCCATATCTGACCTTTCGAACTTATTTCTGGTCAAAGTGTCCTCAAAATTTTTCAAACTATATAAAGTTATAGAATTCTTTTGATGATAAATCAGCTATTCAGAGGTTTTGACCTCCTGAACATATTTCAGGCCAAAGAGTCCTCGATCTTGGGCTTTCTATACATATTCATAGACTCCTTCTGATGCATCATAAGCCATATAGATGTCCATCTCTGACCTTTTGAACTCATTTGTGGTCAAATGTCCTCAAAATTTTTCAAACTATATAAAGTTATAGAATCCTTTTGATGATAAATCAGCTATTCAGAGGTTTTGACCTCCTGAACATATTTCTGGCCAAAGAGTCCTCTACCTTGGGCTTTCTATACATACTCATAGACTCCTTCTGATGCTTCATAAACCATATAGATGTCCATATCTGACCTTTTGAACTTATTTGTGGTCAAAGTGTCCTCAAACATTTTCAAACTATATAAAGTTATAGAATCCTTTTTATGATAAATCAGCTATTCAGAGGTTTTGACCTCCTGAACATATTTCTGGCCAAAGAGTCCTCGATCTTGGGCTTTCTATACATACTCATAGACTCCTTCTGATGCATCATAAACCATATAGATGTCCATCTCTGACCTTTTGATCTCATTTGTGGTCAAAGTGTCCTCAAAATTTTTCAAACTATATAAAGTTATAGAACTCTTTTGATGATAAATCAGCTATTCAGAGGTCCTCTTTTGACCTCCTGAACATATTTCTGGCTAAAGAGTCCTCGACCTTGGGCTTTCTATACATACTCATAGACTCCTTCTGATGCTTCATAAGCCATATACATATAGATGTCCATATCTGTCCTTTTGAACTTATTTGTGGTCAAAGTGTCCTCAAAATTTTTCAAACTATATAAAGTTCTAGAATCCTTTTGATGATAAATCAGCTATTCAGATGTTTTGACCTCCTGAACATATTTCTGGCCAAAGAGTCCTCGACCTTGGGCTTTCTATACATACTCATTGAATCCTTCTGATGCTTCATAAGCCATATATATGTCCATATCTGACCTTTTGAACTTATTTGTGGTCAAAGGGTCCTCAAATTTTTTCAAACTATATAAAGTTATAGAATTCTTATGATGATAAATCAGCTATTCAGAGGTCCTCTTTTGACCTCCTGAACATATTTCTGGCCCAAGAGTCCTCGACCTTGGGCTTTCGATACATACTCATAGACTCCTTCTGATGCTTCATAAGCCATATAGATGTCCATATCTGACCTTTTGAACTTATTTGTGGTCAATGTGTCCTCCAAAATTTTCAAACTATATAAAGTTCTAGAATCCTTTTAATGATAAATCAGCTATTCAGAGGTTTTGACCTCCTGAACATATTTCTGGCCAAAGAGTCCTTGATCTTGGGCTTTCTATACATACTCATAGATTCCTTCTGATGCTTCATAAGCCATATAGATGTCCATATCTGTCCTTTTGAACTTATTTGAGGTCAATGTGTCCTCAAAATTTCTCAAACTATATAAAGTTATAGAATCCTTTTTATGATAAATCAGCTATTCAGAGGTCCTCTTTTGTCCTCCTGAACATATTTCTGGCCAAAGAGTCCTCGATCTTGGGCTTTCTATACATATAGACTCCTTCTGATGCTTCATAAGCCATATAGATGTCCATATCTGACCTTTTGAACTTATTTGTTGTCAAAGTGTCCTCAAAATTTTTCAAACTATATAAAGTTCTAGAATCCTTTTGATGATAAATCAGCTATTCAGAGGTTTTGACTCCTGAACATATTTCTGGCCAAAGAGTCCTCGATCTTGGGCTTTCTATACATACTCATAGACTCCTTCTGATGCATCATAAGCCATATAGATGTCCATCTCTGACCTTTTGAACTCATTTGTGGTCAAACGTCCTCAAAATTTTTCAAACTATATAAAGTTATAGAATTCTTATGATGATAAAATCAGCTATTCAGAGGTCCTCTTTTGTCCTCCTGAACATATTTCTGGCCAAAGAGTCCTCGATCTTGGGCTTTCTATACATACTCATAGACTCCTTCTGATGCATCATAAGCCATATAGATGTCCATCTCTGACCTTTTGATCTCATTTGTGGTCAAAGTGTCCTCAAAATTTTTCAAACTATATAAAGTTATAGAATTCTTTTGATGATAAATCAGCTATTCAGAGGTCCTCTTTTGACCTCCTGAACATATTTCTGGCTAAAGAGTCCTCGACCTTGGGCTTTCTATACATACTCATAGACTCCTTCTGATGCATCATAAGCCATATAGATGTCCATCTCTGTCCTTTTGAACTTATTTGTGGTCAAAGTGTCCTCCAAAATTTTCAAACTATATAAAGTTATAGAATTCTTTTGATGATAAATCAGCTATTCAGAGGTTCCCTTTTGACCTCCTGAACATATTTCTGGCCAAAGAGTCCTCGATCTTGGGCTTTCTATACATATAGACTCCTTCTGATGCTTCATAAGCCATATAGATGTCCATATCTGACCTTTTGAACTTATTTGTTGTCAAAGTGTCCTCAAAATTTTTCAAACTATATAAAGTTCTAGAATCCTTTTGATGATAAATCAGCTATTCAGAGGTTTTGACTCCTGAACATATTTCTGGCCAAAGAGTCCTCGATCTTGGGCTTTCTATACATACTCATAGACTCCTTCTGATGCATCATAAGCCATATAGATGTCCATCTCTGACCTTTTGAACTCATTTGTGGTCAAACGTCCTCAAAATTTTTCAAACTATATAAAGTTATAGAATTCTTATGATGATAAATCAGCTATTCAGAGGTCCTCTTTTGTCCTCCTGAACATATTTCTGGCCAAAGAGTCCTCGATCTTGGGCTTTCTATACATACTCATAGACTCCTTCTGATGCATCATAAGCCATATAGATGTCCATCTCTGACCTTTTGATCTCATTTGTGGTCAAAGTGTCCTCAACATTTTTCTAACTATATAAAATTATAGAATTCTTTTGATGATAAATCAGCTATTCAGAGGTCCTCTTTTGACCTCCTGAACATATTTCTGGCTAAAGAGTCCTCGACCTTGGGCTTTCTATACATACTCATAGACTCCTTCTGATGCTTCATAAGCCATATACATATAGATGTCCATATCTGACCTTTTGAACTTATTTGTGGTCAAAGTGTCCTCAAAATTTTTCAAACTAAATAAAGTTATAGAATCCTTTTGATGATAAATCAGCTATTCAGAGGTTTTGACTCCTGAACATATTTCTGGCCAAAGAGTCCTCGATCTTAGGCTTTCTATACATACTCATAGACTCCTTCTGATGCATCATAAGCCATATAGATGTCCATCTCTGACCTTTTGAACTCATTTTGTGGTCAAAGGGTCCTCAAATTTTTTCAAACTATATAAAGTTATAGAATTCTTATGATGATAAATCAGCTATTCAGAGGTCCTCTTTTGACCTCCTGAACATATTTCTGGCCCAAGAGTCCTCGACCTTGGGCTTTCGATACATACTCATAGACTCCTTCTGATGCTTCATAAGCCATATAGATGTCCATATCTGACCTTTTGAACTTATTTGTGGTCAATGTGTCCTCCAAAATTTTCAAACTATATAAAGTTCTAGAATCCTTTTAATGATAAATCAGCTATTCAGAGGTTTTGACCTCCTGAACATATTTCTGGCCAAAGAGTCCTTGATCTTGGGCTTTCTATACATACTCATAGATTCCTTCTGATGCTTCATAAGCCATATAGATGTCCATATCTGTCCTTTTGAACTTATTTGAGGTCAATGTGTCCTCAAAATTTCTCAAACTATATAAAGTTATAGAATCCTTTTTATGATAAATCAGCTATTCAGAGGTCCTCTTTTGTCCTCCTGAACATATTTCTGGCCAAAGAGTCCTCGATCTTGGGCTTTCTATACATATAGACTCCTTCTGATGCTTCATAAGCCATATAGATGTCCATATCTGACCTTTTGAACTTATTTGTTGTCAAAGTGTCCTCAAAATTTTTCAAACTATATAAAGTTCTAGAATCCTTTTGATGATAAATCAGCTATTCAGAGGTTTTGACTCCTGAACATATTTCTGGCCAAAGAGTCCTCGATCTTGGGCTTTCTATACATACTCATAGACTCCTTCTGATGCATCATAAGCCATATAGATGTCCATCTCTGACCTTTTGAACTCATTTGTGGTCAAACGTCCTCAAAATTTTTCAAACTATGTAAAGTTATAGAATTCTTATGATGATAAAATCAGCTATTCAGAGGTCCTCTTTTGTCCTCCTGAACATATTTCTGGCCAAAGAGTCCTCGATCTTGGGCTTTCTATACATACTCATAGACTCCTTCTGATGCATCATAAGCCATATAGATGTCCATCTCTGACCTTTTGATCTCATTTGTGGTCAAAGTGTCCTCAAAATTTTTCAAACTATATAAAGTTATAGAATTCTTTTGATGATAAATCAGCTATTCAGAGGTCCTCTTTTGACCTCCTGAACATATTTCTGGCTAAAGAGTCCTCGACCTTGGGCTTTCTATACATACTCATAGACTCCTTCTGATGCATCATAAGCCATATAGATGTCCATCTCTGTCCTTTTGAACTTATTTGTGGTCAAAGTGTCCTCCAAAATTTTCAAACTATATAAAGTTATAGAATTCTTTTGATGATAAATCAGCTATTCAGAGGTTCCCTTTTGACCTCCTGAACATATTTCTGGCCAAAGAGTCGTCGATCTTGGGCTTTCTATACATATAGACTCCTTCTGATGCTTCATAAGCCATATAGATGTCCATATCTGACCTTTTGAACTTATTTGTTGTCAAAGTGTCCTCAAAATTTTTCAAACTATATAAAGTTCTAGAATCCTTTTGATGATAAATCAGCTATTCAGAGGTTTTGACTCCTGAACATATTTCTGGCCAAAGAGTCCTCGATCTTGGGCTTTCTATACATACTCATAGACTCCTTCTGATGCATCATAAGCCATATAGATGTCCATCTCTGACCTTTTGAACTCATTTGTGGTCAAACGTCCTCAAAATTTTTCAAACTATATAAAGTTATAGAATTCTTATGATGATAAATCAGCTATTCAGAGGTCCTCTTTTGTCCTCCTGAACATATTTCTGGCCAAAGAGTCCTCGATCTTGGGCTTTCTATACATACTCATAGACTCCTTCTGATGCATCATAAGCCATATAGATGTCCATCTCTGACCTTTTGATCTCATTTGTGGTCAAAGTGTCCTCAACATTTTTCTAACTATATAAAGTTATAGAATTCTTTTGATGATAAATCAGCTATTCAGAGGTCCTCTTTTGACCTCCTGAACATATTTCTGGCTAAAGAGTCCTCGACCTTGGGCTTTCTATACATACTCATAGACTCCTTCTGATGCTTCATAAGCCATATACATATAGATGTCCATATCTGACCTTTTGAACTTATTTGTGGTCAAAGTGTCCTCAAAATTTTTCAAACTAAATAAAGTTATAGAATCCTTTTGATGATAAATCAGCTATTCAGAGGTTTTGACTCCTGAACATATTTCTGGCCAAAGAGTCCTCGATCTTAGGCTTTCTATACATACTCATAGACTCCTTCTGATGCATCATAAGCCATATAGATGTCCATCTCTGACCTTTTGAACTCATTTTGTGGTCAAATGTCCTCAAAATTTTTCAAACTATATAAAGTTATAGAATTCTTATGATGATAAATCAGCTATTCAGAGGTCCTCTTTTGACCTCCTGAACATATTTCTGGCCCAAGAGTCCTCGACCTTGGGCTTTCGATACATACTCATAGACTCCTTCTGATGCTTCATAAGCCATATAGATGTCCATATCTGACCTTTTGAACTTATTTGTGGTCAATGTGTCCTCCAAAATTTTCAAACTATATAAAGTTCTAGAATCCTTTTAATGATAAATCAGCTATTCAGAGGTTTTGACCTCCTGAACATATTTCTGGCCAAAGAGTCCTTGATCTTGGGCTTTCTATACATACTCATAGATTCCTTCTGATGCTTCATAAGCCATATAGATGTCCATATCTGTCCTTTTGAACTTATTTGAGGTCAATGTGTCCTCAAAATTTCTCAAACTATATAAAGTTATAGAATCCTTTTTATGATAAATCAGCTATTCAGAGGTCCTCTTTTGTCCTCCTGAACATATTTCTGGCCAAAGAGTCCTCGATCTTGGGCTTTCTATACATATAGACTCCTTCTGATGCTTCATAAGCCATATAGATGTCCATATCTGACCTTTTGAACTTATTTGTTGTCAAAGTGTCCTCAAAATTTTTCAAACTATATAAAGTTCTAGAATCCTTTTGATGATAAATCAGCTATTCAGAGGTTTTGACTCCTGAACATATTTCTGGCCAAAGAGTCCTCGATCTTGGGCTTTCTATACATACTCATAGACTCCTTCTGATGCATCATAAGCCATATAGATGTCCATCTCTGACCTTTTGAACTCATTTGTGGTCAAACGTCCTCAAAATTTTTCAAACTATATAAAGTTATAGAATTCTTATGATGATAAAATCAGCTATTCAGAGGTCCTCTTTTGTCCTCCTGAACATATTTCTGGCCAAAGAGTCCTCGATCTTGGGCTTTCTATACATACTCATAGACTCCTTCTGATGCATCATAAGCCATATAGATGTCCATCTCTGACCTTTTGATCTCATTTGTGGTCAAAGTGTCCTCAAAATTTTTCAAACTATATAAAGTTATAGAATTCTTTTGATGATAAATCAGCTATTCAGAGGTCCTCTTTTGACCTCCTGAACATATTTCTGGCTAAAGAGTCCTCGACCTTGGGCTTTCTATACATATAGACTCCTTCTGATGCTTCATAAGCCATATAGATGTCCATATCTGACCTTTTGAACTTATTTGTTGTCAAAGTGTCCTCAAAATTTTTCAAACTATATAAAGTTCTAGAATCCTTTTGATGATAAATCAGCTATTCAGAGGTTTTGACTCCTGAACATATTTCTGGCCAAAGAGTCCTCGATCTTGGGCTTTCTATACATACTCATAGACTCCTTCTGATGCATCATAAGCCATATAGATGTCCATCTCTGACCTTTTGAACTCATTTGTGGTCAAACGTCCTCAAAATTTTTCAAACTATATAAAGTTATAGAATTCTTATGATGATAAATCAGCTATTCAGAGGTCCTCTTTTGTCCTCCTGAACATATTTCTGGCCAAAGAGTCCTCGATCTTGGGCTTTCTATACATACTCATAGACTCCTTCTGATGCATCATAAGCCATATAGATGTCCATCTCTGACCTTTTGATCTCATTTGTGGTCAAAGTGTCCTCAACATTTTTCAAACTATATAAAGTTATAGAATTCTTTTGATGATAAATCAGCTATTCAGAGGTCCTCTTTTGACCTCCTGAACATATTTCTGGCTAAAGAGTCCTCGACCTTGGGCTTTCTATACATACTCATAGACTCCTTCTGATGCTTCATAAGCCATATACATATAGATGTCCATATCTGTCCTTTTGAACTTATTTGTGGTCAAAGTGTCCTCAAAATTTTTCAAACTATATAAAGTTATAGAATCCTTTTGATGATAAATCAGCTATTCAGAGGTTTTGACCTCCTGAACATATTTCTGGCCAAAGAGTCCTCGATCTTGGGCTTTCTATACATACTCATAGACTCCTTCTGATGCATCATAAGCCATATAGATGTCCATCTCTGACCTTTTGAACTCATTTTGTGGTCAAAGTGTCCTCAAAAATTTTCAAACTATATAAAGTTATAGAGTTATACTTTTGATGATAAATCAGCTATTCAGAGGTTCCCTTTTGACCTCCTGAACATATTTCTGGCCAAAGAGTCCTCGATCTTGGGCTTTCTATACATATAGACTCCTTCTGATGCTTCATAAGCCATATAGATGTCCATATCTGACCTTTTGAACTTATTTGTTGTCAAAGTGTCCTCAAAATTTTTCAAACTATATAAAGTTATAGAATCCTTTTGATGATAAATCAGCTATTCAGAGGTTTTGACTCCTGAACATATTTCTGGCCAAAGAGTCCTCGATCTTGGGCTTTCTATACATACTCATAGACTCCTTCTGATGCATCATAAGCCATATAGATGTCCATCTCTGACCTTTTGAACTCATTTGTGGTCAAACGTCCTCAAAATTTTTCAAACTATATAAAGTTATAGAATTCTTATGATGATAAATCAGCTATTCAGAGGTCCTCTTTTGTCCTCCTGAACATTTTTCTGGCCAAAGAGTCCTCGATCTTGGGCTTTCTATACATACTCATAGACTCCTTCTGATGCATCATAAGCCATATAGATGTCCATCTCTGACCTTTTGATCTCATTTGTGGTCAAAGTGTCCTCAAAATTTTTCAAACTATATAAAGTTATAGAATTCTTTTGATGATAAATCAGCTATTCAGAGGTCCTCTTTTGACCTTCTGAACATATTTCTGGCCAAAGAGTCCTCGACCTTGGGCTTTCGATACATACTCATAGACTCCTTCTGATGATTCATAAGCCATATAGATGTCCATCTCTGACCTTTTGAACTCATTTGTGGTCAAATGTCCTCAAAATTTTTCAAACTATATAAAGTTATAGAATTCTTATGATGATAAATCAGCTATTCAGAGGTCCTTTTTTGACCTCCTGAAAATATTTCTGGCCAAAGAGTCCTCGACCTCTGGCTTTCGGTATATACTCATAGACTCCTTCTGATGATTCATAAGCCATATAGATGTCCACATCTGACCTTTTGAACTTATTTGTGGTCAAAGTGTCCTCCAAAATTTTCAAACTATATAAAGTTCTAGAATCCTTTTAATGATAAATCAGCTAATCAGAGGTTTTGAACTCCTGAACATATTTCTGGCCAAAGAGTCCTCGATCTTGGGCTTTCTATACATACTCATAGACTCCCTCTGATGCTTCATAAGCCATATAGATGTCCATATCTGACGTTTTGAACTTATTTGTGGTCAAAGTGTCCTCAAAAGTTTTCAAACTATATAAAGTTATAGAATCCTTTTGATGATAAATCAGCTATTCAGAAGTCCCCTTTTGACCTCCTGAACATATTTCTGGCCAAAGAGTCCTCGATCTTGGGCTTTCTATACATACTCATAGACTCCTTCTGATGCTTCATAAGCCATATAGATGTCCATATCTGACCTTTTGAACTTATTTGTGGTCAAAGTGTCCTCAAAATTTTTCAAACTATATAAAGTTCTAGAATCCTTTTGATGATAAATCAGCTATTCAGAGGTTTTGAATCCTGAACATATGTCTGGCCAAAGAGTCCTCGATCTTGGGCTTTCTATACATACTCATAGACTCCTTCTGATGCATCATAAGCCATATAGATGTCCATCTCTGACCTTTTGAACTCATTTGTGGTCAAATGTCCTCAAAATTTTTCAAACTATATAAAGTTATAGAATTCTTATGATGATAAATCAGCTATTCAGAGGTCCTCTTTTGACCTCCTGAACATATTTCTGGCCAAAGAGTCCTCGACCTTGGGCTTTGGATACATACTCATAGACTCCTTCTGATGCTTCATAAGCCATATAGATGTCCATATCTGACCTTTTGAACTTATTTGTGGTCAAAGTGTTCTCCAAAATTTTCAAACTATATAAAGTTCTAGAATCCTTTTAATGATAAATCAGCTATTCAGAGTTTTTGACCTCCTGAACATATTTCTGGCCAAAGAGTCCTTGATCTTGGGCTTTCTATACGTACTCATAGATTCCTTCTGATGCTTCATAAGCCATATAGATGTCCATATCTGACCTTTTGAACTTATTTGAGGTCAATGTGTCCTCAAAATTTCTCAAACTATATAAAGTTATAGAATCCATTTTATGATAAATCAGCTATTCAGAGGTCCTCTTTTGTCCTCCTGAACATATTTCTGGCCAAAGAGTCCTCGATCTTGGGCTTTCTATACATACTCATAGACTCCTTCTGATGCATCATAAGCCATATAGATGTCCATCTCTGACCTTTTGAACTCATTTGTGGTCAAATGTCCTCAAAATTTTTCAAACTATATAAAGTTATAGAATTCTTATGATGATAAATCAGCTATTCAGAGGTCCTCTTTTGAACTCCTGAACATATTTCTGGCCAAAGAGTCCTCGACCTTGGGCTTTCTATACATACTCATAGACTCCTTCTGATGATTCATAAGCCATATAGATGTCCACATCTGACCTTTTGAACTTATTTGTGGTCAAAGTGTCCTCCAAAATTTTCAAACTATATAAAGTTCTAGAATCCTTTTAATGATAAATCAGCTAATCAGAGGTTTTGAACTCCTGAACATATTTCTGGCCAAAGAGTCCTCGATCTTGGGCTTTCTATACATACTCATAGACTCCCTCTGATGCTTCATAAGCCATATAGATGTCCATATCTGACGTTTTGAACTTATTTGTGGTCAAAGTGTCCTCAAAAGTTTTCAAACTATATAAAGTTATAGAATCCTTTTGATGATAAATCAGCTATTCAGAAGTCCCCTTTTGACCTCCTGAACATATTTCTGGCCAAAGAGTCCTCGATCTTGGGCTTTCTATACATACTCATAGACTCCTTCTGATGCTTCATAAGCCATATAGATGTCCATATCTGACCTTTTGAACTTATTTGTGGTCAAAGTGTCCTCAAAATTTTTCAAACTATATAAAGTTCTAGAATCCTTTTGATGATAAATCAGCTATTCAGAGGTTTTGACTCCTGAACATATGTCTGGCCAAAGAGTCCTCGATCTTGGGCTTTCTATACATACTCATAGACTCCTTCTGATGCATCATAAGCCATATAGATGTCCATCTCTGACCTTTTGAACTCATTTGTGGTCAAATGTCCTCAAAATTTTTCAAACTATATAAAGTTATAGAATTCTTATGATGATAAATCAGCTATTCAGAGGTCCTCTTTTGACCTCCTGAACATATTTCTGGCCAAAGAGTCCTCGACCTTGGGCTTTGGATACATACTCATAGACTCCTTCTGATGCTTCATAAGCCATATAGATGTCCATATCTGACCTTTTGAACTTATTTGTGGTCAAAGTGTTCTCCAAAATTTTCAAACTATATAAAGTTCTAGAATCCTTTTAATGATAAATCAGCTATTCAGAGTTTTTGACCTCCTGAACATATTTCTGGCCAAAGAGTCCTTGATCTTGGGCTTTCTATACGTACTCATAGATTCCTTCTGATGCTTCATAAGCCATATAGATGTCCATATCTGACCTTTTGAACTTATTTGAGGTCAATGTGTCCTCAAAATTTCTCAAACTATATAAAGTTATAGAATCCATTTTATGATAAATCAGCTATTCAGAGGTCCTCTTTTGTCCTCCTGAACATATTTCTGGCCAAAGAGTCCTCGATCTTGGGCTTTCTATACATACTCATAGACTCCTTCTGATGCATCATAAGCCATATAGATGTCCATCTCTGACCTTTTGAACTCATTTGTGGTCAAATGTCCTCAAAATTTTTCAAACTATATAAAGTTATAGAATTCTTATGATGATAAATCAGCTATTCAGAGGTCCTCTTTTGAACTCCTGAACATATTTCTGGCCAAAGAGTCCTCGACCTTGGGCTTTGGATACATACTCATAGACTCCTTCTGATGCTTCATAAGCCATATAGATGTCCATATCTGACCTTTTGAACTTATTTGTGGTCAAAGTGTTCTCCAAAATTTTCAAACTATATAAAGTTCTAGAATCCTTTTAATGATAAATCAGCTATTCAGAGTTTTTGACCTCCTGAACATATTTCTGGCCAAAGAGTCCTTGATCTTGGGCTTTCTATACGTACTCATAGATTCCTTCTGATGCTTCATAAGCCATATAGATGTCCATATCTGACCTTTTGAACTTATTTGAGGTTAATGTGTCCTCAAAATTTCTCAAACTATATAAAGTTATAGAATCCATTTTATGATAAATCAGCTATTCAGAGGTCCTCTTTTGTCCTCCTGAACATATTTCTGGCCAAAGAGTCCTCGATCTTGGGCTTTCTATACATACTCATAGACTCCTTCTGATGCATCATAAGCCATATAGATGTCCATCTCTGACCTTTTGATCTCATTTGTGGTCAAAGTGTCCTCAAAATTTTTCAAACTATATAAAGTTATAGAATTCTTTTGATGATAAATCAGCTATTCAGAGGTCCTCTTTTGACCTCCTGAACATATTTCTGGCTAAAGAGTCCTCGACCTCGGGCTTTCTATACATACTCATAGACTCCTTCCGATACTTCATAAGCCATATACATATAGATGTCCATATCTGTCCTTTTGAACTTATTTGTGGTCAAAGTGTCCTCAAAATTTTTCAAACTATATAAAGTTATAGAATCCTTTTGATGATAAATCAGCTATTCAGAGGTTTTGACCTCCTGAACATATTTCTGGCCAAAGAGTCCTCGATCTTGGGCTTTCTATACATACTCATAGACTCCTTCTGATGCATCATAAGCCATATAGATGTCCATCTCTGACCTTTTGAACTCATTTGTGGTCAAAGTGTCCTCAAAAATTTTCAAACTATATAAAGTTATAGAATTCTTTTGATGATAAATCAGCTATTCAGAGGTCCTCTTTTGACCTCCTGAACATATTTCTGGCCAAAGAGTCCTCGATCTTGGGCTTTCTATACATATAGACTCCTTCTGATGCTTCATAAGCCATATAGATGTCCATATCTGACCTTTTGAACTTATTTGTGGTCAAAGTGTCCTCAAAATTTTTCAAACGATATAAAGTTCTAGAATCCTTTTGATGATAAATCAGCTATTCAGAGGTTTTGACTCCTGAACATATTTCTGGCCAAAGAGTCCTCGATCTTGGGCTTTCTATACATATAGACTCCTTCTGATGCTTCATAAGCCATATAGATGTCCATATCTGACCTTTTGAACTTATTTGTTGTCAAAGTGTCCTCAAAATTTTTCAAACTATATAAAGTTATAGAATCATTTTGATGATAAATCAGCTATTCAGAGGTTTTGACTCCTGAACATATTTCTGGCCAAAGAGTCCTCGATCTTGGGCTTTCTATACATACTCATAGACTCCTTCTGATGCATCATAAGCCATATAGATGTCCATCTCTGACCTTTTGAACTCATTTGTGGTCAAACGTCCTCAAAATTTTTCAAACTATATAAAGTTATAGAATTCTTATGATGATAAATCAGCTATTCAGAGGTCCTCTTTTGTCCTCCTGAACATTTTTCTGGCCAAAGAGTCCTCGATCTTGGGCTTTCTATACATACTCATAGACTCCTTCTGATGCATCATAAGCCATATAGATGTCCATCTCTGACCTTTTGATCTCATTTGTGGTCAAAGTGTCCTCAAAATTTTTCAAACTATATAAAGTTATAGAATTCTTTTGATGATAAATCAGCTATTCAGAGGTCCTCTTTTGACCTTCTGAACATATTTCTGGCCAAAGAGTCCTCGATCTTGGGCTTTCTATACATACTCATAGACTCCCTCTGATGCTTCATAAGCCATATAGATGTCCATATCTGACGTTTTGAACTTATTTGTGGTCAAAGTGTCCTCAAAAGTTTTCAAACTATATAAAGTTATAGAATCCTTTTGATGATAAATCAGCTATTCAGAAGTCCCCTTTTGACCTCCTGAACATATTTCTGGCCAAAGAGTCCTCGATCTTGGGCTTTCTATACATACTCATAGACTCCTTCTGATGCTTCATAAGCCATATAGATGTCCATATCTGACCTTTTGAACTTATTTGTGGTCAAAGTGTCCTCAAAATTTTTCAAACTATATAAAGTTCTAGAATCCTTTTGATGATAAATCAGCTATTCAGAGGTTTTGACTCCTGAACATATGTCTGGCCAAAGAGTCCTCGATCTTGGGCTTTCTATACATACTCATAGACTCCTTCTGATGCATCATAAGCCATATAGATGTCCATCTCTGACCTTTTGAACTCATTTGTGGTCAAATGTCCTCAAAATTTTTCAAACTATATAAAGTTATAGAATTCTTATGATGATAAATCAGCTATTCAGAGGTCCTCTTTTGACCTCCTGAACATATTTCTGGCCAAAGAGTCCTCGACCTTGGGCTTTGGATACATACTCATAGACTCCTTCTGATGCTTCATAAGCCATATAGATGTCCATATCTGACCTTTTGAACTTATTTGTGGTCAAAGTGTTCTCCAAAATTTTCAAACTATATAAAGTTCTAGAATCCTTTTAATGATAAATCAGCTATTCAGAGTTTTTGACCTCCTGAACATATTTCTGGCCAAAGAGTCCTTGATCTTGGGCTTTCTATACGTACTCATAGATTCCTTCTGATGCTTCATAAGCCATATAGATGTCCATATCTGACCTTTTGAACTTATTTGAGGTTAATGTGTCCTCAAAATTTCTCAAACTATATAAAGTTATAGAATCCATTTTATGATAAATCAGCTATTCAGAGGTCCTCTTTTGTCCTCCTGAACATATTTCTGGCCAAAGAGTCCTCGATCTTGGGCTTTCTATACATACTCATAGACTCCTTCTGATGCATCATAAGCCATATAGATGTCCATCTCTGACCTTTTGATCTCATTTGTGGTCAAAGTGTCCTCAAAATTTTTCAAACTATATAAAGTTATAGAATTCTTTTGATGATAAATCAGCTATTCAGAGGTCCTCTTTTGACCTCCTGAACATATTTCTGGCTAAAGAGTCCTCGACCTTGGGCTTTCTATACATACTCATAGACTCCTTCCGATACTTCATAAGCCATATACATATAGATGTCCATATCTGTCCTTTTGAACTTATTTGTGGTCAAAGTGTCCTCAAAATTTTTCAAACTATATAAAGTTATAGAATCCTTTTGATGATAAATCAGCTATTCAGAGGTTTTGACCTCCTGAACATTTTTCTGGCCAAAGAGTCCTCGATCTTGGGCTTTCTATACATACTCATAGACTCCTTCTGATGCATCATAAGCCATATAGATGTCCATCTCTGACCTTTTGAACTCATTTGTGGTCAAAGTGTCCTCAAAAATTTTCAAACTATATAAAGTTATAGAATTCTTTTGATGATAAATCAGCTATTCAGAGGTCCTCTTTTGACCTCCTGAACATATTTCTGGCCAAAGAGTCCTCGATCTTGGGCTTTCTATACATATAGACTCCTTCTGATGCTTCATAAGCCATATAGATGTCCATATCTGACCTTTTGAACTTATTTGTGGTCAAAGTGTCCTCAAAATTTTTCAAACGATATAAAGTTCTAGAATCCTTTTGATGATAAATCAGCTATTCAGAGGTTTTGACTCCTGAAAATATTTCTGGCCAAAGAGTCCTCGATCTTGGGCTTTCTATACATACTCATAGACTCCCTCTGATGCTTCATAAGCCATATAGATGTCCATATCTGACGTTTTGAACTTATTTGTGGTCAAAGTGTCCTCAAAAGTTTTCAAACTATATAAAGTTATAGAATCCTTTTGATGATAAATCAGCTATTCAGAAGTCCCCTTTTGACCTCCTGAACATATTTCTGGCCAAAGAGTCCTCGATCTTGGGCTTTCTATACATACTCATAGACTCCCTCTGATGCTTCATAAGCCATATAGATGTCCATATCTGACGTTTTGAACTTATTTGTGGTCAAAGTGTCCTCAAAAGTTTTCAAACTATATAAAGTTATAGAATTCTTATGATGATAAATCAGCTATTCAGAGGTCCTCTTTTAACCTCCTGAACATATTTCTGGCCCAAGAGTCCTCGACCTTGGGCTTTCGATACATACTCATAGACTCCTTCTGATGCTTCATAAGCCATATAGATGTCCATATCTGACCTTTTAAACTTATTTGTGGTCAAAGTGTCCTCAAAATTTTTCAAACTATATAAAGTTCTAGAATCCTTTTGATGATAAATCAGCTATTCAGAGGTTTTGACTACTGAACATATGTCTGGCCAAAGAGTCCTCGATCTTGGGCTTTCTATACATACTCATAGACTCCTTCTGATGCATCATAAGCCATATAGATGTCCATCTCTGACCTTTTGAACTCATTTGTGGTCAAATGTCCTCAAAATTTTTCAAACTATATAAAGTTATAGAATTCTTATGATGATAAATCAGCTATTCAGAGGTCCTCTTTTGACCTCCTGAACATATTTCTGGCCAAAGAGTCCTCGACCTTGGGCTTTGGATACATTCTCATAGACTCCTTCTGATGCTTCATAAGCCATATAGATGTCCATATCTGACCTTTTGAACTTATTTGTGGTCAAAGTGTTCTCCAAAATTTTCGAACTATATAAAGTTCTAGAATCCTTTTAATGATAAATCAGCTATTCAGAGTTTTTGACCTCCTGAACATATTTCTGGCCAAAGAGTCCTTGATCTTGGGCTTTCTATACATACTCATAGATTCCTTCTGATGCTTCATAAGCCATATAGATGTCCATATCTGACCTTTTGAACTTATTTGAGGTCAATGTGTCCTCAAAATTTCTCAAACTAAATAAAGTTCTAGAATCCTTTTGATGATAAATCAGCTATTCAAGTCAAGTCAAGTCATCTTCATTTATATAGCGCTTTTAACAATGTAGATTGTCTCAAAGCAGCTTTACAGAGATAAGCGTATAATTTAAGGTAACAGAGATTGTTTCGGCTTTACAGCAGAGTTAAGTTATTTCCATCTAAAGTTAGTTTTAATTGATTTGGTTCCGTTGCAATGATCATTTGTTATTAAATTAGGGGCCGCTAAGACGACACCATTCTCTCTACACAGACTTTAAACGCGAACCTGTGAGAAACGCTGATGGCGGTCACATGCGCATTTAGAATGGGTTCTATAGTTATGTGCGTTAGAATATACGCAGGTTTGGAATTCCCTACAAGCCAAGCCTAAACAAAATACTTGTCTTTCCTTATAAATTTGATAAGGAATTTTATTTTATTTGTTGCTTTGGGGTAGGACCGCAAGACGAATTTTCCCGACAACGCCTTATCTGTAGAGTGGTAGTGGGATCCTCCATATTCAGAGGTTTTGACTCCTGAACATATTTCTGGCCAAAGAGTCCTCGATCTTAGGCTTTCTATACATACTCATAGACTCCTTCTGATGCATCATAAGCCATATAGATGTCCATATCTGACCTTTTGAACTTATTTGTGGTCAATGTGTCCTCCAAAATTTTCAAACTATATAAAGTTCTAGAATCCTTTTAATGATAAATCAGCTATTCAGAGGTTTTGACCTCCTGAACATATTTCTGGCCAAAGAGTCCTTGATCTTGGGCTTTCTATACATACTCATAGATTCCTTCTGATGCTTCATAAGCCATATAGATGTCCATATCTGTCCTTTTGAACTTATTTGAAGTCAATGTGTCCTCAAAATTTCTCAAAATATATAAAGTTATAGAATCCTTTTGATGATAAATCAGCTATTCAGAAGTCCCCTTTTGACCTCCTGAACATATTTCTGGCCAAAGAGTCCTCGACCTTGGGCTTTCGATACATACTCATAGACTCCTTCTGATGCTTCATAAGCCATATAGATGTCCACATCTGACCTTTTGAACTTATTTGTGGTCAAAGTGTCCTCCAAAATTTTCAAACTATATAAAGTTCTAGAATCCTTTTAATGATAAATCAGCTAATCAGAGGTTTTGACCTCCTGAACATATTTCTGGCCAAAGAGTCCTCGATCTTGGGCTTTCTATACATACTCATAGACTCCCTCTGATGCTTCATAAGCCATATAGATGTCCATATCTGACGTTTTGAACTTATTTGTGGTCAAAGTGTCCTCAAAAGTTTTCAAACTATATAAAGTTATAGAATCCTTTTGATGATAAATCAGCTATTCAGAAGTCCCCTTTTGACCTCCTGAACATATTTCTGGCCAAAGAGTCCTCGATCTTGGGCTTTCTATACATACTCATAGACTCCCTCTGATGCATCATAAACCATATAGATGTCCATCTCTGACCTTTTGAACTCATTTGTGGTCAAATGTCCTCAAAATTTTTCAAACTATATAAAGTTATAGCATTCTTTTGATGATAAATCAGCTATTCAGAGGTCCTCTTTTGACCTCCTGAACATATTTCTGGCCAAAGAGTCCTCGAACTTGGGCTTTCTATACATATAGACTCCTTCTGATGCTTCATAAGCCATATAGATGTCCATATCTGACCTTTTGAACTTATTTGTGGTCAAAGTGTCCTCAAAATTGTTCAAACTAAATAAAGTTCTAGAATCCTTTTGATGATAAATCAGCTATTCAGAGGTTTTGACTCCTGAACATATTTCTGGCCAAAGAGTCCTCGATCTTAGGCTTTCTATACATATTCATAGACTCCTTCTGATGCATCATAAGCCATATAGATGTCCATATCTGACCTTTTGAACTTATTTGTGGTCAATGTGTCCTCCAAAATTTTCAAACTATATAAAGTTCTAGAATCCTTTTAATGATAAATCAGCTATTCAGAGGTTTTGACCTCCTGAACATATTTCTGGCCAAAGAGTCCTTGATCTTGGGCTTTCTATACATACTCATAGATTCCTTCTGATGCTTCATAAGCCATATAGATGTCCATATCTGTCCTTTTGAACTTATTTGAAGTCAA
Source organism: Scardinius erythrophthalmus (assembly GCF_964197995.2). Taxonomy (NCBI): domain Eukaryota; kingdom Metazoa; phylum Chordata; class Actinopteri; order Cypriniformes; family Leuciscidae; genus Scardinius; species Scardinius erythrophthalmus. The sequence goes on along the minus strand of NC_138238.1, from coordinate 26,151,851 downwards.
TGTGTCCTCAAAATTTCTCAAAATATATAAAGTTATAGAATCCTTTTGATGATAAATCAGCTATTCAGAAGTCCCCTTTTGACCTCCTGAACATATTTCTGGCCAAAGAGTCCTCGATCTTGGGCTTTCTATACATACTCATAGACTCCTTCTGATGCATCATAAGCCATATAGATGTCCATCTCTGACCTTTTGAACTCATTTGTGGTCAAATGTCCTCAAAATTTTTCAAACTATATAAAGTTATAGAATTCTTATGATGATAAATCAGCTATTCAGAGGTCCTCTTTTAACCTCCTGAACATATTTCTGGCCCAAGAGTCCTCGACCTTGGGCTTTCGATACATACTCATAGACTCCTTCTGATGCTTCATAAGCCATATAGATGTCCATATCTGACCTTTTGAACTTATTTGTGGTCAAAGTGTTCTCCAAAATTTTCAAACTATATAAAGTTCTAGAATCCTTTTAATGATAAATCAGCTATTCAGAGTTTTTGACCTCCTGAACATATTTCTGGCCAAAGAGTCCTTGATCTTGGGCTTTTTATACATACTCATAGATTCCTTCTGATGCTTCATAAGCCATATAGATGTCCATATCTGACCTTTTGAACTTATTTGAGGTCAATGGGTCCTCAAAATTTCTCAAACTATATAAAGTTATAGAATCCATTTTATGATAAATCAGCTATTGTGAGGTCCTCTTTTGTCCTCCTGAACATATTTCTGGCCAAAGAGTCCTCGATCTTGGGCTTTCTATACATACTCATAGACTCCTTCTGATGCATCATAAGCCATATAGATGTCCATCTCTGACCTTTTGATCTCATTTGTGGTCAAATGTCCTCAAAATTTTTCAAACTATATAAAGTTATAGAATTCTTATGATGATAAATCAGCTATTCAGAGGTCCTCTTTTAACCTCCTGAACATATTTCTGGCCCAAGAGTCCTCGACCTTGGGCTTTCGATACATACTCATAGACTCCTTCTGATGCTTCATAAGCCATATAGATGTCCATATCTGACCTTTTGAACTTATTTGTGGACAAAGTGTCCTCAAAATTTTTCAAACTATATAAAGATCTAGAATCCTTTTGATGATAAATCAGCTATTCAGAGGTTTTGACTCCTGAACATATGTCTGGCCAAAGAGTCCTCGATCTTGGGCTTTCTATACATACTCATAGACTCCTTCTGATGCATCATAAGCCATATAGATGTCCATCTCTGACCTTTTGAACTCATTTGTGGTCAAATGTCCTCAAAATTTTTCAAACTATATAAAGTTATAGAATTCTTATGATGATAAATCAGCTATTCAGAGGTCCTCTTTTGACCTCCTGAACATATTTCTGGCCAAAGAGTCCTCGACCTTGGGCTTTGGATACATACTCATAGACTCCTTCTGATGCTTCATAAGCCATATAGATGTCCATATCTGACCTTTTGAACTTATTTGTGGTCAAAGTGTTCTCCAAAATTTTCAAACTATATAAAGTTCTAGAATCCTTTTAATGATAAATCAGCTATTCAGAGTTTTTGACCTCCTGAACATATTTCTGGCCAAAGAGTCCTTGATCTTGGGCTTTCTATACATACTCATAGACTCCCTCTGATGCTTCATAAGCCATATAGATGTCCATATCTGACGTTTTGAACTTATTTGTGGTCAAAGTGTCCTCAAAATTTTTCAAACTATATAAAGTTATAGAATCCTTTTGATGATAAATCAGCTATTCAGAGGTTTTGACCTCCTGAACATATTTCTGGCCAAAGAGTCCTCGATCTTGGGCTTTCTATACATACTCATAGACTCCTTCTGATGCATCATAAGCCATATAGATGTCCATCTCTGACCTTTTGAACTCATTTTGTGGTCAAAGTGTCCTCAAAAATTTTCAAACTATATAAAGTTATAGAGTTATACTTTTGATGATAAATCAGCTGTTCAGAGGTCCTCTTTTGACCTCCTGAACATATTTCTGGCCAAAGAGTCCTCGATCTTGCGCTTTCTATACATATAGACTCCTTCTGATGCTTCATAAGCCATACAGATGTCCATATCTGTCCTTTTGAACTTATTTGTGGTCAAAGTGTCCTCAAAATTTTTCAAACTAAATAAAGTTCTAGAATCCTTTTGATGATAAATCAGCTATTCAGAGGTTTTGACTCCTGAACATATTTCTGGCCAAAGAGTCCTCGATCTTAGGCTTTCTATACATACTCATAGACTCCTTCTGATGCATCATAAGCCATATAGATGTCCATATCTGACCTTTTGAACTCATTTGTGGTCAAATGTCCTCAAATTTTTTCAAACTATATAAAGTTATAGAATTCTTATGATGATAAATCAGCTATTCAGAGGTTTTGACTCCTGAACATATGTCTGGCCAAAGAGTCCTCGATCTTGGGCTTTCTATACATACTCATAGACTCCTTCTGATGCATCATAAGCCATATAGATGTCCATCTCTGACCTTTTGAACTCATTTGTGGTCAAATGTCCTCAAAATTTTTCAAACTATATAAAGTTATAGAATTCTTATGATGATAAATCAGCTATTCAGAGGTCCTCTTTTGACCTTCTGAACATATTTCTGGCCAAAGAGTCCTCGACCTTGGGCTTTCGATACATACTCATAGACTCCTTCTGATGATTCATAAGCCATATAGATGTCCATCTCTGACCTTTTGAACTCATTTGTGGTCAAATGTCCTCAAAATTTTTCAAACTATATAAAGTTATAGAATTCTTATGATGATAAATCAGCTATTCAGAGGTCCTTTTTTGACCTCCTGAACATATTTCTGGCCAAAGAGTCCTCGACCTTGGGCTTTCGCTACATACTCATAGACTCCTTCTGATGATTCATAAGCCATATAGATGTCCACATCTGACCTTTTGAACTTATTTGTGGTCAAAGTGTCCTCCAAAATTTTCAAACTATATAAAGTTCTAGAATCCTTTTAATGATAAATCAGCTAATCAGAGGTTTTGAACTCCTGAACATATTTCTGGCCAAAGAGTCCTCGATCTTGGGCTTTCTATACATACTCATAGACTCCCTCTGATGCTTCATAAGCCATATAGATGTCCATATCTGACGTTTTGAACTTATTTGTGGTCAAAGTGTCCTCAAAAGTTTTCAAACTATATAAAGTTATAGAATCCTTTTGATGATAAATCAGCTATTCAGAAGTCCCCTTTTGACCTCCTGAACATATTTCTGGCCAAAGAGTCCTCGATCTTGGGCTTTCTATACATACTCATAGACTCCTTCTGATGCTTCATAAGCCATATAGATGTCCATATCTGACCTTTTGAACTTATTTGTGGTCAAAGTGTCCTCAAAATTTTTCAAACTATATAAAGTTCTAGAATCCTTTTGATGATAAATCAGCTATTCAGAGGTTTTGACTCCTGAACATATGTCTGGCCAAAGAGTCCTCGATCTTGGGCTTTCTATACATACTCATAGACTCCTTCTGATGCATCATAAGCCATATAGATGTCCATCTCTGACCTTTTGAACTCATTTGTGGTCAAATGTCCTCAAAATTTTTCAAACTATATAAAGTTATAGAATTCTTATGATGATAAATCAGCTATTCAGAGGTCCTCTTTTGACCTCCTGAACATATTTCTGGCCAAAGAGTCCTCGACCTTGGGCTTTGGATACATACTCATAGACTCCTTCTGATGCTTCATAAGCCATATAGATGTCCATATCTGACCTTTTGAACTTATTTGTGGTCAAAGTGTTCTCCAAAATTTTCAAACTATATAAAGATCTAGAATCCTTTTGATGATAAATCAGCTATTCAGAGTTTTTGACCTCCTGAACATATTTCTGGCCAAAGAGTCCTTGATCTTGGGCTTTCTATACGTACTCATAGATTCCTTCTGATGCTTCATAAGCCATATAGATGTCCATATCTGACCTTTTGAACTTATTTGAGGTCAATGTGTCCTCAAAATTTCTCAAACTATATAAAGTTATAGAATCCATTTTATGATAAATCAGCTATTCAGAGGTCCTCTTTTGTCCTCCTGAACATATTTCTGGCCAAAGAGTCCTCGATCTTGGGCTTTCTATACATACTCATAGACTCCTTCTGATGCATCATAAGCCATATAGATGTCCATCTCTGACCTTTTGAACTCATTTGTGGTCAAATGTCCTCAAAATTTTTCAAACTATATAAAGTTATAGAATTCTTATGATGATAAATCAGCTATTCAGAGGTCCTCTTTTGAACTCCTGAACATATTTCTGGCCAAAGAGTCCTCGACCTTGGGCTTTGGATACATACTCATAGACTCCTTCTGATGCTTCATAAGCCATATAGATGTCCATATCTGACCTTTTGAACTTATTTGTGGTCAAAGTGTTCTCCAAAATTTTCAAACTATATAAAGTTCTAGAATCCTTTTAATGATAAATCAGCTATTCAGAGTTTTTGACCTCCTGAACATATTTCTGGCCAAAGAGTCCTTGATCTTGGGCTTTCTATACGTACTCATAGATTCCTTCTGATGCTTCATAAGCCATATAGATGTCCATATCTGACCTTTTGAACTTATTTGAGGTTAATGTGTCCTCAAAATTTCTCAAACTATATAAAGTTATAGAATCCATTTTATGATAAATCAGCTATTCAGAGGTCCTCTTTTGTCCTCCTGAACATATTTCTGGCCAATGAGTCCTCGATCTTGGGCTTTCGATACATACTCATAGACTCCTTCTGATGCATCATAAGCCATATAGATGTCCATCTCTGACCTTTTGATCTCATTTGTGGTCAAAGTGTCCTCAAAATTTTTCAAACTATATAAAGTTATAGAATTCTTTTGATGATAAATCAGCTATTCAGAGGTCCTCTTTTGACCTCCTGAACATATTTCTGGCTAAAGAGTCCTCGACCTTGGGCTTTCTATACATACTCATAGACTCCTTCCGATACTTCATAAGCCATATACATATAGATGTCCATATCTGTCCTTTTGAACTTATTTGTGGTCAAAGTGTCCTCAAAATTTTTCAAACTATATAAAGTTATAGAATCCTTTTGATGATAAATCAGCTATTCAGAGGTTTTGACCTCCTGAACATATTTCTGGCCAAAGAGTCCTCGATCTTGGGCTTTCTATACATACTCATAGACTCCTTCTGATGCATCATAAGCCATATAGATGTCCATCTCTGACCTTTTGAACTCATTTGTGGTCAAAGTGTCCTCAAAAATTTTCAAACTATATAAAGTTATAGAATTCTTTTGATGATAAATCAGCTATTCAGAGGTCCTCTTTTGACCTCCTGAACATATTTCTGGCCAAAGAGTCCTCGATCTTGGGCTTTCTATACATATAGACTCCTTATGATGCTTCATAAGCCATATAGATGTCCATATCTGACCTTTTGTACTTATTTGTGGTCAAAGTGTCCTCAAAATTTTTCAAACGATATAAAGTTCTAGAATCCTTTTGATGATAAATCAGCTATTCAGAGGTTTTGACTCCTGAAAATATTTCTGGCCAAAGAGTCCTCGATCTTGGGCTTTCTATACATACTCATAGACTCCTTCTGATGCATCATAAGCCATATAGATGTCCATCTCTGACCTTTTGAACTCATTTGTGGTCAAATGTCCTCAAAATTTTTCAAACTATATAAAGTTATAGAATTCTTATGATGATAAATCAGCTATTCAGAGGTCCTCTTTTAACCTCCTGAACATATTTCTGGCCCAAGAGTCCTCGACCTTGGGCTTTCGATACATACTCATAGACTCCTTCTGATGCTTCATAAGCCATATAGATGTCCATCTCTGACCTTTTGAACTCATTTGTGGTCAAATGTCCTCAAAATTTTTCAAACTATATAAAGTTATAGAATTCTTATGATGATAAATCAGCTATTCAGAGGTCCTCTTTTGACCTCCTGAACATATTTCTGGCCAAAGAGTCCTCGACCTTGGGCTTTCGATACATACTCATAGACTCCTTCTGATGATTCATAAGCCATATAGATGTCCACATCTGACCTTTTGAACTTTTTTGTGGTCAAAGTGTCCTCCAAAATTTTCAAACTATATAAAGTTCTAGAATCCTTTTAATGATAAATCAGCTAATCAGAGGTTTTGACCTCCTGAACATATTTCTGGCCAAAGAGTCCTCGATCTTGGGCTTTCTATACATACTCATAGACTCCCTCTGATGCTTCATAAGCCATATAGATGTCCATATCTGACGTTTTGAACTTATTTGTGGTCAAAGTGTCCTCAAAAGTTTTCAAACTATATAAAGTTATAGAATCCTTTTGATGATAAATCAGCTATTCAGAAGTCCCCTTTTGACCTCCTGAACATATTTCTGGCCAAAGAGTCCTCGATCTTGGGCTTTCTATACATACTCATAGACTCCCTCTGATGCTTCATAAGCCATATAGATGTCCATATCTGACGTTTTGAACTTATTTGTGGTCAAAGTGTCCTCAAAAGTTTTCAAACTATATAAAGTTATAGAATTCTTATGATGATAAATCAGCTATTCAGAGGTTTTGACCTCCTGAACATATTTCTGGCCAAAGAGTCCTCGATCTTGGGCTTTCTATACATATAGACTCCTTCTGATGCTTCATAAGCCATATAGATGTCCATATCTGACCTTTTGAACTTATTTGTGGTCAAAGTGTCCTCAAAATTGTTCAAACTAAATAAAGTTCTAGAATCCTTTTGATGATAAATCAGCTATTCAGAGGTTTTGACTCCTGAACATATTTCTGGCCAAAGAGTCCTCGATCTTAGGCTTTCTATACATACTCATAGACTCCTTCTGATGCATCATAAGCCATATAGATGTCCATATCTGACCTTTTGAACTTATTTGTGGTCAATGTGTCCTCCAAAATTTTCAAACTATATAAAGTTCTAGAATCCTTTTAATGATAAATCAGCTATTCAGAGGTTTTGACCTCCTGAACATATTTCTGGCCAAAGAGTCCTTGATCTTGGGCTTTCTATACATACTCATAGATTCCTTCTGATGCTTCATAAGCCATATAGATGTCCATATCTGTCCTTTTGAACTTATTTGAAGTCAATGTGTCCTCAAAATTTCTCAAACTATATAAAGTTATAGAATCCTTTTGATGATAAATCAGCTATTCAGAAGTCCCCTTTTGACCTCCTGAACATATTTCTGGCCAAAGAGTCCTCGATCTTGGGCTTTCTATACATACTCATAGACTCCCTCTGATGCATCATAAGCCATATAGATGTCCATCTCTGACCTTTTGAACTCATTTGTGGTCAAATGTCCTCAAAATTTTTCATACTATATAAAGTTATAGAATTCTTATGATGATAAATCAGCTATTCAGAGGTCCTCTTTTAATCTCCTGAACATATTTCTGGCCCAAGAGTCCTCGACCTTGGGCTTTCGATACATACTCATAGACTCCTTCTGATGCTTCATAAGCCATATAGATGTCCATTTCTGACCTTTTGAACTTATTTGTGGACAAAGTGTCCTCAAAATTTTTCAAACTATATAAAGATCTAGAATCCTTTTGATGATAAATCAGCTATTCAGAGTTTTTGACCTCCTGAACATATTTCTGGCCAAAGAGTCCTTGATCTTGGGCTTTCTATACGTACTCATAGATTCCTTCTGATGCTTCATAAGCCATATAGATGTCCATATCTGACCTTTTGAACTTATTTGAGGTCAATGTGTCCTCAAAATTTCTCAAACTATATAAAGTTATAGAATCCATTTTATGATAAATCAGCTATTCAGAGGTCCTCTTTTGTCCTCCTGAACATATTTCTGGCCAAAGAGTCCTCGATCTTGGGCTTTCTATACATACTCATAGACTCCTTCTGATGCATCATAAGCCATATAGATGTCCATCTCTGACCTTTTGAACTCATTTGTGGTCAAATGTCCTCAAAATTTTTCAAACTATATAAAGTTATAGAATTCTTATGATGATAAATCAGCTATTCAGAGGTCCTCTTTTGAACTCCTGAACATATTTCTGGCCAAAGAGTCCTCGACCTTGGGCTTTGGATACATACTCATAGACTCCTTCTGATGCTTCATAAGCCATATAGATGTCCATATCTGACCTTTTGAACTTATTTGTGGTCAAAGTGTTCTCCAAAATTTTCAAACTATATAAAGTTCTAGAATCCTTTTAATGATAAATCAGCTATTCAGAGTTTTTGACCTCCTGAACATATTTCTGGCCAAAGAGTCCTTGATCTTGGGCTTTCTATACGTACTCATAGATTCCTTCTGATGCTTCATAAGCCATATAGATGTCCATATCTGACCTTTTGAACTTATTTGAGGTTAATGTGTCCTCAAAATTTCTCAAACTATATAAAGTTATAGAATCCATTTTATGATAAATCAGCTATTCAGAGGTCCTCTTTTGTCCTCCTGAACATATTTCTGGCCAATGAGTCCTCGATCTTGGGCTTTCTATACATACTCATAGACTCCTTCTGATGCATCATAAGCCATATAGATGTCCATCTCTGACCTTTTGATCTCATTTGTGGTCAAAGTGTCCTCAAAATTTTTCAAACTATATAAAGTTATAGAATTCTTTTGATGATAAATCAGCTATTCAGAGGTCCTCTTTTGACCTCCTGAACATATTTCTGGCTAAAGAGTCCTCGACCTTGGGCTTTCTATACATACTCATAGACTCCTTCCGATACTTCATAAGCCATATACATATAGATGTCCATATCTGTCCTTTTGAACTTATTTGTGGTCAAAGTGTCCTCAAAATTTTTCAAACTATATAAAGTTATAGAATCCTTTTGATGATAAATCAGCTATTCAGAGGTTTTGACCTCCTGAACATATTTCTGGCCAAAGAGTCCTCGATCTTGGGCTTTCTATACATACTCATAGACTCCTTCTGATGCATCATAAGCCATATAGATGTCCATCTCTGACCTTTTGAACTCATTTGTGGTCAAAGTGTCCTCAAAAATTTTCAAACTATATAAAGTTATAGAATTCTTTTGATGATAAATCAGCTATTCAGAGGTCCTCTTTTGACCTCCTGAACATATTTCTGGCCAAAGAGTCCTCGACCTTGGGCTTTCGATACATACTCATAGACTCCTTCTGATGCTTCATAAGCCATATAGATGTCCATCTCTGACCTTTTGATCTCATTTGTGGTCAAAGTGTCCTCAAAATTTTTCAAACTATATAAAGTTATAGAATTCTTTTGATGATAAATCAGCTATTCAGAGGTCCTCTTTTGACCTCCTGAACATATTTCTGGCTAAAGAGTCCTCGACCTTGGGCTTTCTATACATACTCATAGACTCCTTCCGATACTTCATAAGCCATATACATATAGATGTCCATATCTGTCCTTTTGAACTTATTTGTGGTCAAAGTGTCCTCAAAATTTTTCAAACTATATAAAGTTATAGAATCCTTTTGATGATAAATCAGCTATTCAGAGGTTTTGACCTCCTGAACATATTTCTGGCCAAAGAGTCCTCGATCTTGGGCTTTCTATACATACTCATAGACTCCTTCTGATGCATCATAAGCCATATAGATGTCCATCTCTGACCTTTTGAACTCATTTGTGGTCAAAGTGTCCTCAAAAATTTTCAAACTATATAAAGTTATAGAATTCTTTTGATGATAAATCAGCTATTCAGAGGTCCTCTTTTGACCTCCTGAACATATTTCTGGCCAAAGAGTCCTCGATCTTGGGCTTTCTATACATATAGACTCCTTATGATGCTTCATAAGCCATATAGATGTCCATATCTGACCTTTTGTACTTATTTGTGGTCAAAGTGTCCTCAAAATTTTTCAAACGATATAAAGTTCTAGAATCCTTTTGATGATAAATCAGCTATTCAGAGGTTTTGACTCCTGAAAATATTTCTGGCCAAAGAGTCCTCGATCTTGGGCTTTCTATACATACTCATAGACTCCTTCTGATGCATCATAAGCCATATAGATGTCCATCTCTGACCTTTTGAACTCATTTGTGGTCAAATGTCCTCAAAATTTTTCAAACTATATAAAGTTATAGAATTCTTATGATGATAAATCAGCTATTCAGAGGTCCTCTTTTAACCTCCTGAACATATTTCTGGCCCAAGAGTCCTCGACCTTGGGCTTTCGATACATACTCATAGACTCCTTCTGATGCTTCATAAGCCATATAGATGTCCATCTCTGACCTTTTGAACTCATTTGTGGTCAAATGTCCTCAAAATTTTTCAAACTATATAAAGTTATAGAATTCTTATGATGATAAATCAGCTATTCAGAGGTCCTCTTTTGACCTCCTGAACATATTTCTGGCCAAAGAGTCCTCGACCTTGGGCTTTCGATACATACTCATAGACTCCTTCTGATGATTCATAAGCCATATAGATGTCCACATCTGACCTTTTGAACTTTTTTGTGGTCAAAGTGTCCTCCAAAATTTTCAAACTATATAAAGTTCTAGAATCCTTTTAATGATAAATCAGCTAATCAGAGGTTTTGACCTCCTGAACATATTTCTGGCCAAAGAGTCCTCGATCTTGGGCTTTCTATACATACTCATAGACTCCCTCTGATGCTTCATAAGCCATATAGATGTCCATATCTGACGTTTTGAACTTATTTGTGGTCAAAGTGTCCTCAAAAGTTTTCAAACTATATAAAGTTATAGAATCCTTTTGATGATAAATCAGCTATTCAGAAGTCCCCTTTTGACCTCCTGAACATATTTCTGGCCAAAGAGTCCTCGATCTTGGGCTTTCTATACATACTCATAGACTCCCTCTGATGCTTCATAAGCCATATAGATGTCCATATCTGACGTTTTGAACTTATTTGTGGTCAAAGTGTCCTCAAAAGTTTTCAAACTATATAAAGTTATAGAATTCTTATGATGATAAATCAGCTATTCAGAGGTTTTGACCTCCTGAACATATTTCTGGCCAAAGAGTCCTCGATCTTGGGCTTTCTATACATATAGACTCCTTCTGATGCTTCATAAGCCATATAGATGTCCATATCTGACCTTTTGAACTTATTTGTGGTCAAAGTGTCCTCAAAATTGTTCAAACTAAATAAAGTTCTAGAATCCTTTTGATGATAAATCAGCTATTCAGAGGTTTTGACTCCTGAACATATTTCTGGCCAAAGAGTCCTCGATCTTAGGCTTTCTATACATACTCATAGACTCCTTCTGATGCATCATAAGCCATATAGATGTCCATATCTGACCTTTTGAACTTATTTGTGGTCAATGTGTCCTCCAAAATTTTCAAACTATATAAAGTTCTAGAATCCTTTTAATGATAAATCAGCTATTCAGAGGTTTTGACCTCCTGAACATATTTCTGGCCAAAGAGTCCTTGATCTTGGGCTTTCTATACATACTCATAGATTCCTTCTGATGCTTCATAAGCCATATAGATGTCCATATCTGTCCTTTTGAACTTATTTGAAGTCAATGTGTCCTCAAAATTTCTCAAACTATATAAAGTTATAGAATCCTTTTGATGATAAATCAGCTATTCAGAAGTCCCCTTTTGACCTCCTGAACATATTTCTGGCCAAAGAGTCCTCGATCTTGGGCTTTCTATACATACTCATAGACTCCCTCTGATGCATCATAAGCCATATAGATGTCCATCTCTGACCTTTTGAACTCATTTGTGGTCAAATGTCCTCAAAATTTTTCATACTATATAAAGTTATAGAATTCTTATGATGATAAATCAGCTATTCAGAGGTCCTCTTTTAATCTCCTGAACATATTTCTGGCCCAAGAGTCCTCGACCTTGGGCTTTCGATACATACTCATAGACTCCTTCTGATGCTTCATAAGCCATATAGATGTCCATTTCTGACCTTTTGAACTTATTTGTGGACAAAGTGTCCTCAAAATTTTTCAAACTATATAAAGATCTAGAATCCTTTTGATGATAAATCAGCTATTCAGAGTTTTTGACCTCCTGAACATATTTCTGGCCAAAGAGTCCTTGATCTTGGGCTTTCTATACGTACTCATAGATTCCTTCTGATGCTTCATAAGCCATATAGATGTCCATATCTGACCTTTTGAACTTATTTGAGGTCAATGTGTCCTCAAAATTTCTCAAACTATATAAAGTTATAGAATCCATTTTATGATAAATCAGCTATTCAGAGGTCCTCTTTTGTCCTCCTGAACATATTTCTGGCCAAAGAGTCCTCGATCTTGGGCTTTCTATACATACTCATAGACTCCTTCTGATGCATCATAAGCCATATAGATGTCCATCTCTGACCTTTTGAACTCATTTGTGGTCAAATGTCCTCAAAATTTTTCAAACTATATAAAGTTATAGAATTCTTATGATGATAAATCAGCTATTCAGAGGTCCTCTTTTGAACTCCTGAACATATTTCTGGCCAAAGAGTCCTCGACCTTGGGCTTTGGATACATACTCATAGACTCCTTCTGATGCTTCATAAGCCATATAGATGTCCATATCTGACCTTTTGAACTTATTTGTGGTCAAAGTGTTCTCCAAAATTTTCAAACTATATAAAGTTCTAGAATCCTTTTAATGATAAATCAGCTATTCAGAGTTTTTGACCTCCTGAACATATTTCTGGCCAAAGAGTCCTTGATCTTGGGCTTTCTATACGTACTCATAGATTCCTTCTGATGCTTCATAAGCCATATAGATGTCCATATCTGACCTTTTGAACTTATTTGAGGTTAATGTGTCCTCAAAATTTCTCAAACTATATAAAGTTATAGAATCCATTTTATGATAAATCAGCTATTCAGAGGTCCTCTTTTGTCCTCCTGAACATATTTCTGGCCAATGAGTCCTCGATCTTGGGCTTTCTATACATACTCATAGACTCCTTCTGATGCATCATAAGCCATATAGATGTCCATCTCTGACCTTTTGATCTCATTTGTGGTCAAAGTGTCCTCAAAATTTTTCAAACTATATAAAGTTATAGAATTCTTTTGATGATAAATCAGCTATTCAGAGGTCCTCTTTTGACCTCCTGAACATATTTCTGGCTAAAGAGTCCTCGACCTTGGGCTTTCTATACATACTCATAGACTCCTTCCGATACTTCATAAGCCATATACATATAGATGTCCATATCTGTCCTTTTGAACTTATTTGTGGTCAAAGTGTCCTCAAAATTTTTCAAACTATATAAAGTTATAGAATCCTTTTGATGATAAATCAGCTATTCAGAGGTTTTGACCTCCTGAACATATTTCTGGCCAAAGAGTCCTCGATCTTGGGCTTTCTATACATACTCATAGACTCCTTCTGATGCATCATAAGCCATATAGATGTCCATCTCTGACCTTTTGAACTCATTTGTGGTCAAAGTGTCCTCAAAAATTTTCAAACTATATAAAGTTATAGAATTCTTTTGATGATAAATCAGCTATTCAGAGGTCCTCTTTTGACCTCCTGAACATATTTCTGGCCAAAGAGTCCTCGATCTTGGGCTTTCTATACATATAGACTCCTTCTGATGCTTCATAAGCCATATAGATGTCCATATCTGACCTTTTGAACTTATTTGTGGTCAAAGTGTCCTCAAAATTTTTCAAACGATATAAAGTTCTAGAATCCTTTTGATGATAAATCAGCTATTCAGAGGTTTTGACTCCTGAAAATATTTCTGGCCAAAGAGTCCTCGATCTTGGGCTTTCTATACATACTCATAGACTCCTTCTGATGCATCATAAGCCATATAGATGTCCATCTCTGACCTTTTGAACTCATTTGTGGTCAAATGTCCTCAAAATTTTTCAAACTATATAAAGTTATAGAATTCTTATGATGATAAATCAGCTATTCAGAGGTCCTCTTTTAACCTCCTGAACATATTTCTGGCCCAAGAGTCCTCGACCTTGGGCTTTCGATACATACTCATAGACTCCTTCTGATGCTTCATAAGCCATATAGATGTCCATATCTGACCTTTTGAACTTATTTGTGGTCAAAGTGTTCTCCAAAATTTTCAAAGTATATAAAGTTCTAGAATCCTTTTAATGATAAATCAGCTATTCAGAGTTTTTGACCTCCTGAACATATTTCTGGCCAAAGAGTCCTTGATCTTGGGCTTTCTATACATACTCATAGATTCCTTCTGATGCTTCATAAGCCATATAGATGTCCATATCTGACCTTTTGAACTTATTTGAGGTCAATGTGTCCTCAAAATTTCTCAAACTATATAAAGTTATAGAATCCATTTTATGATAAATCAGCTATTCAGAGGTCCTCTTTTGTCCTCCTGAACATATTTCTGGCCAAAGAGTCCTCGATCTTGGGCTTTCTATACATACTCATAGACTCCTTCTGATGCATCATAAGCCATATAGATGTATAGATGTCCATCTCTGGCCTGACCTTTTGATCTCATTTGTGGTCAAATGTCCTCAAAATTTTTCAAACTATATAAAGTTATAGAATTCTTATGATGATAAATCAGCTATTCAGAGGTCCTCTTTTAACCTCCTGAACATATTTCTGGCCCAAGAGTCCTCGACCTTGGGCTTTCGATACATACTCATAGACTCCTTCTGATGCTTCATAAGCCATATAGATGTCCATCTCTGACCTTTTGAACTCATTTGTGGTCAAATGTCCTCAAAATTTTTCAAACTATATAAAGTTATAGAATTCTTATGATGATAAATCAGCTATTCAGAGGTCCTCTTTTGACCTCCTGAACATATTTCTGGCCAAAGAGTCCTCGACCTTGGGCTTTCGATACATACTCATAGACTCCTTCTGATGCTTCATAAGCCATATAGATGTCCACATCTGACCTTTTGAACTTATTTGTGGTCAAAGTGTCCTCCAAAATTTTCAAACTATATAAAGTTCTAGAATCCTTTTAATGATAAATCAGCTAATCAGAGGTTTTGACCTCCTGAACATATTTCTGGCCAAAGAGTCCTCGATCTTGGGCTTTCTATACATACTCATAGACTCCCTCTGATGCTTCATAAGCCATATAGATGTCCATATCTGACGTTTTGAACTTATTTGTGGTCAAAGTGTCCTCAAAAGTTTTCAAACTATATAAAGTTATAGAATCCTTTTGATGATAAATCAGCTATTCAGAAGTCCCCTTTTGACCTCCTGAACATATTTCTGGCCAAAGAGTCCTCGATCTTGGGCTTTCTATACATACTCATAGACTCCTTCTGATGCATCATAAGCCATATAGATGTCCATATGTGTCCTTTTGAACTTATTTGTGGTCAAAGTGTCCTCAAAAGTTTTCAAACTATATACATTTCTAGAATCCTTTTGATGATAAATCAGCTGTTCAGAGGTTTTGACCTCCTGAACATATTTCTGGCCAAAGAGTCCTCGATCTTGGGCTTTCTATACATACTCATAGACTCCTTCTGATGCTTCATAAGCCATATAGATGTCCATCTCTGACCTTTTGAACTTTTTGGTGTCAAAGTGTCCTCAAAATTTTTCAAATTATATAAAGTTATAGAATTCTTTTGATGATAAATCAGCTATTCAGAGGTTTTGACCTCCTGAACATATTTCTGGCCAAAGAGTCCTAAAAGATTAATACTGATATCTTCAGACTGAAATCTTCGGATTCTATATCCTCCTGACAAAAGTTCATATTTGACATATTGAATTTATTTCTGGCCAAAGAGTCTTCGATCTTGGGCTTAATATATATACTCATAGACTCCTTCTGATGCTTCATAAGCCATATACATATGATGTCCATATCTGTCCTTTTGAACTTATTTGTGGTCAAAGTGTCCTCAAAATTTTTCAAACTATATAAAGTTCTAGAATCCTTTTGATGATAAATCAGCTATTCAGAGGTTTTGACCTCCTGAACATATTTCTGGCCAAAGAGTCCTCGATCTTGGGCTTTCTATACATACTCATAGACTCCTTCTGATGCATCATAAGCCATATAGATGTCCATATCTGACCTTTTGAACTTATTTGTGGTCAAAGTGTCCTCAAAAGTTTTCAAACTATATAAAGTTATAGACTCCTTTTGATGATATAATATTCATGGGTCCCCTTTTGACCTCCTGAACATATTTCTGGCCAAAGAGTCCTCGATCTTGGGCTTTCTATACATACTCATAGATTCCTTCTGATGCTTCATAAGCCATATAGATGTCCATATCTGACCTTTTGAACTTATTTCTGGTCAAAGGGTCCTCAAAAGTTTTCAAACTATATAAAGTTATAGATTCTTTCTGATGATAAATCTGCTATTCAGAGTTCCCCTGTTGACCTACTGAACATATTTCTGGCCAAAGAGTCCTAAAAGATTAATACTGATATCTTCAGACTGATATCTTCAAAGGGTCCTCAAAAGTTTTCAAACTATATAAAGTTATAGATTCTTTCTGATGATAAATCAGCTATTCAGAGGTCCCCTTTTGACCTACTGAACATATTTCTGGCCAAAGAGTCCTAAAAGATTAATGCTGATATCTTCAGACTGATATCTTCGGATTCTATATCCTACTGACAAAAGTCCATATTTGACATACTGAATTTTTTTCTGTTCAAGGAGTATTCGAAGCTTGGGCTTTCTATACATACTCCTTCTGATGCTTCATAAGCCATATATATGTCCATATCTGACCTTTTCAACTTATTTGTGGTCAAATTGTCCTCAAAATTTTTCAAAATATATAAAGTTATAGAATCCTTTTGAGGATCAGCTATTCAGATGTTTTGACCTCCTGAACATATTACTGGCCAAAGAGTCCTCGATCTTGGGCTTTCGATACATACTCATAGACTCCTTCTGATGCTTCATAAGCCATATAGATGTCCATATCTGACCTTTTGAACTTATTTGTGGTCAAAGTGTCCTCAAAATTTTTCAAACTATATAAAGTTCTAGAATCCTTTTGATGATAAATCAGCTATTCAGAGGTTTTGACCTCCTGAACATATTTCTGGCCAAAGAGTCCTCGATCTTGGGCTTTCTATACGTACTCATAGACTCCTTCTGATGCTTCATAAGCCATATAGATGTCCATATCTTACGTTTTGAACTTATTTGTGGTCAAAGTGTTCTCAAAAGTTTTCAAACTATATAAAGTTATAGAATCCTTTTGATGATAAATCAGCTATTCAGAAGTCCCCTTTTGACCTCCTGAACATATTTCTGGCCAAAGAGTCCTCGATCTTGGGCTTTCTATACATACTCATAGACTCCTTCTGATGCATCATAAGCCATATAGATGTCCATATGTGTCCTTTTGAACTTATTTGTGGTCAAAGTGTCCTCAAAAGTTTTCAAACTATATAAATTTCTAGAATCCATTTGATGATAAATCAGCTGTTCAGAGGTTTTGACCTCCTGAACATATTTCTGGCAAAAGAGTCCTCGATCTTGGGCTTTCTATACATACTCATAGACTCCTTCTGATGCTTCATAAGCCATATAGATGTCCATCTCTGACCTTTTGAACTTATTGGTGGTCAAAGTGTCCTCCAAATTTTTCAAATTATATAAAGTTATAGAATTCTTTTGATGATAAATCAGCTATTCAGAGGTTTTGACCTCCTGAACATATTTCTGGCCAAAGAGTCCTAAAAGATTAATACTGATATCTTCAGACTGAAATCTTCGGATTCTATATCCTCCTGACAAAAGTTCGTATTTGACATATTAAATTTATTTCTGGCCAAGGACTATTCGAAACTTGGGCTTTCTATACATACTCATAGACTCCTTCTGATGCTTCATAAAACATATATATGTCCATATCTGACCTTTTGAACTTATTTGTGGTCAAAGTGTCCTCAAAATTTTTCAAACTATATGAAGTTCTAGAATCCTTTTGATGATAAATCAGCTATTCAGAGGTTTTGACCTCCTGAACATATTTCTGGCCAAAGAGTCTTCGATCTTGGGCTTAATATATATACTCATAGACTCCTTCTGATGCTTCATAAGCCATATACATATGATGTCCATATCTGTCCTTTTTAACTTATTTTTGGTCAAAGTGTCCTCAAAATTTTTCAAACTATATAAAGTTCTAGAATCCTTTTGATGATAAATCAGCTATTCAGAGGTTTTGACCTCCTGAACATATTTCTGGCCAAAGAGTCCTCGATCTTGGGCTTTCTATACATACTCATAGACTCCTTCTGATGCATCATAAGCCATATAGATGTCCATATCTGACCTTTTGAACTTATTTGTGGTCAAAGTGTCCTCAAAATTTTCAAACTATATAAAGTTATAGACTCCTTTTGATGATATAATATTCATGGGTCCCCTTTTGACCTCCTGAACATATTTCTGGCCAAAGAGTCCTCGATCTTGGGCTTTCTATACATACTCATAGATTCCTTCTGATGCTTCATAAGCCATATAGATGTCCATATCTGACCTTTTGAACTTATTTCTGGTCAAAGGGTCCTCAAAAGTTTTCAAACTATATAAAGTTATAGATTCTTTCTGATGATAAATCTGCTATTCAGAGTTCCCCTGTTGACCTACTGAACATATTTCTGGCCAAAGAGTCCTAAAAGATTAATACTGATATCTTCAGACTGATATCTTCAAAGGGTCCTCAAAAGTTTTCAAACTATATAAAGTTATAGATTCTTTCTGATGATAAATCAGCTATTCAGAGGTCCCCTTTTGACCTACTGAACATATTTCTGGCCAAAGAGTCCTAAAAGATTAATGCTGATATCTTCAGACTGATATCTTCGGATTCTATATCCTACTGACAAAAGTCCATATTTGACATACTGAATTTTTTTCTGTTCAAGGAGTATTCGAAGCTTGGGCTTTCTATACATACTCCTTCTGATGCTTCATAAGCCATATATATGTCCATATCTGACCTTTTCAACTTATTTGTGGTCAAATTGTCCTCAAAATTTTTCAAACTATATAAAGTTATAGAATCCTTTTGAGGATCAGCTATTCAGATGTTTTGACCTCCTGAACATATTACTGGCCAAAGAGTCCTCGATCTTGGGCTTTCTATACATACTCATAGACTCCTTCTGATGCATCATAAGCCATATAGATGTCCATATCTGACCTTTTGATCTTATTTGTGGTCAAAGTATCCTCCAAATTTTTCAAACTATATACAGTTATAGAATTCTTTTAATGATAAATCAGCTATTCTTGACCTCCTTAACATATTTCTGGCCAAAGAGTCCTCGATCTTGGGCTTTCTATTCATTCTCATAGACTCCTTCTGATGCTTCATAAGCCATGTAGATGTCCATATCTGACCTTTTGAACTTATTTGTGGTCGAAGTGTCCTCAACAGAAATATCTTCAGGAGGTCAAAAGGGGACCTCTGTGTAGCTGATTTATCATCAAAAGGAGTCTATTACTTTATATAGTTTGAAATATTTTGAGGATACTTTGACCACAAATACGTTCAAAAGGTCAGATATGGACATATATATGGCTTATGGAGCATCCGAAGGTATAGAAAGCCCAAGTTTCGAATACTCCTTGGCCAGAAAAAAATTCAGTATGTCAAATATGGACTTTTGTCAGGAGGATATAACATCCGAAGATATCAGTCTGAATGTATTGTATTAATCTTTTAGGACTCTTTGGCCAGAAATATGTTCAGTAGGTCAATAGGGGACCTCTGAATAGCTGATTTTTCATCAGAAAGAGTCTATAACTTTATATAGTTTAAAAACTTTTTAGGACCCTTTGACCAGAAATAAGTTCAAAAGGTCAGATATGGACATCTATGTGGCTTTTGAAATAACAGAGGGAGTCTATGAGTATATATAGAAAGCCCAAGATCGAGGACTCTTTGGCCAGAAATATGTTCAGGAGGTCAAAAGGGGACCTCTGAATAGCTGATTTATCATCAAAAGAATTCTATAACTTTATATAGTTTAAAACATTTTGAGGACCCTTTGACCACAAATAAGTTCAAAAGGTCAGAAAAGGACATATATATGGCTTATGAAGCATCAGAAGGAGTCTATGAGTATGTATAGAAAGCCCAAGATCGAGGACTCTTTGGCCAGAAATATGTTCAGGAGGTCAAAAGGGGACCTCTGAATAGCTGATTTATCATCAAAAGAATTCTATAACTTTATATAGTTTGAAAAATTTTGAGGACCCATTGACCACAAATAAGTTCAAAAGGTCATATGGACATTTATATATGGCTTATGAAGCATCAGAAGGAGTCTATGAGTATGTATAGAAAGCCCAAGATCGAGGACTCTTTGGCCAGAAATATGTTCAGGAGGTCAAAACAGGACCTATGAATAGCTGATTTATCATCAGAAAGAGTCTATAACTTTATATAGTTTAAAAACTTTTTAGGACCCTTTGACCAGAAACAAGTTCAAAAGGTCAGATATGGACATCTATGTGGCTTTTGAAGCATCAGAGGGATTCAATGGAAAGCCCAAGATCGAGGACTCTTTGGCCAGAAATATGTTCAGGAGGTCAAAAGAGGTCAAAAAAATTTCAAAAGGTCAGAGGGAGTTTATATAGAAAGCCCAAGATCAAGGACTCTTTGGCCAGAAATATGTTCAGGAGGTCAAAAGGGGACCCATGAATAGCTGATTTATCATCAAAAGGAGTCTGTAACTTTATATAGTTTGAAAATTTTTGAGGACATTTTGACCACAAATAAGTTCAAAAGGTCATATATGGACATCTATATGGCTTATGAAGCATCAGAAGGAGTATGTATAGAAAGCCCAAGTTTCGAATACTCCTTGGCCAGAAAAAAATTCAGTATGTCAAATATGGTCTTTTGTCAGGAGGATATAACATCCGAAGATATCAGTCTGAATGTATTGTATTAATCTTTTAGGACTCTTTGGCCAGAAATATGTTCAGTAGGTCGAAAAGGGACCTCTGAATAGCTGATTTATTATCAGAAAGAGTCTATAACTTTATATAGTTTAAAAAAAAACTTTTTAGGAACCTTTGACCAGAAATAAGTTCAAAAGGTCAGATATGGACATCTATATGGCTTTTGAAGCATCAGAGGGAGTCTATGAGTATATATAGAAAGCCCAAGATCGAGGAGTCTTTGGTGAGAAATATGTTCAGGAGGCCAAAAGGGGACGTCTGAATAGCTGATTTATCATCAAAAGAATTTTATAACTTTATATAGTTTAAAACATTTTGAGGACCCTTTGACCACAAATAAGTTCAAAAGGTCAGAAATGGACATATATATGGCTTATGAAGCATCAGAAGGAGTCTATGAGTATGTATAGAAAGCCCAAGATCGAGGACTCTTTGGTGAGAAATATGTTCAGGAGGTAAAAAGTGGACCTCTGAATAGCTGATTTATAATAAAAAGAATTCTATAACTTTATATAGTTTGAAAAATTTTGAGGACCCTTTGACCAGAAATAAGTTTAAAAGGTCAGATATGGACATCCATATGGATTTTGAAGCATCAAAGGGAGTCTATTAGTATGTATAGAAAGCCCAAGATCGAGGACTCTTTTGCCTGAAATATGTTCACTAGGTCAAAAGGGGACCTCTGAATAGCTGATTTTTCATCAAAAGAATTTTATAACTTTATATAGTTTTAAAAATTTTGAGGACACTTTGACCACAAATAATTTCAAAAGGTCATATGGACATATATATATGGCTTATGAAGCATCAGAAGGAGTCTATGAGTATGTATAGAAAGCCCAAGATCGAGGACTCTTTGGCCAGAAATATGTTCAGGAGGTCAAAAGGGGACCTCTGAATAGCTGATTTATCATCAAAAGAATTCTATAACTTTATATAGTTTGAAAAATTTTGTAGGACCCTTTGACCAGAAATAAGTTCAAAAGGTCAGATATGGACATCTATATGGATTTTGAAGCATCAAAGGGAGTCTATTAGTATATATAGAAAGCCCAAGATCTAGGACTCTTTGGCCAGAAATATGTTCAGGAGGTCAAAAGGAGACCTCTGTATAGCTGATTTATCAATCAGAAGAAGACTATAATTTTACATAGTTTGAAAATTTTTGAGGACACTTTGAGCAGAAATAATTTCAAAAGGTAAGCCATAAGCCATATCTGTATGGATATCTATATTGGCTTATGAAGCATCAGGAGTCAATGAGTATGTATAGAAATCGAGGACTGTTTGGCCAAAAATGTGTTACTTTGGACAAACATGTACTTACGTACATCAAGAGTCGAAGAGTATGTATAGAAAGTTAACAATAGTTGACTGAATGTATAAGTAGGTTAATGTGCAGAGAAGGAAAATCATTGCACTAGCTGTTGCTTTACAATGGACACAATTATGGGAGTTAGTTCTGGTGTGCAATGCAATGCGAAAAGTGCTTTATCTATATGTTTATTCTTAAGTGCATTCTGTCGTTGGGCAACTTTGGAATGCAATGAAGAATAAACATATAGATAAAGCACTTTTCGCATTGCATTGCACACCAGAACTAACTCCTTCCCATGTTCATTAAAGATATAACATTTATGCATTGCACAAAGGATCTAACATTGTCCACTGAAAAATAACATTATAGGCTATGCACTTCTTGGATTGCATTGCATTGCACAGTAGATCTTATTCATTCCCATGTTCATTAAAGAGATAACAAGTGTTGTTGCATTGCATTGCACAAACGATCTTACGTTGTGCATTGAAGAATAATATATAGGCTATGCACTTTTTGCATTGCTTTGCATTGCACACCAGAACTAACTCCTTCAAATTTTTACTAAAGAGATAACATTTTGCATTGCATTGCACAAACGATCTAACGTTGTGCACTGCAGAATAACATATAGGCCATGCACTTTTTGCATTGCATTGCATTGCACACCAGAACTAAGTCCTTCAAATATTTATTAAAGAGATAACATTTTGCATTGCATTGCACAAACGATCTAACTTTGTGCATAGAAGAATAACATATAGACTAAATGCATGCATTGTATTGCATTGCACACCCGAACTAACTCCTTCCCATGTTCATAAAAGAGATAACATATGTTATGCAACATTATATTGCATTGCAGAAACGATCTAACGTTGTGCACTGAAGAATATTTATGCACTTTTTGCATTGTATTGCATTGCACACCAGAACTAACTCCTTCAAATGTTTATTAAAGAGATAACATTTTGCACTGCACAAACGATCTAACGTTGTGCATTGAAGAATAATATAGGTTATGCAATTCTTGCATTGCAATGCACACCAGAACTAAATCAATCCCATTTTCTTTAAAGAAATAAGGTGCAATGATGTTGTATTGCATTGCACAAACGATAACATATGTTATGCAACATTATATTGCTTTGCACAAACGACCTAACACTGTGCACTAAAGAATAACATTTATGCATTTTTGCATTGCATTGCACACCAGAACTAACTCCTTCAAATGTTTATTAAAGAGATAACATTTTGCACGATCTAACGTTGTGCATTGAAGAATAACATATAGGCTAAATGCATGCATTGTATTGCATTGCACACCCGAACTAACTCCGTCCCATGTTCATTAAAGAGATAACATATGTTATGCAACATTTCATTGTTTGTGCATTGAAGAGTAACATAGGCTATTCACTTTTTGCTTTGCATTGCATTGCACACCAGAACTAGCTCCTTCCCATGTTCATTAAAGGGATAACATGTTGCATTGCATTGCACAAACGATCTAACGCTATGCACTGAAGAATAACATATAGGCTATGCACTTTTTGCATTGCATTGCATTGCACTCCAGAACTAACTACTTCCCATGTTTATTAAAGAGATAACATTTTGCATTGCATTGCACAAACGATCTAACGTTGTGCATTGAAGAGTAACATAGGCCATGCATTTTTTGCATTGCTTTACATTGCATTGCACACAAGAACTAACTCCTTCAAAGTTTTATTAAAGAGATAACATGTTGCATTGCATTGCACAAACGATCTAACGTTGTGCATTGTAGAATGACATAGTTGACATAGCTAAATGCATGGATTGTGTTGCATGTACAGCCGAACTAACTCCTTCCCATGTTCATTAAAAAGATAACATATGTTATGCAACATTGCATTGCTTTGCACAAACGATTTAACGCAGTGCACTGAATAACATTTATGCAGTTTTTGCATTGCATCGCATTGCACACCAGAACTAACACCTTCAAATGCTTATTAAAGAGATAACATTTTGAATTGCATTGTGCATTGCATAACGTTGTGCATTGAAGAATAACATATAGGCTATATGCATGCATTGTATTGCATTGCACACCCGAACTCCTGCCCATGTTCATTAAAGAGATAACATATGTTATGCACAAACGATCGAACGTTTTGCATTGAAGAGTAACATTGGCTATTCACTTTTTGCATTGCATTGCATTGCACACCATAACTAACTTTTCTAACATTTGAAGGAGTTCTGGTGTGCAATTCAATGCAATGTAAAAAGTGCATGGTCTATGTTTCTCTTCAATGCACAACGTAAGATCGATTGCGCAATGCAATGCAAAATTATATCTTTATGAACATGGGAAGAGGTTAGTTCTGCTGTGCAATGCAATGCAAAAAGTGCATAAATGTTATTCTTCAGTGCACATCGTTTGTGCAAAGCAATGCAATGTAGCATAACACATTTTATCTCTTTAATGAACATGGGAAGGAGTTAGTTCGGGTGTGCAATGCAATACAATGCATGCATATTTAGCCTGTATGTTATTCTTCAATGCACAACATTAGATCGTTTGTGCAATGCAATGCAACATATTATCTCTTTATTGAACATGGGAAAGAGTTTGATCTGGTGTGCAATGCAATGCAATGCAATGCAAAAAGTGCATGGCCTATGTTACTCTTCATTGCACAACGTTAGATCGTTTGTGCAATGCAATGCGACAACAGATGTTATCTCTTTAATGAACATGGGAAGGAGTTAGTTTTGTGTGCAATGCAGGGATAGAAGTGCATATGTTTTTCTTCAATTATGCACAACGATAGATCGTTTGTGCAATGCAACAACATATGTTATCTCTTTAATGAACATGGGAATGAATTAGTTGTAGTTTGCAATGCAATGCAATCCAAGAAGTGCATAGCCTATACGTTATTGTTCAGTGGACAACGTTAGATCGTTTGTGCAATGCAATGCAAATGTTATCTCTTTAATGAACATGGGAAGGAGTTAGTTCTGGTGTGCAATGCAATGCGAAAAGTGCATTATCTATATGTTCCGGTATTCTACCGTGCATTCTATCGTTGCCCAACGGAATGAGTTAATTGTGTCCATTGTAAAGCAAAACCCAGTGCAATGATTTTCCTTTACTGCACATTAATTAATCTACTTATACATTCAGTCAACTGATGTTAACTTTCTATACATACTCTTCGACTCCTGATCAGCCAATACAGAATATTTGACCAAAGTAACATATTTCTGGCCAAAGAGTCCTCGATTTCTATACATACATCATTGACTCCTGATGCTTCATAAGCCATGGATATCTATATGGATATCTATTTGGCTTATGTTTTAAACTTATTTCTGGTCAAAGTGTCCTCAAAATTTTTCAAACTATATAAAGTTATAGTCACCTTCTGATAATAAATCATTAACAAAAGAGTTCTCAAAATGATGTTGTCTACCATAAACGAATATAGACTCCTTCTTATGTTAAATCAGCCATACAGAAGTCCATATTTGACCTTCTCTGAACATATTTCTGGCCAGAGACCTTGAACATTTACCTTACTATACATATTTCTCAAACTATACAGACTTCTCATGATGTTATATCAGCCAAACTGTAGTCCATATAAGACCAATTGAACATATTTTTGGCCAAAGAATCCTCAAAATGTTTTTTACTATTATAAACGTATCGACTCCTTCTGATGTTAAATCACTCCATAATTGACGTGCTGAAAATATTTCTGGCCAAAGAGTCGATCTTGGGCTTTCTATAAATACTCATAGAATACTTTTGAAACTTCATAAACCATATAGATGTCCATATCTGACCTTTTGAACTTATTTGTGGTCAAAGTGTCCTCAAAATTTTTCAAACTATATAAAGTTCTAGAATGCTTTTGATGATAAATCAGCTATTCAGAGGTTTTGACCTCCTGAACACATTTCTGGCCAAAGAGTCCGAAAAGATTAATACTGATATCTTCAGACTGATATCTTCGGATTCTATATCCTCCTGACAAAAGTTCATATTTGACATACTGAATTCATTTCTGGCCAAGGAGTATTCGAAACTTGGGCTTTCTATACATACTCATAGACTCCTTCTGATGCTTCATAAGCCATATATATGTCCATATCTGACCTTTTGAACTTATTTGTAGTCAAAGTGTCCTCAAAATTTTTCAAACTATATGAAGTTCTAGAATCCTTTTGATGATAAATCAGCTATTCAGAGGTTTTGACCACCTGAAGATATTTCTGGCCAAAGAGTCCTCGATCTGGCCTTTCTATACATACTCATAGACTCCTTCTGATGCATAACAAGCCATATAGATGTCCATCTTTCACCTTTTGAACTCATTTGTGGTCAAAGTGTCCTTAAAATTTTTCAAACTATATAAAGTTATAGAATTCTTTTGATGATAAATCAGCTATTCAGAGGTCCTCTTTTGACCTCCTGAACATATTTCTGGCCAAAGAGTCCTCGACCTTGGGCTTTCTATACATACTCATAGACTCCTACTGATGCTTCATAAGCCATATAGGTCCATATCTGACCTTTTGAACTTATTTCTGGCCAAAGGGTCCTCAAAAGTTTTCAAACTATGTAAAGTTCTAGAATCCTTTTGATGATAAATCAGCAATTCAGAGGTTTTGACCTCCTGAACATATTTCTGGCCAAAGAGTCCTAGATCTTGGGCTTTCTATAACATACTCATAGGCTCCTTCTGATGCATCATAAGCCATATAGATGTCCATATCTGACCTTTTGAACTTATTTGTGGTCAAAGAGTCCTCAAAAGTTTTCAAACTATATAAAGTTATAGAATCCTTTTGATGATAAATCAGCTATTCAGAAGTCCCCTTTTGACCTCCTGAACATATTTCTGGCCAAAGAGTCCTCGATCTTGGGCTTTCTATACATACTCATAGACTCCTTCTGATGCATCATAAGCCATATAGATGTCCATATGTGTCCTTTTGAACTTATTTGTGGTCAAAGTGTCCTCAAAAGTTTTCAAACTATATAAATTTCTAGAATCCATTTGATGATAAATCAGCTGTTCAGAGGTTTTGACCTCCTGAACATATTTCTGGCAAAAGAGTCCTCGATCTTGGGCTTTCTATACATACTCATAGACTCCTTCTGATGCTTCATAAGCCATATAGATGTCCATCTCTGACCTTTTGAACTTATTGGTGGTCAAAGTGTCCTCCAAATTTTTCAAATTATATAAAGTTATAGAATTCTTTTGATGATAAATCAGCTATTCAGAGGTTTTGACCTCCTGAACATATTTCTGGCCAAAGAGTCCTAAAAGATTAATACTGATATCTTCAGACTGAAATCTTCGGATTCTATATCCTCCTGACAAAAGTTCGTATTTGACATATTAAATTTATTTCTGGCCAAGGACTATTCGAAACTTGGGCTTTCTATACATACTCATAGACTCCTTCTGATGCTTCATAAAACATATATATGTCCATATCTGACCTTTTGAACTTATTTGTGGTCAAAGTGTCCTCAAAATTTTTCAAACTATATGAAGTTCTAGAATCCTTTTGATGATAAATCAGCTATTCAGAGGTTTTGACCTCCTGAACATATTTCTGGCCAAAGAGTCTTCGATCTTGGGCTTAATATATATACTCATAGACTCCTTCTGATGCTTCATAAGCCATATACATATGATGTCCATATCTGTCCTTTTTAACTTATTTTTGGTCAAAGTGTCCTCAAAATTTTTCAAACTATATAAAGTTCTAGAATCCTTTTGATGATAAATCAGCTATTCAGAGGTTTTGACCTCCTGAACATATTTCTGGCCAAAGAGTCCTCGATCTTGGGCTTTCTATACATACTCATAGACTCCTTCTGATGCATCATAAGCCATATAGATGTCCATATCTGACCTTTTGAACTTATTTGTGGTCAAAGTGTCCTCAAAATTTTCAAACTATATAAAGTTATAGACTCCTTTTGATGATATAATATTCATGGGTCCCCTTTTGACCTCCTGAACATATTTCTGGCCAAAGAGTCCTCGATCTTGGGCTTTCTATACATACTCATAGATTCCTTCTGATGCTTCATAAGCCATATAGATGTCCATATCTGACCTTTTGAACTTATTTCTGGTCAAAGGGTCCTCAAAAGTTTTCAAACTATATAAAGTTATAGATTCTTTCTGATGATAAATCTGCTATTCAGAGTTCCCCTGTTGACCTACTGAACATATTTCTGGCCAAAGAGTCCTAAAAGATTAATACTGATATCTTCAGACTGATATCTTCAAAGGGTCCTCAAAAGTTTTCAAACTATATAAAGTTATAGATTCTTTCTGATGATAAATCAGCTATTCAGAGGTCCCCTTTTGACCTACTGAACATATTTCTGGCCAAAGAGTCCTAAAAGATTAATGCTGATATCTTCAGACTGATATCTTCGGATTCTATATCCTACTGACAAAAGTCCATATTTGACATACTGAATTTTTTTCTGTTCAAGGAGTATTCGAAGCTTGGGCTTTCTATACATACTCCTTCTGATGCTTCATAAGCCATATATATGTCCATATCTGACCTTTTCAACTTATTTGTGGTCAAATTGTCCTCAAAATTTTTCAAACTATATAAAGTTATAGAATCCTTTTGAGGATCAGCTATTCAGATGTTTTGACCTCCTGAACATATTACTGGCCAAAGAGTCCTCGATCTTGGGCTTTCTATACATACTCATAGACTCCTTCTGATGCATCATAAGCCATATAGATGTCCATATCTGACCTTTTGATCTTATTTGTGGTCAAAGTATCCTCCAAATTTTTCAAACTATATACAGTTATAGAATTCTTTTAATGATAAATCAGCTATTCTTGACCTCCTTAACATATTTCTGGCCAAAGAGTCCTCGATCTTGGGCTTTCTATTCATTCTCATAGACTCCTTCTGATGCTTCATAAGCCATGTAGATGTCCATATCTGACCTTTTGAACTTATTTGTGGTCGAAGTGTCCTCAACAGAAATATCTTCAGGAGGTCAAAAGGGGACCTCTGTGTAGCTGATTTATCATCAAAAGGAGTCTATTACTTTATATAGTTTGAAATATTTTGAGGATACTTTGACCACAAATACGTTCAAAAGGTCAGATATGGACATATATATGGCTTATGGAGCATCCGAAGGTATAGAAAGCCCAAGTTTCGAATACTCCTTGGCCAGAAAAAAATTCAGTATGTCAAATATGGACTTTTGTCAGGAGGATATAACATCCGAAGATATCAGTCTGAATGTATTGTATTAATCTTTTAGGACTCTTTGGCCAGAAATATGTTCAGTAGGTCAATAGGGGACCTCTGAATAGCTGATTTTTCATCAGAAAGAGTCTATAACTTTATATAGTTTAAAAACTTTTTAGGACCCTTTGACCAGAAATAAGTTCAAAAGGTCAGATATGGACATCTATGTGGCTTTTGAAATAACAGAGGGAGTCTATGAGTATATATAGAAAGCCCAAGATCGAGGACTCTTTGGCCAGAAATATGTTCAGGAGGTCAAAAGGGGACCTCTGAATAGCTGATTTATCATCAAAAGAATTCTATAACTTTATATAGTTTAAAACATTTTGAGGACCCTTTGACCACAAATAAGTTCAAAAGGTCAGAAAAGGACATATATATGGCTTATGAAGCATCAGAAGGAGTCTATGAGTATGTATAGAAAGCCCAAGATCGAGGACTCTTTGGCCAGAAATATGTTCAGGAGGTCAAAAGGGGACCTCTGAATAGCTGATTTATCATCAAAAGAATTCTATAACTTTATATAGTTTGAAAAATTTTGAGGACCCATTGACCACAAATAAGTTCAAAAGGTCATATGGACATTTATATATGGCTTATGAAGCATCAGAAGGAGTCTATGAGTATGTATAGAAAGCCCAAGATCGAGGACTCTTTGGCCAGAAATATGTTCAGGAGGTCAAAACAGGACCTATGAATAGCTGATTTATCATCAGAAAGAGTCTATAACTTTATATAGTTTAAAAACTTTTTAGGACCCTTTGACCAGAAACAAGTTCAAAAGGTCAGATATGGACATCTATGTGGCTTTTGAAGCATCAGAGGGATTCAATGGAAAGCCCAAGATCGAGGACTCTTTGGCCAGAAATATGTTCAGGAGGTCAAAAGAGGTCAAAAAAATTTCAAAAGGTCAGAGGGAGTTTATATAGAAAGCCCAAGATCAAGGACTCTTTGGCCAGAAATATGTTCAGGAGGTCAAAAGGGGACCCATGAATAGCTGATTTATCATCAAAAGGAGTCTGTAACTTTATATAGTTTGAAAATTTTTGAGGACATTTTGACCACAAATAAGTTCAAAAGGTCATATATGGACATCTATATGGCTTATGAAGCATCAGAAGGAGTATGTATAGAAAGCCCAAGTTTCGAATACTCCTTGGCCAGAAAAAAATTCAGTATGTCAAATATGGTCTTTTGTCAGGAGGATATAACATCCGAAGATATCAGTCTGAATGTATTGTATTAATCTTTTAGGACTCTTTGGCCAGAAATATGTTCAGTAGGTCGAAAAGGGACCTCTGAATAGCTGATTTATTATCAGAAAGAGTCTATAACTTTATATAGTTTAAAAAAAAACTTTTTAGGAACCTTTGACCAGAAATAAGTTCAAAAGGTCAGATATGGACATCTATATGGCTTTTGAAGCATCAGAGGGAGTCTATGAGTATATATAGAAAGCCCAAGATCGAGGAGTCTTTGGTGAGAAATATGTTCAGGAGGCCAAAAGGGGACGTCTGAATAGCTGATTTATCATCAAAAGAATTTTATAACTTTATATAGTTTAAAACATTTTGAGGACCCTTTGACCACAAATAAGTTCAAAAGGTCAGAAATGGACATATATATGGCTTATGAAGCATCAGAAGGAGTCTATGAGTATGTATAGAAAGCCCAAGATCGAGGACTCTTTGGTGAGAAATATGTTCAGGAGGTAAAAAGTGGACCTCTGAATAGCTGATTTATAATAAAAAGAATTCTATAACTTTATATAGTTTGAAAAATTTTGAGGACCCTTTGACCAGAAATAAGTTTAAAAGGTCAGATATGGACATCCATATGGATTTTGAAGCATCAAAGGGAGTCTATTAGTATGTATAGAAAGCCCAAGATCGAGGACTCTTTTGCCTGAAATATGTTCACTAGGTCAAAAGGGGACCTCTGAATAGCTGATTTTTCATCAAAAGAATTTTATAACTTTATATAGTTTTAAAAATTTTGAGGACACTTTGACCACAAATAATTTCAAAAGGTCATATAGACATATATATATGGCTTATGAAGCATCAGAAGGAGTCTATGAGTATGTATAGAAAGCCCAAGATCGAGGACTCTTTGGCCAGAAATATGTTCAGGAGGTCAAAAGGGGACCTCTGAATAGCTGATTTATCATCAAAAGAATTCTATAACTTTATATAGTTTGAAAAATTTTGTAGGACCCTTTGACCAGAAATAAGTTCAAAAGGTCAGATATGGACATCTATATGGATTTTGAAGCATCAAAGGGAGTCTATTAGTATATATAGAAAGCCCAAGATCTAGGACTCTTTGGCCAGAAATATGTTCAGGAGGTCAAAAGGAGACCTCTGTATAGCTGATTTATCAATCAGAAGAAGACTATAATTTTACATAGTTTGAAAATTTTTGAGGACACTTTGAGCAGAAATAATTTCAAAAGGTAAGCCATAAGCCATATCTGTATGGATATCTATATTGGCTTATGAAGCATCAGGAGTCAATGAGTATGTATAGAAATCGAGGACTGTTTGGCCAAAAATGTGTTACTTTGGACAAACATGTACTTACGTACATCAAGAGTCGAAGAGTATGTATAGAAAGTTAACAATAGTTGACTGAATGTATAAGTAGGTTAATGTGCAGAGAAGGAAAATCATTGCACTAGCTGTTGCTTTACAATGGACACAATTATGGGAGTTAGTTCTGGTGTGCAATGCAATGCGAAAAGTGCTTTATCTATATGTTTATTCTTAAGTGCATTCTGTCGTTGGGCAACTTTGGAATGCAATGAAGAATAAACATATAGATAAAGCACTTTTCGCATTGCATTGCACACCAGAACTAACTCCTTCCCATGTTCATTAAAGATATAACATTTATGCATTGCACAAAGGATCTAACATTGTCCACTGAAAAATAACATTATAGGCTATGCACTTCTTGGATTGCATTGCATTGCACAGTAGATCTTATTCATTCCCATGTTCATTAAAGAGATAACAAGTGTTGTTGCATTGCATTGCACAAACGATCTTACGTTGTGCATTGAAGAATAATATATAGGCTATGCACTTTTTGCATTGCTTTGCATTGCACACCAGAACTAACTCCTTCAAATTTTTACTAAAGAGATAACATTTTGCATTGCATTGCACAAACGATCTAACGTTGTGCACTGCAGAATAACATATAGGCCATGCACTTTTTGCATTGCATTGCATTGCACACCAGAACTAAGTCCTTCAAATATTTATTAAAGAGATAACATTTTGCATTGCATTGCACAAACGATCTAACTTTGTGCATAGAAGAATAACATATAGACTAAATGCATGCATTGTATTGCATTGCACACCCGAACTAACTCCTTCCCATGTTCATAAAAGAGATAACATATGTTATGCAACATTATATTGCATTGCAGAAACGATCTAACGTTGTGCACTGAAGAATATTTATGCACTTTTTGCATTGTATTGCATTGCACACCAGAACTAACTCCTTCAAATGTTTATTAAAGAGATAACATTTTGCACTGCACAAACGATCTAACGTTGTGCATTGAAGAATAATATAGGTTATGCAATTCTTGCATTGCAATGCACACCAGAACTAAATCAATCCCATTTTCTTTAAAGAAATAAGGTGCAATGATGTTGTATTGCATTGCACAAACGATAACATATGTTATGCAACATTATATTGCTTTGCACAAACGACCTAACACTGTGCACTAAAGAATAACATTTATGCATTTTTGCATTGCATTGCACACCAGAACTAACTCCTTCAAATGTTTATTAAAGAGATAACATTTTGCACGATCTAACGTTGTGCATTGAAGAATAACATATAGGCTAAATGCATGCATTGTATTGCATTGCACACCCGAACTAACTCCGTCCCATGTTCATTAAAGAGATAACATATGTTATGCAACATTTCATTGTTTGTGCATTGAAGAGTAACATAGGCTATTCACTTTTTGCTTTGCATTGCATTGCACTCCAGAACTAACTACTTCCCATGTTTATTAAAGAGATAACATTTTGCATTGCATTGCACAAACGATCTAACGTTGTGCATTGAAGAGTAACATAGGCCATGCATTTTTTGCATTGCTTTACATTGCATTGCACACAAGAACTAACTCCTTCAAAGTTTTATTAAAGAGATAACATGTTGCATTGCATTGCACAAACGATCTAACGTTGTGCATTGTAGAATGACATATAGGCTATGCACTTTTTGCATTGCATTGCATTGCACTCCAGAACTAACTACTTCCCATGTTTATTAAAGAGATAACATTTTGCATTGCATTGCACAAACGATCTAACGTTGTGCATTGAAGAGTAACATAGGCCATGCATTTTTTGCATTGCTTTACATTGCATTGCACACAAGAACTAACTCCTTCAAAGTTTTATTAAAGAGATAACATGTTGCATTGCATTGCACAAACGATCTAACGTTGTGCATTGTAGAATGACATAGTTGACATAGCTAAATGCATGGATTGTGTTGCATGTACAGCCGAACTAACTCCTTCCCATGTTCATTAAAAAGATAACATATGTTATGCAACATTGCATTGCTTTGCACAAACGATTTAACGCAGTGCACTGAATAACATTTATGCAGTTTTTGCATTGCATCGCATTGCACACCAGAACTAACACCTTCAAATGCTTATTAAAGAGATAACATTTTGAATTGCATTGTGCATTGCATAACGTTGTGCATTGAAGAATAACATATAGGCTATATGCATGCATTGTATTGCATTGCACACCCGAACTCCTGCCCATGTTCATTAAAGAGATAACATATGTTATGCACAAACGATCGAACGTTTTGCATTGAAGAGTAACATTGGCTATTCACTTTTTGCATTGCATTGCATTGCACACCATAACTAACTTTTCTAACATTTGAAGGAGTTAGTTCTGGTGTGCAATTCAATGCAATGTAAAAAGTGCATGGTCTATGTTTCTCTTCAATGCACAACGTAAGATCGATTGCGCAATGCAATGCAAAATTATATCTTTATGAACATGGGAAGAGGTTAGTTCTGCTGTGCAATGCAATGCAAAAAGTGCATAAATGTTATTCTTCAGTGCACATCGTTTGTGCAAAGCAATGCAATGTAGCATAACACATTTTATCTCTTTAATGAACATGGGAAGGAGTTAGTTCGGGTGTGCAATGCAATACAATGCATGCATATTTAGCCTGTATGTTATTCTTCAATGCACAACATTAGATCGTTTGTGCAATGCAATGCAACATATTATCTCTTTATTGAACATGGGAAAGAGTTTGATCTGGTGTGCAATGCAATGCAATGCAATGCAAAAAGTGCATGGCCTATGTTACTCTTCATTGCACAACGTTAGATCGTTTGTGCAATGCAATGCGACAACAGATGTTATCTCTTTAATGAACATGGGAAGGAGTTAGTTTTGTGTGCAATGCAGGGATAGAAGTGCATATGTTTTTCTTCAATTATGCACAACGATAGATCGTTTGTGCAATGCAACAACATATGTTATCTCTTTAATGAACATGGGAATGAATTAGTTGTAGTTTGCAATGCAATGCAATCCAAGAAGTGCATAGCCTATACGTTATTGTTCAGTGGACAACGTTAGATCGTTTGTGCAATGCAATGCAAATGTTATCTCTTTAATGAACATGGGAAGGAGTTAGTTCTGGTGTGCAATGCAATGCGAAAAGTGCATTATCTATATGTTCCGGTATTCTACCGTGCATTCTATCGTTGCCCAACGGAATGAGTTAATTGTGTCCATTGTAAAGCAAAACCCAGTGCAATGATTTTCCTTTACTGCACATTAATTAATCTACTTATACATTCAGTCAACTGATGTTAACTTTCTATACATACTCTTCGACTCCTGATCAGCCAATACAGAATATTTGACCAAAGTAACATATTTCTGGCCAAAGAGTCCTCGATTTCTATACATACATCATTGACTCCTGATGCTTCATAAGCCATGGATATCTATATGGATATCTATTTGGCTTATGTTTTAAACTTATTTCTGGTCAAAGTGTCCTCAAAATTTTTCAAACTATATAAAGTTATAGTCACCTTCTGATAATAAATCATTAACAAAAGAGTTCTCAAAATGATGTTGTCTACCATAAACGAATATAGACTCCTTCTTATGTTAAATCAGCCATACAGAAGTCCATATTTGACCTTCTCTGAACATATTTCTGGCCAGAGACCTTGAACATTTACCTTACTATACATATTTCTCAAACTATACAGACTTCTCATGATGTTATATCAGCCAAACTGTAGTCCATATAAGACCAATTGAACATATTTTTGGCCAAAGAATCCTCAAAATGTTTTTTACTATTATAAACGTATCGACTCCTTCTGATGTTAAATCACTCCATAATTGACGTGCTGAAAATATTTCTGGCCAAAGAGTCGATCTTGGGCTTTCTATAAATACTCATAGAATACTTTTGAAACTTCATAAACCATATAGATGTCCATATCTGACCTTTTGAACTTATTTGTGGTCAAAGTGTCCTCAAAATTTTTCAAACTATATAAAGTTCTAGAATGCTTTTGATGATAAATCAGCTATTCAGAGGTTTTGACCTCCTGAACACATTTCTGGCCAAAGAGTCCGAAAAGATTAATACTGATATCTTCAGACTGATATCTTCGGATTCTATATCCTCCTGACAAAAGTTCATATTTGACATACTGAATTCATTTCTGGCCAAGGAGTATTCGAAACTTGGGCTTTCTATACATACTCATAGACTCCTTCTGATGCTTCATAAGCCATATATATGTCCATATCTGACCTTTTGAACTTATTTGTAGTCAAAGTGTCCTCAAAATTTTTCAAACTATATGAAGTTCTAGAATCCTTTTGATGATAAATCAGCTATTCAGAGGTTTTGACCACCTGAAGATATTTCTGGCCAAAGAGTCCTCGATCTGGCCTTTCTATACATACTCATAGACTCCTTCTGATGCATAACAAGCCATATAGATGTCCATCTTTCACCTTTTGAACTCATTTGTGGTCAAAGTGTCCTTAAAATTTTTCAAACTATATAAAGTTATAGAATTCTTTTGATGATAAATCAGCTATTCAGAGGTCCTCTTTTGACCTCCTGAACATATTTCTGGCCAAAGAGTCCTCGACCTTGGGCTTTCTATACATACTCATAGACTCCTACTGATGCTTCATAAGCCATATAGGTCCATATCTGACCTTTTGAACTTATTTCTGGCCAAAGGGTCCTCAAAAGTTTTCAAACTATGTAAAGTTCTAGAATCCTTTTGATGATAAATCAGCAATTCAGAGGTTTTGACCTCCTGAACATATTTCTGGCCAAAGAGTCCTAGATCTTGGGCTTTCTATAACATACTCATAGGCTCCTTCTGATGCATCATAAGCCATATAGATGTCCATATCTGACCTTTTGAACTTATTTGTGGTCAAAGAGTCCTCAAAATTTTTCAAACTATATAAAGTTCTGGAATCCTTTTGATGATAAATCAGCTATTCAGATGTCCCCTTTTGACCTACTGAACATATTTCTGGCCAAAGAGTCCTACAAGATTAATACAATACATTCAGACTGATATCTTCGGATGTTATATCCTCCTGACAAAAGTCCATATTTGACATACTGAATTTTTTTCTGACCAAGGAGTATTCGAAACTTGGGCTTTCTATACATACTCCTTCTGATGCTTCATAAGCCATATAGATGTCCATATCTGACCTTCTGAACTTATTTGTGGTCAGTGTCCTCCAAATTTTTCAAACTATATAAAGTTATTGAATTCTTTTGATGATAAATCAGCTATTCAGAGGTCCCCTTTTGACCTAATGAACATATTTCTGGCCAAAGAGTCCTCGATCTTGGGCTTTCTATACATACTCCTTCTGATGCTTCATAAGCCATATAGATGTTCATATCTGACCTTCTGAACTTATTTGTGGTCAGTGTCCTCCAAATTTTTCAAACTATATAAAGTTATTGAATTCTTTTGATGATAAATCAGCTATTCAGAGGTCCCCTTTTGACCTAATGAACATATTTCTGGCCAAAGAGTCCTCGATCTTGGGCTTTCTATACATACTCATAGACTCCTTCTGATGCTTCATAAGCCATATAGATGTCCATATCTGACCTTTTCAACTTATTTGTGGTCAAAGTGTCCTCGAAATTTTTCAAACTATATAAAGTTCTAGAATCCTTTTGATGATTAATCAGCTATTCAGAGGTCCCCTTTTGACCTCCTGAACATATTTCTGGCCAAAGAGTCCTCGATCTTGGGCTTTCGATACATACTCATAGACTCCTTCTGATGCTTCATAAGCCATATAGATGTCCATATCTGACCTTTTGAACTTATTTGTGGTCAAAGTGTCCTCAACATTTTTCAAACTATATAAAGTTATAGAATCCTTTTGATGATAAATCAGCTATTCAGAGGTTTTGACCTCCTGAACATATTTCTGGCCAAAGAGTCCTCGATCTTGGGCTTTCTATACATACTCATAGACTCCTTCTGATGCATCATAAGCCATATAGATGTCCATATCTGACCTTTTGAACTTATTTGTGATCAAAGTGTCCTCAAAATTTTTCAAACTATATAAAGTTCTAGAATCCTTTAGATGATAAATCAGCTATTCAGAGGTTTTGACCTCCTGAACATATTTCTGGCCAAAGAGTCCGTGACCTTGGGCTTTCGATACATACTCATAGAGTCCTTCTGATGCTTCATAAGCCATATAGATGTCCATATCTGACCTTTTGAACTTATTTGTGGTCAAAGTGTCCTCAACATTTTTCAAACTATATAAAGTTATAGAATCCTTTTGATGATAAATCAGCTATTCAGAGGTTTTGACCTCCTGAACATATTTCTGGCCAAAGAGTCCTAGATCTTGGGCTTTCTATACATACTCATAGGCTCCTTCTGATGCATCATAAGCCATATAGATGTCCATATCTGACCTTTTGAACTTATTTGTGGTCAAAGTGTCCTCAAAATTTTTCAAACTATATAAAGTTCTGGAATCCTTTTGATGATAAATCAGCTATTCAGAGGTCCCCTTTTGACCTACTGAACATATTTCTGGCCAAAGAGTCCTACAAGATTAATACAATACATTCAGACTGATATCTTCGGATGTTATATACTCCTGACAAAAGTCCATATTTGACATACTGAATTTTTTTCTGACCAAGGAGTATTCGAAACTTGGGCTTTCTATACATACTCCTTCTGATGCTTCATAAGCCATATAGATGTCCATATCTGACCTTCTGAACTTATTTGTGGTCAGTGTCCTCCAAATTTTTCAAACTATATAAAGTTATTGAATTCTTTTGATGATAAATCAGCTATTCAGAGGTCCCCTTTTGACCTAATGAACATATTTCTGGCCAAAGAGTCCTCGATCTTGGGCTTTCTATACATACTCATAGACTCCTTCTGATGCTTCATAAGCCATATAGATGTCCATCTCTGACCTTTTGAACTCATTTGTGGTCAAAGTGTCCTCAAAATTTTTCAAACTATATAAAGTTATAGAATTCTTTTGATGATAAATCAGCTATTCAGAGGTCCTGTTTTGACCTCCTGAACATATTTCTGGCCAAAGAGTCCTAAAAGATTAATACAATACATTCAGACTGATATCTTCGGATGTTATATCCTCCTGACATAAGTCCATATTTGACATACTGAATTTTTTTCTGACCAAGGAGTATTCGAAACTTGGGCTTTCTATACATATTCCTTCTGATGCTTCATAAGCCATATAGATGTTCATATCTGACCTTCTGAACTTATTTGTGGTCAGTGTCCTCCAAATTTTTCAAACTATATAAAGTTATAGAATTCTTTTGATGATAACTCAGCTATTCAGAGGTCCTGTTTTGACCTCCTGAACATATTTCTGGCCAAAGATTCCTCGACCTTGGGCTTTCGATACATACTCATAGAGTCCTTCTGATGCTTCATAAGCCATATAGATGTCCATATCTGACCTTTTGAACTTATTTGTGGTCAAAGTGTCCTCAAAATTTTTCAAACTATATAAAGTTCTAGGATACTTTTGATGATAAATCAGCTATTCAGAGGTCCCCTTTTGACCTCCTGAACATATTTCTGGCCAAAGAGTCCTCGATCTTGGGCTTTCTATACATACTCATAGACTCCTTCTGATGCATCATAAGCCATATAGATGTCCATCTCTGACCTTTTGAACTTATTTGTGGTCAAAGTGTCCTCAAAATTTTTCAAACTATATGAAGTTATAGCATTCTTTTGATGATAAATCAGCTATTCAGAGGTCCCCTTTTGACCTCCTGAACATATTTCGGGCCAAAGAGTCCTCGATCTTGGGCTTTCTATACATACTCATAGACTCCTTCTGATGCTTCATAAGCCATATAGATGTCCATATCTGACCTTTTGAACTTATTTGTGGTCAAAGTGTCCTCAAAATTTTTCAAACTATATAAAGATCTAGAATCCTTTTGATGATAAATCAGCTATTCAGAGGTCCCCTTTTGACCTTCTGAACATATTTCTGGCCAAAGAATCCTCGATCTTGGGCTTTCTATCAGAGACTCCCTCTGATGCTTCTTAAGCCCTATAGATGTCCATATCTGACCTTTTGAACTTATTTGTGGTCAAAGTGTCCTCAACATTTTTCAAACTATATAAAGTTATAGAATCCTTTTGATGATAAATCAGCTATTCAGAGGTTTTGACCTCCTGAACATATTTCTGGCCAAAGAGTCCTCGATCTTGGGCTTTCTATACATACTCATAGACTCCTTCTGATGCATCATAAGCCATATAGATGTCCATATCTGACCTTTTGAACTTATTTGTGGTCAAAGTGTCCTCAACATTTTTCAAACTATATAAAGATCTAGAATCCTTTTGATGATAAATCAGCTATTCAGAGGTCCCCTTTTGACCTTCTGAACATATTTCTGGCCAAAGAGTCCTCGATCTTGGGCTTTCTATCAGAGACTCCCTCTGATGCTTCATAAGCCCTATAGATGTCCATCTCTGACCTTTTGAACTCATTTGTGGTCAAAGTGTCCTCAAAATTTTTCAAACTATTTAAAGTTATAGAATTCTTTTGATGATAAATCAGCTATTCAGAAGTCCTGTTTTGACCTCCTGAACATATTTCTGGCCAAAGAGTCCTTGACCTTGGGCTTTCGATACATACTCATAGAGTCCTTTTGATGCTTCATAAGCTATATAGATGTCCATATCTGACCTTTTGAACTTATTTGTGGTCAAAGTGTCCTCAACATTTTTCAAACTATATAAAGTTATAGAATCCTTTTGATGATAAATCAGCTATTCAGAGGTTTTGACCTCCTGAACATATTTCTGGCCAAAGAGTCCTCGATCTTGGGCTTTCTATACATACTCATAGACTCCTTCTGATGCTTCATAAGCCATATAGATGTCCATCTCTGACCTTTTGAACTCATTTGTGGTCAAAGTGTCCTCAAAATTTTTCAAACTATTTAAAGTTATAGAATTCTTTTGATGATAAATCAGCTATTCAGAAGTCCTGTTTTGACCTCCTGAACATATTTCTGGCCAAAGAGTCCTTGACCTTGGGCTTTCGATACATACTCATAGAGTCCTTTTGATGCTTCATAAGCTATATAGATGTCCATATCTGACCTTTTGAACTTATTTGTGGTCAAAGTGTCCTCAACATTTTTCAAACTATATAAAGTTATAGAATCCTTTTGATGATAAATCAGCTATTCAGAGGTTTTGACCTCCTGAACATATTTCTGGCCAAAGAGTCCTCGATCTTGGGCTTTCTATACATACTCATAGACTCCTTCTGATGCTTCATAAGCCATATAGATGTCCATATCTGACCTTTTGAACTTATTTGTGGTCAAAGTGTCCTCAAAATTTTTCAAACTATATAAAGTTCTAGAATCATTTTGATGATAAATCAGCTATTCAGAGGTTTTGACCTCCTGAACATATTTCTGGCCAAAGAGTCCTAGATCTTGGGCTTTCTATACATACTCATAGACTCCTTCTGATGCATCATAAGCCATATAGATGTCCATGTCTGACCTTTTGAACTCATTTGTGGTCAAAGTCTCCTCAAAATTTTTCAAACTATATAAAGTTATAGAATCCTTTTAATGATAAATCAGCTATTCAGAGGTTTTGACCTCCTGAACATATTTCTGGCCTAAGAGTCCTCGCTCTTGGGCTTTCTATACATACTCATAGACTCCTTCTCATGCATCATAAGCCATATACATATAGATGTCCATATCTGTCCTTTTGAACTTATTTGTGGTCAAAGTGTCCTCAAAATTTTTCAAACTATATAAAGTTCTAGAATCCTTTTGATGATAAATCAGCTATTCAGAGGTTTTGACCTCCTGAACATATTTCTGGCCAAAGAGTCCTCGATCTTGGGCTTTCTATACATACTCATAGACTCCTTCTCATGCATCATAAGCCATATAGATGTCCATCTCTGATCTTTTGAACTCATTTGTGGTCAAAGTGTCCTCAAAATTTTTCAAACTATACAAAGTTATAGAATTCTTTTGATGATAAATCAGCTATTCAGAGGTCCTCTTTTGACCTCCTGAACATATTTCTGGCCAAAGAGTCCTCGACCTTGGGCTTTCTATACATACTCATAGAATCCTAATGATGCTTCATAAGCCATATAGATGTCCATCTCTGACCTTTTGAACTCATTTGTGGTCAAAGTGTCCTCAAAATTTTTCAAACTATATAAAGTTATAGAATTCTTTTGATGATAAATCAGCTATTCAGAAGTCCTCTTTTGACCTCCTGAACATATTTCTGGCCAAAGAGTCCTCGACCTTGGGCTTTCTATACATATAGAATCCTTCTGATGCTTCATAAGCCATATAGATGTCCATATCTGTCCTTTGGAACTTATTTGTGGTCAATGTGTCCTCAAAA
This sequence comes from Scardinius erythrophthalmus, assembly GCF_964197995.2. Classification (NCBI taxonomy): domain Eukaryota; kingdom Metazoa; phylum Chordata; class Actinopteri; order Cypriniformes; family Leuciscidae; genus Scardinius; species Scardinius erythrophthalmus. The sequence goes on along the minus strand of NC_138238.1, from coordinate 26,109,268 downwards.
TTTCTCAAACTATATAAAGGTATAGAATCCTTTTTATGATAAATCAGCTATTCAGAGGTTTTGACCTCCTGAACATATTTCTGGCCAAAGAGTCCTCGACCTTGGGCTTTCTATACATACTCATAGACTCCTTCTGATGCTTCATAAGCCATATACATATAGATGTCCATATCTGTCCTTTTGAACTTATTTGTGGTCAAAGTGTCCTCAAAATTTTTCAAACTATATAAAGTTCTAGAATCCTTTTGATGATAAATCAGCTATTCAGAGGTTTTGACCTCCTGAACATATTTCTGGCCAAAGAGTCCTCGATCTTGGGCTTTCTATACATACTCATAGACTCCTTCTCATGCATCATAAGCCATATAGATGTCCATCTATGATCTTTTGAACTCATTTGTGGTCAAAGTGTCCTCAAAATTTTTCAAACTATACAAAGTTATAGAATTCTTTTGATGATAAATCAGCTATTCAGAGGTCCTCTTTTGACCTCCTGAACATATTTCTGGCCAAAGAGTCCTCGACCTTGGGCTTTCTATACATACTCATAGAATCCTAATGATGCTTCATAAGCCATTTAGATGTCCATCTCTGACCTTTTGAACTCATTTGTGGTCAAAGTGTCCTCAAAATTTTTCAAACTATATAAAGTTATAGAATTCTTTTGATGATAAATCAGCTATTCAGAGGTCCTCTTTTGACCTCCTGAACATATTTCTGGCCAAAGAGTCCTCGACCTTGTGCTTTCTATACATATAGAATCCTTCTGATACTTCATAAGCCATATAGATGTCCATATCTGTCCTTTTGAACTTATTTGTGGTCAAAGTGTCCTCAAAATTTTTCAAACTATATAAAGTTCTAGAATGCTTTTGATGATAAATCAGCTATTCAGAGGTTTTGACCTCCTGAACATATTTCTGGCCAAAGAGTCCGAAAAGATTAATACTGATATCTTCAGACTGATATCTTCGGATTCTATATCCTCCTGACAAAAGTTCATATTTGACATACTGAATTTATTTCTGGCCAAGGAGTATTCGAAACTTGGGCTTTCTATACATACTCATAGATTCCTTCTGATGCTTCATAAGCCATATAGATGTCCATATCTGACCTTTTGAACTTATTTGAGGTCAATGTGTCCTTAAAATTTCTCAAACTATATAAAGTTATAGAATCCTTTTTATGATAAATCAGCTATTCAGAGGTTTTGACCTCCTGAACATATTTCTGGCCAAAGAGTCCTCGACCTTGGGCTTTCTATACATACTCATAGACTCCTTCTGATGCTTCATAAGCCATATACATATAGATGTCCATATCTGTCCTTTTGAACTTATTTGTGGTCAAAGTGTCCTCAAAATTTTTCAAACTATATAAAGTTCTAGAATCCTTTTGATGATAAATCAGCTATTCAGAGGTTTTGACCTCCTGAACATATTTCTGGCCAAAGAGTCCTCGATCTTGGGCTTTCTATACATACTAATAGACTCCCTTTGATGCTTCAAAATCCATATGGATGTCCATATCTGACCTTTTAAACTTATTTCTGGTCAAAGTGTCCTCAAAATTTTTCAAACTATATAAAGTTATAGAATTCTTTTGATGATAAATCAGCTATTCAGAGGTCCCCTTTTGACCTCCTGAACATATTTCTGGCCAAAGAGTCCTCGATCTTTGGCTTTCTATACATACTCATAGACTCCCTCTGATGCTTCATAAGCCATATAGATGTCCATATCTGACCTTTTGAACTTATTTGTGGTCAAAGTGTCCTCAACATTTTTCAAACTATATAAAGTTATAGAATCCTTTTGATGATAAATCAGCTATTCAGAGGTTTTGACCTCCTGAACATATTTCTGGCCAAAGAGTCCTCGATCTTGGGCTTTCTATACATACTCATAGACTCCTTCTGATGCTTCATAAGCCATATAGATGTCCATCTCTGACCTTTTGAACTCATTTGTGGTCAAAGTGTCCTCAAAATTTTTCAAACTATATAAAGTTATAGAATTCTTTTGATGATAAATCAGCTATTCAGAGGTCCTGTTTTGACCTCCTGAACATATTTCTGGCCAAAGAGTCCTTGACCTTGGGCTTTCGATACATACTCATAGAGTCCTTCTGATGCTTCATAAGCCATATAGATGTCCATATCTGACCTTTTGAACTTATTTGTGGTCAAAGTGTCCTCAACATTTTTCAAACTATATAAATTTATAGAATCCTTTTGATGATAAATCAGCTATTCAGAGGTTTTGACCTCCTGAACATATTTCTGGCCAAAGAGTCCTCGATCTTGGGCTTTCTATACATACTCATAGACTCCTTCTGATGCTTCATAAGCCATATAGATGTCCATATCTGACCTTTTGAACTTATTTGTGGTCAAAGTGTCCTCAAAATTTTTCAAACTATATAAAGTTCTAGAATCCTTTTGATGATAAATCAGCTATTCAGAGGTTTTGACCTCCTGAACATATTTCTGGCCAAAGAGTCCTCGATCTTGGGCTTTCTATACATACTCATAGACTCCTTCTGATGCTTCATAAGCCATATACATATAGATGTCCATATCTGTCCTTTTGAACTTATTTGTGGTCAAAGTGTCCTCAAAATTTTTCAAACTATATAAAGTTATAGAATTCTTTTGATGATATATCAGCTATTCAGAGGTCCCCTTTTGACCTCCTGAACATATTTCTGGCCAAAGAGTCCTCGATCTTGGGCTTTCTATACATACTCATAGACTCCCTCTGATGCTTCATAAGCCATATAGATGTCCATATCTGACCTTTTGAACTTATTTGTGGTCAAAGTGTCCTCAACATTTTTCAAACTATATAAAGTTATAGAATTCTTTTGATGATAAATCAGCTATTCAGAGGTTTTGACCTCCTGAACATATTTCTGGCCAAAGAGTCCTCGCTTTTGGGCTTTCTATACATACTCATAGACTCCTTCTGATGCATCATAAGCTATATACATATAGATGTCCATATCTGTCCTTTTGAACTGATTTGTGGTCAAAGTCTCCTCAAAATTTTTCAAACTATATAAAGTTATAGAATCCTTTTAATGATAAATCAGCTATTCAGAGGTTTTGACCTCCTGAACATATTTCTGGCCTAAGAGTCCTCGCTCTTGGGCTTTCTATACATACTCATTGACTCCTTCTGATGCATCATAAGCTATATACATATAGATGTCCATATCTGTCCTTTTGAACTTATTTGTGGTCAAAGTGTCCTCAAAATTTTTCAAACTATATAAAGTTCTAGAATCCTTTTGATGATAAATCAGCTATTCAGAGGTTTTGACCTCCTGAACATATTTCTGGCCAAAGAGTCCTCGATCTTGGGCTTTCTATACATACTCATAGACTCCTTCTCATGCATCATAAGCCATATAGATGTCCATCTCTGATCTTTTGAACTCATTTGTGGTCAAAGTGTCCTCAAAATTTTTCAAACTATACAAAGTTATAGAATTCTTTTGATGATAAATCAGCTATTCAGAGGTCCTCTTTTGACCTCCTGAACATATTTCTGGCCAAAGAGTCCTCGACCTTGGGCTTTCTATACATACTCATAGAATCCTAATGATGCTTCATAAGCCATATAGATGTCCATCTCTGACCTTTTGAACTCATTTGTGGTCAAAGTGTCCTCAAAATTTTTCAAACTATATAAAGTTATAGAATTCTTTTGATGATAAATCAGCTATTCAGAGGTCCTGTTTTGACCTCCTGAACATATTTCTGGCCAAAGAGTCCTTGACCTTGGGCTTTCGATACATACTCATAGAGTCCTTCTGATGCTTCATAAGCCATATAGATGTCCATATCTGACCTTTTGAACTTATTTGTGGTCAAAGTGTCCTCAACATTTTTCAAACTATATAAATTTATAGAATCCTTTTGATGATAAATCAGCTATTCAGAGGTTTTGACCTCCTGAACATATTTCTGGCCAAAGAGTCCTCGATCTTGGGCTTTCTATACATACTCATAGACTCCTTCTGATGCTTCATAAGCCATATAGATGTCCATATCTGACCTTTTGAACTTATTTGTGGTCAAAGTGTCCTCAAAATTTTTCAAACTATATAAAGTTCTAGAATCCTTTTGATGATAAATCAGCTATTCAGAGGTTTTGACCTCCTGAACATATTTCTGGCCAAAGAGTCCTCGATCTTGGGCTTTCTATACATACTCATAGACTCCTTCTGATGCTTCATAAGCCATATACATATAGATGTCCATATCTGTCCTTTTGAACTTATTTGTGGTCAAAGTGTCCTCAAAATTTTTCAAACTATATAAAGTTATAGAATTCTTTTGATGATATATCAGCTATTCAGAGGTCCCCTTTTGACCTCCTGAACATATTTCTGGCCAAAGAGTCCTCGATCTTGGGCTTTCTATACATACTCATAGACTCCCTCTGATGCTTCATAAGCCATATAGATGTCCATATCTGACCTTTTGAACTTATTTGTGGTCAAAGTGTCCTCAACATTTTTCAAACTATATAAAGTTATAGAATTCTTTTGATGATAAATCAGCTATTCAGAGGTTTTGACCTCCTGAACATATTTCTGGCCAAAGAGTCCTCGCTTTTGGGCTTTCTATACATACTCATAGACTCCTTCTGATGCATCATAAGCTATATACATATAGATGTCCATATCTGTCCTTTTGAACTGATTTGTGGTCAAAGTCTCCTCAAAATTTTTCAAACTATATAAAGTTATAGAATCCTTTTAATGATAAATCAGCTATTCAGAGGTTTTGACCTCCTGAACATATTTCTGGCCTAAGAGTCCTCGCTCTTGGGCTTTCTATACATACTCATAGACTCCTTCTGATGCATCATAAGCTATATACATATAGATGTCCATATCTGTCCTTTTGAACTTATTTGTGGTCAAAGTGTCCTCAAAATTTTTCAAACTATATAAAGTTCTAGAATCCTTTTGATGATAAATCAGCTATTCAGAGGTTTTGACCTCCTGAACATATTTCTGGCCAAAGAGTCCTCGATCTTGGGCTTTCTATACATACTCATAGACTCCTTCTCATGCATCATAAGCCATATAGATGTCCATCTCTGATCTTTTGAACTCATTTGTGGTCAAAGTGTCCTCAAAATTTTTCAAACTATACAAAGTTATAGAATTCTTTTGATGATAAATCAGCTATTCAGAGGTCCTCTTTTGACCTCCTGAACATATTTCTGGCCAAAGAGTCCTCGACCTTGGGCTTTCTATACATACTCATAGAATCCTAATGATGCTTCATAAGCCATATAGATGTCCATCTCTGACCTTTTGAACTCATTTGTGGTCAAAGTGTCCTCAAAATTTTTCAAACTATATAAAGTTATAGAATTCTTTTGATGATAAATCAGCTATTCAGAAGTCCTCTTTTGACCTCCTGAACATATTTCTGGCCAAAGAGTCCTCGACCTTGGGCTTTCTATACATATAGAATCCTTCTGATGCTTCATAAGCCATATAGATGTCCATATCTGTCCTTTGGAACTTATTTGTGGTCAATGTGTCCTCAAAATTTCTCAAACTATATAAAGTTATAGAATCCTTTTTATGATAAATCAGCTATTCAGAGGTTTTGACCTCCTGAACATATTTCTGGCCAAAGAGTCCTCGACCTTGGGCTTTCTATACATACTCATAGACTCCTTCTGATGCTTCATAAGCCATATACATATAGATGTCCATATCTGTCCTTTTGAACTTATTTGTGGTCAAAGTGTCCTCAAAATTTTTCAAACTATATAAAGTTCTAGAATCCTTTTGATGATAAATCAGCTATTCAGAGGTTTTGACCTCCTGAACATATTTCTGGCCAAAGAGTCCTCGATCTTGGGCTTTCTATACTCATAGACTCCTTCTGATGCTTCATAAGCCATATAGATGTCCATCTCTGACCTTTTGAACTCATTTGTGGTCAAAGTGTCCTCAAAATTTTTCAAACTATATAAAGTTATAGAATTCTTTTGATGATAAATCAGCTATTCAGAGGTCCTGTTTTGACCTCCTGAACATATTTCTGGCCAAAGAGTCCTTGACCTTGGGCTTTCGATACATACTCATAGAGTCCTTCTGATGCTTCATAAGCCATATAGATGTCCATATCTGACCTTTTGAACTTATTTGTGGTCAAAGTGTCCTCAACATTTTTCAAACTATATAAAGTTATAGAATCCTTTTGATGATAAATCAGCTATTCAGAGGTTTTGACCTCATGAACATATTTCTGGCCAAAGAGTCCTCGATCTTGGGCTTTCTATACATACTCATAGACTCCTTCTGATGCTTCATAAGCCATATAGATGTCCATATCTGACCTTTTGAACTTATTTGTGGTCAAAGTGTCCTCAAAATTTTTCAAACTATATAAAGTTCTAGAATCCTTTTGATGATAAATCAGCTATTCAGAGGTTTTGACCTCCTGAACATATTTCTGGCCAAAGAGTCCTCGATCTTGGGCTTTCTATACATACTCATAGACTCCTTCTGATGCTTCATAAGCCATATAGATGTCCATATCTGACCTTTTGAACTTATTTGTGGTCAAAGTGTCCTCAAAATTTTTCAAACTATATAAAGTTCTAGAATCCTTTTGATGATAAATCAGCTACTCAGAGGTTTTGACCTCCTGAACATATTTCTGGCCTAAGAGTCCTCGCTCTTGGGCTTTCTATACATACTCATAGACTCCTTCTGATGCATCATAAGCCATATACATATAGATGTCCATATCTGTCCTTTTGAACTTTTTTGTGGTCAAAGTGTCCTCAAAATTTTTCAAACTATATAAAGTTCTAGAATCCTTTTGATGATAAATCAGCTATTCAGAGGTTTTGACCTCCTGAACATATTTCTGGCCAAAGAGTCCTCGATCTTGGGCTTTCTATACATACTCATAGACTCCTTCTCATGCATCATAAGGCATATAGATGTCCATCTCTGATCTTTTGAACTCATTTGTGGTCAAAGTGTCCTCAAAATTTTTCAAACTATACAAAGTTATAGAATTCTTTTGATTATAAATCAGCTATTCAGAGGTCCTCTTTTGACCTCCTGAACATATTTCTGGCCAAAGAGTCCTCGACCTTGGGCTTTCTATACATACTCATAGAATCCTAATGATGCTTCATAAGCCATATAGATGTCCATCTCTGACCTTTTGAACTCATTTGTGGTCAAAGTGTCCTCAAAATTTTTCAAACTATATAAAGTTATAGAATTCTTTTGATGATAAATCAGCTATTCAGAAGTCCTCTTTTGACCTCCTGAACATATTTCTGGCCAAAGAGTCCTCGACCTTGGGCTTTCTATACATATAGAATCCTTCTGATGCTTCATAAGCCATATAGATGTCCATATCTGTCCTTTGGAACTTATTTGTGGTCAATGTGTCCTCAAAATTTCTCAAACTATATAAAGTTATAGAATCCTTTTTATGATAAATCAGCTATTCAGAGGTTTTGACCTCCTGAACATATTTCTGGCCAAAGAGTCCTCGACCTTGGGCTTTCTATAGATACTCATAGACTCCTTCTGATGCTTCATAAGCCATATACATATAGATGTCCATATCTGTCCTTTTGAACTTATTTGTGGTCAAAGTGTCCTCAAAATTTTTCAAACTATATAAAGTTCTAGAATCCTTTTGATGATAAATCAGCTATTCAGAGGTTTTGACCTCCTGAACATATTTCTGGCCAAAGAGTCCTCGATCTTGGGCTTTCTATACTCATAGACTCCTTCTGATGCATCATAAGCCATATAGATGTCAATCTCTGACCTTTTGAACTCATTTGTGGTCAAAGTGTCCTCAAAATTTTTCAAACTATATAAAGTTATAGAATTCTTTTGATGATGAATCAGCTATTCAGAGGTCCCCTTTTGACCTCCTGAACATATTTCTGGCCAAAGAGTCCTTGATCTTGGGCTTTCTATACATACTCATAGACTCCCTCTGATGCTTCATAAGCCATATAGATGTCCATATCTGACCTTTTGAACTTATTTGTGGTCAAAGTGTCCTCAACATTTTTCAAACTATATAAAGTTATAGAATCCTTTTGATGATAAATCAGCTATTCAGAGGTTTTGACATCCTGAACATATTTCTGGCCAAAGAGTCCTCGATCTTGGGCTTTCTATACATACTCATAGACTCCTTCTGATGCTTCATAAGCCATATAGATGTCCATCTCTGACCTTTTGAACTCATTTGTGGTCAAAGTGTCCTCAAAATTTTTCAAACTATATAAAGTTATAGAATCCTTTTGATGATAAATCAGCTATTCAGAGGTCCTGTTTTGACCTCCTGAACATATTTCTGGCCAAAGAGTCCTTGACCTTGGGCTTTCGATACATACTCATAGAGTCCTTCTGATGCTTCATAAGCCATATAGATGTCCATATCTGACCTTTTGAACTTATTTGTGGTCAAAGTGTCCTCAACATTTTTCAAACTATATAAAGTTCTAGAATCCTTTTGATGATAAATCAGCTATTCAGAGGTTTTGACCTCCTGAACATATTTCTGGCCAAAGAGTCCTCGATCTTGGGCTTTCTATACATACTCATAGACTCCTTCTGATGCTTCATAAGCCATATAGATGTCCATATCTGACCTTTTGAACTTATTTGTGGTCAAAGTGTCCTCAAAATTTTTCAAACTATATAAAGTTCTAGAATCCTTTTGATGATAAATCAGCTATTCAGAGGTTTTGACCTCCTGAACATATTTCTGGCCAAAGAGTCCTAGATCTTGGGCTTTCTATACATACTCATAGACTCTTTCTGATGCATCATAAGCCATATAGATGTCCATGTCTGACCTTTTGAACTGATTTGTGGTCAAAGTCTCCTCAAAATTTTTCAAACTATATAAAGTTATAGAATCCTTTTAATGATAAATCAGCTATTCAGAGGTTTTGACCTCCTGAACATATTTCTGGCCTAAGAGTCCTCGCTCTTGGGCTTTCTATACATACTCATAGACTCCTTCTGATGCATCATAAGCCATATACATATAGATGTCCATATCTGTCCTTTTGAACTTATTTGTGGTCAAAGTGTCCTCAAAATTTTTCAAACTATATAAAGTTCTAGAATCCTTTTGATGATAAATCAGCTATTCAGAGGTTTTGACCTCCTGAACATATTTCTGGCCAAAGAGTCCTCGATCTTGGGCTTTCTATACATACTCATAGACTCCTTCTCATGCATCATAAGCCATATAGATGTCCATCTCTGATCTTTTGAACTCATTTGTGGTCAAAGTGTCCTCAAAATTTTTCAAACTATACAAAGTTATAGAATTCTTTTGATGATAAATCAGCTATTCAGAGGTCCTCTTTTGACCTCCTGAACATATTTCTGGCCAAAGAGTCCTCGACCTTGGGCTTTCTATACATACTCATAGAATCCTAATGATGCTTCATAAGCCATATAGATGTCCATCTCTGACCTTTTGAACTCATTTGTGGTCAAAGTGTCCTCAAAATTTTTCAAACTATATAAAGTTATAGAATTCTTTTGATGATAAATCAGCTATTCAGAAGTCCTCTTTTGACCTCCTGAACATATTTCTGGCCAAAGAGTCCTCGACCTTGGGCTTTCTATACATATAGAATCCTTCTGATGCTTCATAAGCCATATAGATGTCCATATCTGTCCTTTGGAACTTATTTGTGGTCAATGTGTCCTCAAAATTTCTCAAACTATATAAAGTTATAGAATCCTTTTTATGATAAATCAGCTATTCAGAGGTTTTGACCTCCTGAACATATTTCTGGCCAAAGAGTCCTCGACCTTGGGCTTTCTATACATACTCATAGACTCCTTCTGATGCTTCATAAGCCATATACATATAGATGTCCATATCTGTCCTTTTGAACTTATTTGTGGTCAAAGTGTCCTCAAAATTTTTCAAACTATATAAAGTTCTAGAATCCTTTTGATGATAAATCAGCTATTCAGAGGTTTTGACCTCCTGAACATATTTCTGGCCAAAGAGTCCTCGATCTTGGGCTTTCTATACTCATAGACTCCTTCTGATGCTTCATAAGCCATATAGATGTCCATCTCTGACCTTTTGAACTCATTTGTGGTCAAAGTGTCCTCAAAATTTTTCAAACTATATAAAGTTATAGAATTCTTTTGATGATAAATCAGCTATTCAGAGGTCCTGTTTTGACCTCCTGAACATATTTCTGGCCAAAGAGTCCTTGACCTTGGGCTTTCGATACATACTCATAGAGTCCTTCTGATGCTTCATAAGCCATATAGATGTCCATATCTGACCTTTTGAACTTATTTGTGGTCAAAGTGTCCTCAACATTTTTCAAACTATATAAAGTTATAGAATCCTTTTGATGATAAATCAGCTATTCAGAGGTTTTGACCTCATGAACATATTTCTGGCCAAAGAGTCCTCGATCTTGGGCTTTCTATACATACTCATAGACTCCTTCTGATGCTTCATAAGCCATATAGATGTCCATATCTGACCTTTTGAACTTATTTGTGGTCAAAGTGTCCTCAAAATTTTTCAAACTATATAAAGTTCTAGAATCCTTTTGATGATAAATCAGCTATTCAGAGGTTTTGACCTCCTGAACATATTTCTGGCCAAAGAGTCCTCGATCTTGGGCTTTCTATACATACTCATAGACTCCTTCTGATGCTTCATAAGCCATATAGATGTCCATATCTGACCTTTTGAACTTATTTGTGGTCAAAGTGTCCTCAAAATTTTTCAAACTATATAAAGTTCTAGAATCCTTTTGATGATAAATCAGCTACTCAGAGGTTTTGACCTCCTGAACATATTTCTGGCCTAAGAGTCCTCGCTCTTGGGCTTTCTATACATACTCATAGACTCCTTCTGATGCATCATAAGCCATATACATATAGATGTCCATATCTGTCCTTTTGAACTTTTTTGTGGTCAAAGTGTCCTCAAAATTTTTCAAACTATATAAAGTTCTAGAATCCTTTTGATGATAAATCAGCTATTCAGAGGTTTTGACCTCCTTAACATATTTCTGGCCAAAGAGTCCTCGATCTTGGGCTTTCTATACATACTCATAGACTCCTTCTCATGCATCATAAGGCATATAGATGTCCATCTCTGATCTTTTGAACTCATTTGTGGTCAAAGTGTCCTCAAAATTTTTCAAACTATACAAAGTTATAGAATTCTTTTGATTATAAATCAGCTATTCAGAGGTCCTCTTTTGACCTCCTGAACATATTTCTGGCCAAAGAGTCCTCGACCTTGGGCTTTCTATACATACTCATAGAATCCTAATGATGCTTCATAAGCCATATAGATGTCCATCTCTGACCTTTTGAACTCATTTGTGGTCAAAGTGTCCTCAAAATTTTTCAAACTATATAAAGTTATAGAATTCTTTTGATGATAAATCAGCTATTCAGAAGTCCTCTTTTGACCTCCTGAACATATTTCTGGCCAAAGAGTCCTCGACCTTGGGCTTTCTATACATATAGAATCCTTCTGATGCTTCATAAGCCATATAGATGTCCATATCTGTCCTTTGGAACTTATTTGTGGTCAATGTGTCCTCAAAATTTCTCAAACTATATAAAGTTATAGAATCCTTTTTATGATAAATCAGCTATTCAGAGGTTTTGACCTCCTGAACATATTTCTGGCCAAAGAGTCCTCGACCTTGGGCTTTCTATAGATACTCATAGACTCCTTCTGATGCTTCATAAGCCATATACATATAGATGTCCATATCTGTCCTTTTGAACTTATTTGTGGTCAAAGTGTCCTCAAAATTTTTCAAACTATATAAAGTTCTAGAATCCTTTTGATGATAAATCAGCTATTCAGAGGTTTTGACCTCCTGAACATATTTCTGGCCAAAGAGTCCTCGATCTTGGGCTTTCTATACTCATAGACTCCTTCTGATGCATCATAAGCCATATAGATGTCAATCTCTGACCTTTTGAACTCATTTGTGGTCAAAGTGTCCTCAAAATTTTTCAAACTATATAAAGTTATAGAATTCTTTTGATGATGAATCAGCTATTCAGAGGTCCCCTTTTGACCTCCTGAACATATTTCTGGCCAAAGAGTCCTTGATCTTGGGCTTTCTATACATACTCATAGACTCCCTCTGATGCTTCATAAGCCATATAGATGTCCATATCTGACCTTTTGAACTTATTTGTGGTCAAAGTGTCCTCAACATTTTTCAAACTATATAAAGTTATAGAATCCTTTTGATGATAAATCAGCTATTCAGAGGTTTTGACATCCTGAACATATTTCTGGCCAAAGAGTCCTCGATCTTGGGCTTTCTATACATACTCATAGACTCCTTCTGATGCTTCATAAGCCATATAGATGTCCATCTCTGACCTTTTGAACTCATTTGTGGTCAAAGTGTCCTCAAAATTTTTCAAACTATATAAAGTTATAGAATCCTTTTGATGATAAATCAGCTATTCAGAGGTCCTGTTTTGACCTCCTGAACATATTTCTGGCCAAAGAGTCCTTGACCTTGGGCTTTCGATACATACTCATAGAGTCCTTCTGATGCTTCATAAGCCATATAGATGTCCATATCTGACCTTTTGAACTTATTTGTGGTCAAAGTGTCCTCAACATTTTTCAAACTATATAAAGTTCTAGAATCCTTTTGATGATAAATCAGCTATTCAGAGGTTTTGACCTCCTGAACATATTTCTGGCCAAAGAGTCCTCGATCTTGGGCTTTCTATACATACTCATAGACTCCTTCTGATGCTTCATAAGCCATATAGATGTCCATATCTGACCTTTTGAACTTATTTGTGGTCAAAGTGTCCTCAAAATTTTTCAAACTATATAAAGTTCTAGAATCCTTTTGATGATAAATCAGCTATTCAGAGGTTTTGACCTCCTGAACATATTTCTGGCCAAAGAGTCCTAGATCTTGGGCTTTCTATACATACTCATAGACTCTTTCTGATGCATCATAAGCCATATAGATGTCCATGTCTGACCTTTTGAACTGATTTGTGGTCAAAGTCTCCTCAAAATTTTTCAAACTATATAAAGTTATAGAATCCTTTTAATGATAAATCAGCTATTCAGAGGTTTTGACCTCCTGAACATATTTCTGGCCTAAGAGTCCTCGCTCTTGGGCTTTCTATACATACTCATAGACTCCTTCTGATGCATCATAAGCCATATACATATAGATGTCCATATCTGTCCTTTTGAACTTATTTGTGGTCAAGGTGTCCTCAAAATTTTTCAAACTATATAAAGTTCTAGAATCCTTTTGATGATAAATCAGCTATTCAGAGGTTTTGACCTCCTGAACATATTTCTGGCCAAAGAGTCCTCGATCTTGGGCTTTCTATACATACTCATAGACTCCTTCTCATGCATCATAAGCCATATAGATGTCCATCTCTGATCTTTTGAACTCATTTGTGGTCAAAGTGTCCTCAAAATTTTTCAAACTATACAAAGTTATAGAATTCTTTTGATGATAAATCAGCTATTCAGAGGTCCTCTTTTGACCTCCTGAACATATTTCTGGCCAAAGAGTCCTCGAACTTGGGCTTTCTATACATACTCATAGAATCCTAATGATGCTTCATAAGCCATATAGATGTCCATCTCTGACCTTTTGAACTCATTTGTGGTCAAAGTGTCCTCAAAATTTTTCAAACTATATAAAGTTATAGAATTCTTTTGATGATAAATCAGCTATTCAGAAGTCCTCTTTTGACCTCCTGAACATATTTCTGGCCAAAGAGTCCTCGACCTTGGGCTTTCTATACATATAGAATCCTTCTGATGCTTCATAAGCCATATAGATGTCCATTTCTGTCCTTTGGAACTTATTTGTGGTCAATGTGTCCTCAAAATTTCTCAAACTATATAAAGTTATAGAATCCTTTTTATGATAAATCAGCTATTCAGAGGTTTTGACCTCCTGAACATATTTCTGGCCAAAGAGTCCTCGATCTTGGGCTTTCTATACATACTCATAGACTCCTTCTGATGCATCATAAGCCATATAGATGTCCATCTCTGACCTTTTGAACTCATTTGTGGTCAAAGTGTCCTCAAAATTTTTCAAACTATATAAAGTTATAGAATTCTTTTGATGATAAATCAGCTATTCAGAGGTCCCCTTTTGACCTCCTGAACATATTTCTGGCCAAAGAGTCCTTGATCTTGGGCTTTCTATACATACTCATAGACTCCCTCTGATGCTTCATAAGCCATATAGATGTCCATATCTGACCTTTTGAACTTATTTGTGGTCAAAGTGTCCTCAACATTTTTCAAACTATATAAAGTTATAGAATCCTTTTGATGATAAATCAGCTATTCAGAGGTTTTGACCTCCTGAACATATTTCTGGCCAAAGAGTCCTCGACCTTGGGCTTTCTATACATACTCATAGACTCCTTCTGATGCTTCATAAGCCATATACATATAGATGTCCATATCTGTCCTTTTGAACTTATTTGTGGTCAAATTGTCCTCAAAATTTTTCAAACTATATAAAGTTCTAGAATCCTTTTGATGATAAATCAGCTATTCAGAGGTTTTGACCTCCTGAACATATTTCTGGCCAAAGAGTCCTCGATCTTGGGCTTTCTATACATACTCATAGACTCCTTCTGATGCTTCATAAGCCATATAGATGTCCATATCTGACCTTTTGAACTTATTTGTGGTCAAAGTGTCCTCAAATTTTTCAAACTATATAAAGTTCTAGAATCCTTTTGATGATAAATCAGCTATTCAGAGGTTTTGACCTCCTGAACATATTTCTGGCCAAAGAGTCCTAGATCTTGGGCTTTCTATACATACTCATAGACTCCGTCTGATGCATCATAAGCCATATAGATGTCCATGTCTGACCTTTTGAACTGATTTGTGGTCAAAGTCTCCTCAAAATTTTTCAAACTATATAAAGTTATAGAATCCTTTTAATGATAAATCAGCTATTCAGAGGTTTTGACCTCCTGAACATATTTCTGGCCTAAGAGTCCTCGCTCTTGGGCTTTCTATACATACTCATAGACTCCTTCTGATGCATCATAAGCCATATACATATAGATGTCCATATCTGTCCTTTTGAACTTATTTGTGGTCAAAGTGTCCTCAAAATTTTTCAAACTATATAAAGTTCTAGAATCCTTTTGATGATAAATCAGCTATTCAGAGGTTTTGACCTCCTGAACATATTTCTGGCTAAAGAGTCCTCGATCTTGGGCTTTCTATACATACTCACAGACTCCTTCTCATGCATCATAAGCCATATAGATGTCCATCTCTGATCTTTTGAACTCATTTGTGGTCAAAGTGTCCTCAAAATTTTTCAAACTATACAAAGTTATAGAATTCTTTTGATGATAAATCAGCTATTCAGAGGTCCTCTTTTGACCTCCTGAACATATTTCTGGCCAAAGAGTCCTCGACCTTGGGCTTTCTATACATACTCATAGAATCCTAATGATGCTTCTTAAGCCATATAGATGTCCATCTCTGACCTTTTGAACTCATTTGTGGTCAAAGTGTCCTCAAAATTTTTCAGACTATATAAAGTTATAGAATTCTTTTGATGATAAATCAGCTATTCAGAGGTCCTCTTTTGACCTCCTGAACATATTTCTGGCCAAAGAGTCCTCGACCTTGGGCTTTCTATACATATAGAATCCTTCTGATGCTTCATAAGCCATATAGATGTCCATATCTGTCCTTTTGAACTTATTTGTGGTCAAAGTGTCCTCAAAATTTTTCAAACTATATAAAGTTCTAGAATGCTTTTCATGATAAATCAGCTATTCAGAGGTTTTGACCTCCTGAACATATTTCTGGCCAAAGAGTCCGAAAAGATTAATACTGATATCTTCAGACTGATATCTTCGGATTCTATATCCTCCTGACAAAAGTTCATATTTGACATACTGAATTTATTTCTGGCCAAGGAGTATTCGAAACTTGGGCTTTCTATACATACTCATAGATTCCTTCTGATGCTTCATAAGCCATATAGATGTCCATATCTGACCTTTTGAACTTATTTGAGGTCAATGTGTCCTCAAAATTTCTCAAACTATATAAAGTTATAGAATCCTTTTTATGATAAATCAGCTATTCAGAGGTTTTGACCTCCTGAACATATTTCTGGCCAAAGAGTCCTCGACCTTGGGCTTTCTATACATACTCATAGACTCCTTCTGATGCTTCATAAGCCATATACATATAGATGTCCATATCTGTCCTTTTGAACTTATTTGTGGTCAAAGTGTCCTCAAAATTTTTCAAACTACTGTATATAAAGTTCTAGAATCCTTTTGATGATAAATCAGCTATTCAGAGGTTTTGACCTCCTGAACATATTTCTGGCCAAGGAGTCCTCGATCTTGGGCTTTCTATACATACTCATAGACTCCTTCTGATGCATCATAAGCCATATAGATGTCCATCTCTGACCTTTTGAACTCATTTGTGGTCAAAGTGTCCTCAAAATTTTTCAAACTATATAAAGTTATAGAATTCTTTTGATGATAAATCAGCTATTCAGAGGTCCCCTTTTGACCTCCTGAACATATTTCTGGCCAAAGAGTCCTCGATCTTGGGCTTTCTATACATACTCATAGACTCCCTCTGATGCTTCATAAGCCATATAGATGTCCATATCTGACCTTTTGAACTTATTTGTGGTCAAAGTGTCCTCAACATTTTTCAAACTATATAAAGTTATAGAATCCTTTTGATGATAAATCAGCTATTCAGAGGTTTTGACCTCCTGAACATATTTCTGGCCAAAGAGTCCTCGATCTTGGGCTTTCTATACATACTCATAGACTCCTTCTGATGCTTCATAAGCCATATAGATGTCCATCTCTGACCTTTTGAACTCATTTGTGGTCAAAGTGTCCTCAAAATTTTTCAAACTATATAAAGTTATAGAATTCTTTTGATGATAAATCAGCTATTCAGAGGTCCTGTTTTGACCTCCTGAACATATTTCTGGCCAAAGAGTCCTTGACCTTGGGCTTTCGATACATACTCATAGAGTCCTTCTGATGCTTCATAAGCCATATAGATGTCCATATCTGACCTTTTGAACTTATTTGTGGTCAGTGTCCTCCAAATTTTTCAAACTATATAAAGTTATTGAATTCTTTTGATGATAAATCAGCTATTCAGAGGTCCCCTTTTGACCTCCTGAACATATTTCTGGCCAAAGAGTCCTCGATCTTGGGCTTTCTATACATATAGACTCCTTCTGATGCTTCATAAGCCATATAGATGTCCATATCTGTCCTTTTGAACTTATTTGTGGTCAAAGTGTCCTCAACATTTTTCAAACTATATAAAGTTATAGAATCCTTTTGATGATAAATCAGCTATTCAGAGGTTTTGACCTCCTGAACATATTTCTGGCCAAAGAGTCCTCGATCTTGGGCTTTCTATACATACTCATAGACTCCTTCTGTTGCATCATAAGCCATATAGATGTCCATATCTGACCTTTTGAACTTATTTGTGGTCAAAGTGTCCTCAAAAGTTTTCAAACCATATAAAGTTATAGAATCCTTTTCATGATAAATCAGCTATTCAGAGGTTTTGACCTCCTGAACATATTTCTGGCCAAACAGTCCTAAAAGATTAATACAATACATTCAGACTGATATCTTCGGATGTTATTGTCAGGTTACAGACCAGGAGACAGAGGTAAGTGAATCAAACACAGCTTTATTTACAGATGATCAGAGTGCGAGGTGAGTATTCACTCAATTTAAGTGCAGAAGTCGTGAAGGAAACTCGTTGTGGGGTGAAAAGCAGGTAAGCACTTTCACTTTGGATAAGTTGACGTCAAGCAATCTCAGTTCAGTAATCTTTGTCTCTTCTCTTTCAGATGCAGATCGGCAATCAGACAAACTCAGTTGAAACACTGGAAACTCAAAGGAACACAGGATCTCAGGCAGCATGGACTCAGACAGGATTTCTGAAGACAGCACAACAATGACATAAAGGTGAGTGTTTCAGGTAAGTATACATTACAGCTTGAAGTCTGGATGTGTCAGAGGAAACGGAGACAACGGATTATGGTCTGTTCCTGTTGGAGGCTTGACCCAGACTGAAATCACAGGGAATGTTTTATGCGTTGACTGATGAGGTTAATGATTGGGAACAGGTGCGGGTGATTAATGATCCTGAGAGTGAGTGCAGGTGTGCTAGAGGGAATCTTGGGTAATGTAGTGCAGAAACCAACGGTAACCGTGACAGTACCCCCCCCTCTCCGAAGGCGCGTCCTCGCGCCGTATAACATCCAAAGGGGTGGGAGGGTGGGCATCCTAGATTCCAGGACGTTCCAGGCGGAGCAGGCTGGTCAGGGGACCAGGGCGGAGCAGGCTGTGGGCGTGGCCAGGGCGGAGCTGTCGGACCCTCGGGTGTCCAGGGCGGAGCTGTCGGACCCTCGGGAGTACAGGGCAGAGGTGACCCTTCGGGTGGCCATGGCGGTGAGGACCCTTCGGGTGGCCATGGCGGTGAGGACCCTTCGGGTGGCCATGGTGGTGAGGACCCTTCGGGTGGCCATGGTGGTGAGGACCCTTCGGGTGGCCATGGTGGTGAGGACCCTTCGGGTGGCCATGGTGGTGAGGACCCTTCGGGTGGCCATGGTGGTGAGGACCCTTCGGGTGGCCATGGTGGAGATATTTCTTCAGGTGGCCATGGTGGAGATATTTCTTCAGGTGGCCATGGTGACACTGGGAACCTTGTCGTAAAGACCTCCGCGGTCCCCCTAGCAGGTATACTGCGCCCCCCCAAAATTTTAATGGAGAACTTGTCAGGTTTTGATACATGGCTAGATGAGGCAGGGGGAGAAAGCAGCTCTAGGCTGGATAGGACCAGCGACGAAGGCAGCTCGGGGCTGTGCAGGATCAGCGGCGAAGAGGGCTTTAAGCTGGGTGAGACCAGCGGCGAAGAAAGAGCTTTTGGGAAGACTGGCTCTTGCTCGTAGGCTGGCTCTGGCTCTGGCTCTTGCTTGAAGACTGGCTCTTGCTCCGGAACTGGACTCGGAACTGGACTCGGAACTGGACTCGGAACTGGACTCGGAACTGGACTCGGAACTGGACTCGGAACTGGACTCGGAACTGGACTCGGAACTGGACTCGGAACTGGACTCGGAACTGGACTCGGCTCATCTGGGCCGACAACTGGCTCTGGCTCTTGCTCGAGGACTGGCTCTGGCTCTTGCTCTAGGACTGGCTCTGGCTCTTGCTCTAGGACTGGCTCTGGCTCTTGCTCGAGGACTGGCTCTGGCTCTGGCTCTTGCTCGAGGACTGGCTCTGGCTCTTGCTCGAGGACTGGCTCTGGCTCTTGCTCGAGGACTGGCTCTGGCTCTTGCTCGAGGACTGGCTCTGGCTCTTGCTCGAGGACTGGCTCTGGCTCTTGCTCGAGGACTGGCTCTGGCTCTTGCTCGAGGACTGGCTCTGGCTCTTGCTCGAGGACTGGCTCTGGCTCTTGCTCGAGGACTGGCTCTGGCTCTTGCTCGAGGACTGGCTCTGGCTCTTGCTCGAGGACTGGCTCTGGCTCTTGCTCGAGGACTGGCTCTGGCTCTTGCTCGAGGACTGGCTCTGGCTCTTGCTCGAGGACTGGCTCTGGCTCTTGCTCGAGGACTGGCTCTGGCTCTTGCTCGAGGACTGGACTCGGGACTGGACTCGGAACTGGACTCGGAACTGGACTCGGAACTGGACTCGGAACTGGACTCGGAACTGGACTCGGAACTGGACTCGGAACTGGACTCGGAACTGGACTCGGAACTGGACTCGGAACTGGACTCGGAACTGGACTCGGAACTGGACTCGGAACTGGACTCGGAACTGGACTCGGAACTGGACTCGGAACTGGACTCGGAACTGGACTCGGCTCATCTGGGCCGACAACTGGCTCTGGCTCTTGCTCGAGGACTGGCTCTGGCTCTTGCTCGAGGACTGGCTCAGGCTCTTGCTCGAGGACTGGACTCGGAACTGGACTCGGAACATCTGGGCCGACGACTGGCTCTGGGGGCATGACGCTCTCAGTCTCGGCGGGCATGATGCTCTCAGTCGCAGGCTCGGCTGGACTGGCGTGAAGTGCAGGCTCGGCTGGACTGGCGTGAAGTGCAGGCTCGGCTGGACTGGCGTGAAGTGCAGGCTCGGCTGGACTGGCGTGAAGTGCAGGCTCGGCTGGACTGGCGTGAAGTGCAGGCTCGGCTGGACTGGCGTGAAGTGCAGGCTCGGCTGGACTGGCGTGAAGTGCAGGCTCGGCTGGACTGGCGGGAAGTGCAGGCTCCGCTAGGCAGACGATGTGCTCAGATTTAGCTGGGCAGATAACAGGCTCTGGTTCGGCTGGGCTGATGAGAGGAGGGAGATCAGAGAAGTCATCATCCCTGGAGATAAGTTTGATTGAACTGATGAGATGAGGATAGGACTGGATGTGAAGATCTGGTTGAACACGTAGATGTTGGCTCTGGAGAAAGTGTCCGGCCCCATATCGCCCACATCCTCCTCTGTGACCTCCACGGATCCCCCTGAACACAGCTTGGCGGGTTCCCACAAAAGCCTGCTTATCCTTCTGGTTGAACATAGTGTATTTCATGGGGTTCACGGAAGCACGGTCTGCGGGCTGTGTAGGATCCATAACGGTATGCGGTCAAGCCTTCTGTCAGGTTACAGACCAGGAGACAGAGGTAAGTGAATCAAACACAGCTTTATTTACAGATGATCAGAGTGCGAGGTGAGTATTCACTCAATTTAAGTGCAGAAGTCGTGAAGGAAACTCGTTGTGGGGTGAAAAGCAGGTAAGCACTTTCACTTTGGATAAGTTGACGTCAAGCAATCTCAGTTCAGTAATCTTTGTCTCTTCTCTTTCAGATGCAGATCGGCAATCAGACAAACTCAGTTGAAACACTGGAAACTCAAAGGAACACAGGATCTCAGGCAGCATGGACTCAGACAGGATTTCTGAAGACAGCACAACAATGACATAAAGGTGAGTGTTTCAGGTAAGTATACATTACAGCTTGAAGTCTGGATGTGTCAGAGGAAACGGAGACAACGGATTATGGTCTGTTCCTGTTGGAGGCTTGACCCAGACTGAAATCACAGGGAATGTTTTATGCGTTGACTGATGAGGTTAATGATTGGGAACAGGTGCGGGTGATTAATGATCCTGAGAGTGAGTGCAGGTGTGCTAGAGGGAATCTTGGGTAATGTAGTGCAGAAACCAACGGTAACCGTGACAGTTATATCCTCCTGACAAAAGACCATATTTGACATACTGAATTTTTTTCTGGCCAAGGAGTATTCGAAACTTGGGCTTTCTATACATACTCCTTCTGATGCTTCATAAGCCATATAGATGTCCATATCTGACCTTTTGAACTTATTTGTGGTCAAAGTGTCCTCAACAATTTTCAAACTATATAAAGTTATAGAATCCTTTTGATGATAAATCAGCTATTCAGAGGTCCCCTTTTGACCTCCTGAACATATGTCTGGCCAAAGAGTCCTCGATCTTGGGCTTTCTATACATACTCATAGACTCCTTCTGATGCTTCATAAGCCATATAGATGTCCATCTCTGACCTTTTGAACTTATTTGTGGTCAAAGTGTCCTCAAAAGTTTTCAAACTATATAAAGTTATAGAATCCTTTTGATGATAAATCAGCTATTCAGAGGTCCCCTTTTGACCTCCTGAACATATTTCTGGCCAAAGAGTCCTCGATCTTGGGCTTTCTATACATATAGACTCCTTCTGATGCTTCATAAGCCATATAGATGTCCATATCTGACCTTTTGAACTTATTTGTGGTCAAAGTGTCCTCAAAATTTTTCAAACTATATAAAGTTATAGAATTCTTCTGATGATAAATCAGCTATTCAGAGGTAACCTTTTGACCTCCTGAACATATTTCTGGCCAAAGAGTTCTCGATCTTGGGCTTTCAATACATACTCATAGACTCCCTCTGATGCTTCATAAGCCATATAGATGTCCATATCTGACCTTTTGAACTTATTTGTGGTCAAAGTGTCCTCAAAATTTTTCAAACTATATAAAGTTACAGAATTCTTTTGATGATAAATCAGCTATTCAGAGGTCCTCTTTTGACCTCCTGAACATATTTCTGGCCAAAGAGTCCTCGATCTTGTACTTTCTATACATACTCATAGACTCCCTCTGATGCTTCATAAGCCATATAGATGTCCATATCTGACCTTTTGAACCTATTTGTGGTCAAAGTGTCCTCAAAATTTTTCAAACTATATAAAGTTATAGAATTCTTTTGATGATAAATCAGCAATTCAGAGGTCCTCTTTTGACCTCCTGAACATATTTCTGGCCAAAGAGTCCTCGACCTAGGGCTTTCTATACATACTCATAGACTCCTTCTGATGCTTCATAAGCCATATAGATGTCCATATCTGTCCTTTTGAACTTATTTGTGGTCAAAGTGTCCTCAAAATTTTTCAAACTATATAAAGTTCTAGAATCCTTCTAATGATAAATCAGCTATTCAGAGGTTTTGACCTCCTGAACATATTTCTGGCCAAAGAGTCCTCGACCTTGGGCTTTCTATACATACTCATAGACTCCTTCTGATGCTTCATAAGCCATATACATATAGATGTCCATATCTGTCCTTTTGAACTTATTTGTGGTCAAAGTGTCCTCAAAATTTTTCAAACTATATAAAGTTCTAGAATCCTTTTGATGATAAATCAGCTATTCAGATGTTTTGACCTCCTGAACATATTTCTGGCCAAAGAGTCCTCGATCTTGGGCTTTCTATACATACTCATAGACTCCTTCTGATGCATCATAAGCCATATAGATGTCCATCTCTGACCTTTTGAACTCATTTGTGGTCAAAGTGTCCTCAAAATTTTTCAAACTATATAAAGTTATAGAATCCTTTTGATGATAAATCAGCTATTCAGAGGTCCCCTGTTGACCTACGGAACATATTTCTGGCCAAAGAGTCCTCGATCTTGGGCTTTCTATACATACTCATGGATTTCTTCTGATGCATCATAAGCCATATAGATGTCCATCTCTGACCTTTTGAACTTATTTGTGGTCAAAGTGTCCTCAAAATTTTTCAAACTATATAAAGTTCTAGAATGCTTTTGATGATAAATCAGCTATTCAGAGGTTTTGACGTCCTGAACATATTTCTGGCCAAAGAGTCCGAAAAGATTAATACTAATATCTTCAGACTGATATCTTCGGATTCTATATCCTCCTGACAAAAGTTCATATTTGACATACTGAATTTATTTCTGGCCAAGGAGTATTCGGAACTTGGGCTTTCTATACATACTCATAGACTCCTTCTGATGCTTCATAAGCCATATAGATGTCCATATCTGACCTTTTGAACTTATTTGTGGTCAAAGTGTCCTCAAAATTTTTCAAACTAAGTTCTAGAATCCTTTTGATGATAAATCAGCTATTCAGAGGTTTTGACCTCCTGAAGATATTTCTGGCCAAAGAGTCCTCGATCTTGGGCTTACTATACATACTCATAGACTCCTTCTGATGCATAACAAGCCATATAGATGTCCATCTTTCACCTTTTGAACTCATTTGTGGTCAAAGTGTCCTTAAAATTTTTCAAACTATATAAAGTTATAGAATTCTTTTGATGATAAATCAGCTATTCAGAGGTCCTCTTTTGACCTCCTGAACATATTTCTGGCCAAAGAGTCCTCGACCTTGTGCTTTCTATACATACTCATAGACTCCCTCTGATGCTTCATAAGCCATATAGATGTCCATATCTGACCTTTTGAACTTATTTGTGGTCAAAGTGTCCTCAAAATTTTTCAATCTATATAAAGTTATAGAATTCTTTTAATGATAAATCAGCTATTCAGAGGTCCTCTTTTGACCTCCTGAACATATTTCTGGCCAAAGAGTCCTCGATCTTGGGCTTTCTATATATACTCATAGATTCCTTCTGATGCTTCATAAGCCATATAGATGTCCATATCTGTCCTTTTGAACTTATTTGTGGTCAAAGTGTCCTCAACATTTCTCAAACTATATAAAGTTATAGAATCCTTTTGATGATAAATCAGCTATTCAGAGGTTTTGACCTCCTGAACATATTTCTGGCCAAAGAGTCCTCGATCTTGGGCTTTCTATACATACTCATAGATTCCTTCTGATGCTTCATATGCCATATAAATGTCCATATCTGACCTTTTGAACTTATATGTGGTCAAAGTGTCCTCAACATTTTTCAAACTATATAAAGTTATAGAATCCTTTTGATGATAAATCAGCTATTCAGAGGTCCTCTTTTGACCTCCTGAACATATTTCTGGCCAAAGAGTCCTCGACCTTGAGCTTTCTATACAAACTCATAGAATCCTTCTGATGCTTCATAAGCCATATAGATGTCCATCTCTGACCTTTTGAACTCATTTGTGGTCAAAGTGTCCTCAAAATTTTTCAAACTATATAAAGTTCTAGAATCCTTTTGATGATAAATCAGCTATTCAGAGGTCCTCTTTTGACCTCCTGAACATATTTCTGGCCAAAGAGTCCTCGACCTTGAGCTTTCTATACATACTCATAGAATCCTTCTGATGCTTCATAAGCCATATAGATGTCCATCTCTGACCTTTTGAACTCATTTGTGGTCAAAGTGTCCTCAACATTTTTCAAACTATATAAAGTTAAAGAATTCTTTTGATGATAAATCAGCTATTCAGAGGTCCTCTTTTGACCTCCTGAACATATTTCTGGCCAAAGAGTCCTCGACCTTCGGCTTTCTATACATACTCATAGAATCCTTCTGATGCTTCATAAGCCATATAGATGTCCATATCTGACCTTTTGAACTTATTTGTGGTCAAATTGTCCTCAAAATTTTTCAAACTATATAAAGTTATAGAATTCTTCTGATGATAAATCAGCTATTCAGAGGTTTTGACCTCCTGAACATATTTCTGGCCAAAGAGTCCTCGATCTTGGGCTTTCTATCATAGACTCCCTCTGATGCTTCATAAGCCATATAGATGTCCATATCTGACCTTTTGAACTTATTTGTGGTCAAAGTGTCCTCAAAATTTTTCAAACTATATAAAGTTATAGAATTCTTTTGATGATAAATCAGCTATTCAGAGGTCCTCTTTTGACCTCCTGAACATATTTCTGGCCAAAGAGTCCTCGATCTTGTGCTTTCTATACATACTCATAGACTCCCTCTGATGCTTCATAAGCCATATAGATGTCCATATCTGACCTTTTGAACTTATTTGTGGTCAAAGTGTCCTCAAAATTTTTCAAACTATATAAAGTTATAGAATTCTTTTGATGATAAATCAGCTATTCAGAGGTCCTCTTTTGACCTCCTTAACATATTTCTGGCCAAAGAGTCCTCGATCTTGGGCTTTCTATACATACTCATAGACTCCTTCTGATGCATCATAAGCCATATAGATGTCCATATCTGACCTTTTGAACTTATTTGTGGTCAAAGTGTCCTCAAAATTTTTCAAACTATATAAAGTTATAGAATTCTTTTGATGATAAATCAGCTATTCAGAGGTCCTCTTTTGACCTCCTGAACATATTTCTGGCCAAAGAGTCCTCGACCTTGGGCTTTCTATACATACTCATAGAATCCTTCTGATGCTTCATAAGCCATATAGATGTCCATATCTGACCTTTTGAACTCATTTGTGGTCAAATTGTCCTCAAAATTTTTCAAACTATATAAAGTTATAGAATTCTTCTGATGATAAATCAGCTATTCAGAGGTTTTGACCTCCTGAACATATTTCTGGCCAAAGAGTCCTCGATCTTGGGCTTTCTATCATAGACTCCCTCTGATGCTTCATAAGCCATATAGATGTCCATATCTGACCTTTTGAACTTATTTGTGGTCAAAGTGTCCTCAAAATTTTTCAAACTATATAAAGTTATAGAATTCTTTTGATGATAAATCAGCTATTCAGAGGTCCTCTTTTGACCTCCTGAACATATTTCTGGCCAAAGAGTCCTCGATCTTGTGCTTTCTATACATACTCATAGACTCCCTCTGATGCTTCATAAGCCATATAGATGTCCATATCTGACCTTTTGAACTTATTTGTGGTCAAAGTGTCCTCAAAATTTTACAAACTATATAAAGTTATAGAATTCTTTTGATGATAAATCAGCTATTCAGAGGTCCTCTTTTGACCTCCTGAACATATTTCTGGCCAAAGAGTCCTCGATCTTGGGCTTTCTATATATACTCATAGATTCCTTCTGATGCTTCATAAGCCATATAGATGTCCATATCTGTCCTTTTGAACTTATTTGTGGTCAAAGTGTCCTCAAAATTTCTCAAACTATATAAAGTTCTAGAATCCTTTTGATGATAAATCAGCTATTCAGAGGTTTTGACCTCCTGAACATATTTCTGGCCAAAGAGTCCTCGATCTTGGGCTTTCTATACATACTCATAGACTCCTTCTGATGCATCATAAGCCATATAGATGTCCATATCTGACCTTTTGAACTTATTTGTGGTCAAAGTGTCCTCAAAATTTTTCAAACTATGTAAAGTTCTAGAATCCTTTTGATGATAAATCAGCTATTCAGAGGTCCCCTGTGGACCTACGGAACATATTTCTGGCCAAAGAGTCCTCGATCTTGGGCTTTCTATACATACTCATAGATTCCTTCTGATGCTTCATATGCCATATAGATGTCAATATCTGACCTTTTGAACTTATTTGTGGTCAAAGTGTCCTCAACATTTTTCAAACTATATAAAGTTATAGAATCCTTTTGATGATAAATCAGCTATTCAGAGGTTTTGACCTCCTGAACATATTTCTGGCCAAAGAGTCCTCGATCTTGGGCTTTCTATACATACTCATAGACTCCTTCTGATGCATCATAAGCCATATAGATGTCCATCTCTGATCTTTTGAACTCATTTGTGGTCAAAGTGTCCTCAAAATTTTTCAAACTATATAAAGTTATAGCATTCTTTTGATGATAAATCAGCTATTCAGAGGTCCTCTTTTGACCTCCTGAACATATTTCTGGCCAAAGAGTCCTCGACCTTGAGCTTTCTATAAATACTCATAGAATCCTTCTGATGCTTCATAAGCCATATAGATGTCCATCTCTGACCTTTTGAACTCACTTGTGGTCAAAGTGTCCTCAAAATTTTTCAAACTATATAAAGTTCTAGAATCCTTTTGATGATAAATCAGCTATTCAGAGGTCCTCTTTTGACCTCCTGAACATATTTCTGGCCAAAGAGTCCTCGACCTTGAGCTTTCTATACATACTCATAGAATCCTTCTGATGCTTCATAAGCCATATAGATGTCCATCTCTGACCTTTTGAACTCATTTGTGGTCAAAGTGTCCTCAAAATTTTTCAAACTATATAAAGTTATAGAATTCTTTTGATGATAAATCAGCTATTCAGAGGTCCTCTTTTGACCTCCTGAACATATTTCTGGCCAAAGAGTCCTCGACCTTGGGCTTTCTATACATACTCATAGAATCCTTCTGATGCTTCATAAGCCATATAGATGTCCATATCTGACCTTTTGAACTTATTTGTGGTCAAATTGTCCTCAAAATTTTTCAAACTATATAAAGTTATAGAATTCTTCTGATGATAAATCAGCTATTCAGAGGTTTTGACCTCCTGAACATATTTCTGGCCAAAGAGTCCTCGATCTTGTGCTTTCTATACATACTCATAGACTCCCTCTGATGCTTCATAAGCCATATAGATGTCCATATCTGACCTTTTGAACTTATTTGTGGTCAAAGTGTCCTCAAAATTTTTAAAACTATATAAAGTTATAGAATTCTTTTGATGATAAATCAGCTATTCAGAGGTCCTCTTTTGACCTCCTGAACATATTTCTGGCCAAAGAGTCCTCGATCTTGGGCTTTCTATATACACTCATAGATTCCTTCTGATGCTTCATAAGCCATATAGATGTCCATATCTGTCCTTTTGAACTTATTTGTGGTCAAAGTGTCCTCAAAATTTCTCAAACTATATAAAGTTATAGAATCCTTTTGATGATAAATCAGCTATTCAGAGGTTTTGACCTCCTGAACATATTTCTGACCAAAGAGTCCTCGATCTTGGGCTTTCTATACATACTCATAGACTCCTTCTGATGCATCATAAGCCATATAGATGTCCATATCTGACCTTTTGAACTTATTTGTGGTCAAAGTGTCCTCAAAATTTTTCAAACTATATAAAGTTATAGAATCCTTTTGATGATAAATCAGCTATTCAGAGGTCCCCTGTTGACCTACGGAACATATTTCTGGCCAAAGAGTCCTCGATCTTGGGCTTTCTATCATAGACTCCCTCTGATGCTTCATAAGCCATATAGATGTCCATATCTGACCTTTTGAACTTATTTGTGGTCAAAGTGTCCTCAAAATTTTTCAAACTATATAAAGTTATAGAATTCTTTTGATGATAAATCAGCTATTCAGAGGTCCTCTTTTGACCTCCTGAACATATTTCTGGCCAAAGAGTCCTCGATCTTGTGCTTTCTATACATACTCATAGACTCCCTCTGATGCTTCATAAGCCATATAGATGTCCATATCTGACCTTTTGAACTTATTTGTGGTCAAAGTGTCCTCAAAAATTTTCAAACTATATAAAGTTATAGAATTCTTTTGATGATAAATCAGCTATTCAGAGGTCCTCTTTTTGACCTCCTGAACATATTTCTGGCCAAAGAGTCCTCGATCTTGGGCTTTCTATACATACTCATAGACTCCTTCTGATGCATCATAAGCCATATAGATGTCCATATCTGACCTTTTGAACTTATTTGTGGTCAAAGTGTCCTCAAAATTTTTCAAACTATATAAAGTTATAGAATTCTTTTGATGATAAATCAGCTATTCAGAGGTCCTCTTTTGACCTCCTGAACATATTTCTGGCCAAAGAGTCCTCGACCTTGGGCTTTCTATACATACTCATAGAATCCTTCTGATGCTTCATAAGCCATATAGATGTCCATATCTGACCTTTTGAACTCATTTGTGGTCAAATTGTCCTCAAAATTTTTCAAACTATATAAAGTTATAGAATTCTTCTGATGATAAATCAGCTATTCAGAGGTTTTGACCTCCTGAACATATTTCTGGCCAAAGAGTCCTCGATCTTGGGCTTTCTATCATAGACTCCCTCTGATGCTTCATAAGCCATATAGATGTCCATATCTGACCTTTTGAACTTATTTGTGGTCAAAGTGTCCTCAAAATTTTTCAAACTATATAAAGTTATAGAATTCTTTTGATGATAAATCAGCTATTCAGAGGTCCTCTTTTGACCTCCTGAACATATTTCTGGCCAAAGAGTCCTCGATCTTGTGCTTTCTATACATACTCATAGACTCCCTCTGATGCTTCATAAGCCATATAGATGTCCATATCTGACCTTTTGAACTTATTTGTGGTCAAAGTGTCCTCAAAATTTTTCAAACTATATAAAGTTATAGAATTCTTTTGATGATAAATCAGCTATTCAGAGGTCCTCTTTTGACCTCCTGAACATATTTCTGGCCAAAGAGTCCTCGATATTGGGCTTTCTATACATACTCATAGATTCCTTCTGATGCTTCATAAGCCATATAGATGTCCATATCTGTCCTTTTGAACTTATTTGTGGTCAAAGTGTCCTCAAAATTTCTCAAACTATATAAAGTTATAGAATCCTTTTGATGATAAATCAGCTATTCAGAGGTTTTGACCTCCTGAACATATTTCTGGCCAAAGAGTCCTCGATCTTGGGCTTTCTATACATACTCATAGACTCCTTCTGATGCATCATAAGCCATATAGATGTCCATATCTGACCTTTTGAACTTATTTGTGGTCAAAGTGTCCTCAAAATTTTTCAAACTATATAAAGTTATAGAATTCTTTTGATGATAAATCAGCTATTCAGAGGTCCTCTTTTGACCTCCTGAACATATTTCTGGCCAAAGAGTCCTCGACCTTGGGCTTTCTATACATACTCATAGAATCCTTCTGATGCTTCATAAGCCATATAGATGTCCATATCTGACCTTTTGAACTCATTTGTGGTCAAATTGTCCTCAAAATTTTTCAAACTATATAAAGTTATAGAATTCTTCTGATGATAAATCAGCTATTCAGAGGTTTTGACCTCCTGAACATATTTCTGGCCAAAGAGTCCTCGATCTTGGGCTTTCTATCATAGACTCCCTCTGATGCTTCATAAGCCATATAGATGTCCATATCTGACCTTTTGAACTTATTTGTGGTCAAAGTGTCCTCAAAATTTTTCAAACTATATAAAGTTATAGAATTCTTTTGATGATAAATCAGCTATTCAGAGGTCCTCTTTTGACCTCCTGAACATATTTCTGGCCAAAGAGTCCTCGATCTTGTGCTTTCTATACATACTCATAGACTCCCTCTGATGCTTCATAAGCCATATAGATGTCCATATCTGTCCTTTTGAACTTATTTGTGGTCAAAGTGTCCTCAAAATTTCTCAAACTATATAAAGTTATAGAATCCTTTTGATGATAAATCAGCTATTCAGAGGTTTTGACCTCCTGAACATATTTCTGGCCAAAGAGTCCTCGATCTTGGGCTTTCTATACATACTCATAGACTCCTTCTGATGCATCATAAGCCATATAGATGTCCATATCTGACCTTTTGAACTTATTTGTGGTCAAAGTGTCCTCAAAATTTTTCAAACTATATAAAGTTCTAGAATCCTTTTGATGATAAATCAGCTATTCAGAGGTCCTCTTTTGACCTCCTGAACATATTTCTGGCCAAAGAGTCCTCGACCTTGGGCTTTCTATACATATAGAATCCTTCTGATGCTTCATAAGCCATATAGATGTCCATATCTGTCCTTTTGAACTTATTTGTGGTCAAAGTGTCCTCAACATTTTTCAAACTATATAAAGTTCTAGAATCCTTTTGATGATAAATCAGCTATTCAGAGGTTTTGACCTCCTGAACATATTTCTGGCCAAAGAGTCCTCGATCTTGGGCTTTCTATACATACTCATAGACTCCTTCTGATGCATCATAAGCCATATAGATGTCCATATCTGACCTTTTGAACTTATTTGTGGTCAAAGTGTCCTCAAAAGTTTTCAAACTATGTAAAGTTATAGAATCCTTTTCATGATAAATCAGCTATTCAGAGGTTTTGACCTCCTGAACATATTTCTGGCCAAAGAGTCCTCGATCTTGGGCTTTCTATACATACTCATAGACTCCTTCTGATGCTTCATAAGCCATATAGATGTCCATATCTGACCTTTTGAACTTATTTGTGGTCAAAGTGTCCTCAAAATTTTTCAAACTATATAAAGTTCTAGAATCCTTTTGATGATAAATCAGCTATTCAGAGGTTTTGACCTCCTGAACATATTTCTGGCCAAAGAGTCCTAGATCTTGGGCTTTCTATACATACTCATAGACTCCTTCTGATGCATCATAAGCCATATAGATGTCCATGTCTGACCTTTTGAACTGATTTGTGGTCAAAGTCTCCTCAAAAATTTTCAAACTATATAAAGTTATAGAATCCTTTTAATGATAAATCAGCTATTCAGAGGTTTTGACCTCCTGAACATATTTCTGGCCAAAGAGTCCTCGATCTTGGGCTTTCTATACATACTCATAGACTCCTTCTCATGCATCATAAGCCATATAGATGTCCATCTCTGATCTTTTGAACTCATTTGTGGTCAAAGTGTCCTCAAAATTTTTCAAACTATACAAAGTTATAGAATTCTTTTGATGATAAATCACCTATTCAGAGGTCCTCTTTTGACCTCCTGAACATATTTCTGGCCAAAGAGTCCTCGACCTTGGGCTTTCTATATATACTCATAGAATCCTAATGATGCTTCATAAGCCATATAGATGTCCATCTCTGACCTTTTGAACTCATTTGTGGTCAAAGTGTCCTCAAAATTTTTCAAACTATATAAAGTTCTAGAATCCTTTTGATGATAAATCAGCTATTCAGAGGTTTTGACCTCCTGAACATATTTCTGGCCAAAGAGTCCTCGATCTTGGGCTTTCTATACATACTCATAGACTCCCTCTGATGCTTCATAAGCCATATAGATGTCCATATCTGACCTTTTGAACTTATTTGTGGTCAAAGTGTCCTCAACATTTTTCAAACTATATAAAGTTATAGAATCCTTTTGATGATAAATCAGCTATTCAGAGGTTTTGACCTCCTGAACATATTTCTGGCCAAAGAGTCCTCGATCTTGGGCTTTCTATACATACTCCTAGACTCCTTCTGATGCATCATAAGCCATATAGATGTCCATATCTGACCTTTTGAAGTGGTTTTGAGGTGGTTTTGACCTCCTGAACATATCTCTGGCCAAAGAGTCCTCGATCTTGGGTTTTCTATACATACTCATAGACTCCCTCTGATGCTTCATAAGCCATATAGATGTCCATATCTGACCTTTTGAACTTATTTGAGGTCAAAGTGTCCTCAAAATTTCTCAAACTATATAAAGTTCTAGAATCCTTTTTATGATAAATCAGCTATTCAGAGGTTTTGACCTCCTGAACATATTTCTGGCCAAAGAGTCCTCGATCTTGGGTTTTCTATATATACTCATTGACTCCCTCTGATGCTCCAAAAGCCATATAGATGTCCATATCTGACCTTTTGAACTTATTTCTGGTCAATGGGTCCTCAAAAGTTTTCAAACTATATAAAGTTATAGATTCTTTCTGATGATAAATCTGCTATTCAGAGTTCCCCTGTTGACCTACTGAACATATTTCTGGCCAAAGAGTCCTAAAAGATTAATACTGATATGTTCAGACTGAAATCTTCGGATTCTATATCCTCCTGACAAAAGTCCATATTTGACATACTGAATTTTTTTCTGTTCAAGGAGTATTCGAAACTTGGGCTTTCTATACATACTCCTTCTGATGCTTCATAAGCCATATAGATGTCCATATCTGACCTTTTGAACTTATTTGTGGTCAAAGTGTCCTCCAAATTTTTCAAATTATATACAGTTATAGAATTTTTTTGATGATAAATCAGCTATTCTTGACCTCCTGAACATATTTCTGGCCAAAGAGTCCTCGATCTTGGGCTTTCTATACATACTCATAGACTCCTTCTGATGCATCATAAGCCATATAGATGTCCATATCTGACCTTTTGAACTTATTTGTGGTCAAAGTGTCCTCCAAATTTTTCAAATTATATACAGTTATAGAATTTTTTTGATGATAAATCAGCTATTCTTGACCTCCTTAAAATAATTCTGGCCAATGAGTCCTCGATCTTGGGCTTTCTATTCATTCTCATAGACTCCTTCTGATGCTTCATAAGCCATATAGATGTCCATATCTGACCTTTTGAACTTATTTGTGGTCGAAGTGTCCTCAACAGAAATATCTTCAGGAGGTCAAAAGGGGACTTCTGTATAGCTGATTTATCATCAAAAGGAGTCTATTACTTTATATAGTTTTTAAATATTTTGAGGATACTTTGAACTCAAATAAGTTTAAAAGGTCAGATATGGACATATATATGGCTTATGAAGCATCCGAAGGTATAGAAAGCCCAAGTTTCGAACACTCCTTGGCCAGAAAAAAATTCAGTATGTCAAATATGGACTTTTGTCAGGAGGATATAACATCCGAAGATATCAGTCTGAATGTATTGTATTAATCTTTTAGGACTCTTTGGCCAGAAATATGTTCAGTAGGTCAAAAGGGGACCTCTGAATAGCTTATTTATCATCAAAAGAATAATATAACTTTAAAAAGTTTGAAAAATTTTGGACACATTGACCACAAATAAGTTCAAAAGGTCATATGGCTCATGAAGCATCAGGAGTCTTTGAGTATGTATAGAAAGCCCAAGATCGAGCACTCTTTTGCCAGAAATAAGTTCAGGAGGTCAAAAGAGGACCTCTGAATAGGTGATTTATCATAAAAAGAATTCTATAACTTTATATAGTTTGAAAATTTTTGAGGACCCATTGGCCACAAATAAGTTCAAAAAGTCAGATATGGACATCTATATGGCTTATGATGCATCAGAAGGAGTCTATGAGTATGTATAGAAAGCCCAAGATCGAGGACCCTTTGGCCAGAAATATGTTCAGGAGGTCAAAAGTGGACCTCTGAATAGCTGATTTATCATCAAAAGAATTCTATAACTTTATATAGTTTGAAAAATTTTGAGGACCCTTTGACCAGAAATAAGTTCAAAAGGTCAGATATGGACATCTATATGGATTTTGAAGCATCAAAGAGAGTCTATGAGTATATATAGAAAGCCCAAGATCGAGGACTCTTTGGCCAGAAATATGTTCAGGAGGTCAAAAGAGGACCTCTGAATAGCTGATTTATCATCAAAAGAATTCTATAAATTTATATAGTTTGAAAAATTTTGAGGACATTTTGACCACAAATAGGTTCAAAAGGTCAGATATGGACATCTATATGGCTTATGAAGCATTATAAGGAGTCTATGAGTATGTATAGAAAGCCCAAGATCGAGGCCTCTTTGGCCAGAAATATGTTCAGGAGATGAAAACCTCTGAATAGCTGATTTATCATCAAAAGAATTCTATAACTTTATATAGTTTGAAACATTTTGAGGACCCTTTGACCACAAATAAGTTCAAAAGGTCAGATATGGACATCTCTATGGATTTTGAAGCATCAAAGGGAGTCATTAGTATATATAGAAAGCCCAAGATCGAGGACTCTTTGGCCAGAAATATGTTCAGGAGGTCAAAAGGAAACCTCTGTATAGCTGATTTATCAATCAGAAGAAGACTATAATTTTACATAGTTTGAAAATTTTTGAGGACACTTTGAGCAGAAATAATTTCAAAAGGTAAGCCATAAGCCATATCTGTATGGATA
Source organism: Scardinius erythrophthalmus (assembly GCF_964197995.2). NCBI lineage: Eukaryota > Metazoa > Chordata > Actinopteri > Cypriniformes > Leuciscidae > Scardinius > Scardinius erythrophthalmus. The sequence continues at coordinate 26,074,241 of NC_138238.1, read as the reverse complement.
TCTATATTGGCTTATGAAGCATCAGGAGTCAATGAGTATGTATAGAAATCAAGGACTGTTTGGCCAGAAATATGTTACTTTGGACATCAAGAGTCGAAGAGTATGTATAGAAAGTTAACATCAGTTGAATGTATAAGTAGTTTAATGTGCAGTGAAGGAAAATCATTGCACTAGCTGTTGCTTTACAATGGACACAATTATGGGTGTTAGTTCTGCTGTGCAATGCAATGCGAAAAGTGCTTTATCTATATGTTTATTCTTAAGTGCATTCTGTCGTTGGGCAACTTTGGAATGCACTGAAGAATAAACATAAAGATAAAGCACTTTTCGCATTGCATTGCACACCAGAACTAACTCCTTCCCATGTTCATTAAAGATATAACATTTATGCATTGCACAAAGGATCTAACATTGTCCACTGAACAATAACATATAGGCTATGCACTACTTGGATTGCATTGCATTGCACAGTAGATCTTATTCATTCCCATGTTCATTAAAGAGATAACAAGTGTTGTTGCATTGCATTGCACAAACGATCTTACGTTGTGCATTGAAGAATAACATACAGGCTATGCACTTTATGCATTGCACCCCAGAACTAACTCCTTCCCATGGTCATTAAAGGGATAACATGTTGCATTGAATTGTACTGCACAAACGATCTAACGCTGTGCATTGAAGAATAATATATAGGCTATGCACTTTTTGCATTACTTTGCATTGCACACCAGAACCAACTCCTTCAAATATTTAATAAAGAGATAACATTTTGCATTGCATTGCACAAACGATCTAACTTTGTGTATTGAAGAATAACATATAGACTAAATGCATGCATTGTATTGCATTGCACACCCGAACTAACTCCTTCCCATGTTCATAAAAGAGATAACATATGTTATGCAATTCTTGCATTGCATTGCACACCAGAAGTAAATCAATCCCATTTTCTTTAAAGAAATAAGGTGCAACGATGTTGTATTGCATTGCACAAACGATAACATATGTTATGCAACATTATATTGCTTTGCACAAACGACCTAACACTGTGCACTAAAGAATAACATTTATGCATTTTTGCATTGCATTGCACACCAGAACTAACTCCTTCAAATGTTTATTAAAGAGATTTTCCACGATCTAACGTCGTGCATTGAAGAATAACATATAGGCTAAATGCATGCATTGTATTGCATTGCACACCCGAACTAACTCCGTCCCATGTTCATTAAAGAGATAACATATGTTATGCAACATTTCATTGTTTGTGCATTGAAGAGTAACATAGGCTATTCACTTTTTGCTTTGCATTGCATTGCACACCAGAACTAGCTCCTTCCCATGTTCATTAAAGGGATAACATGTTGCATTGCATTGCACAAACGATCTAACGCTATGCACTGAAGAATAACATAGGCTATGCACTTTTTGCATTGCATTGCATTGCACTCCAGAACTAACTACTTCCCATGTTTATTAAAGAGATAACATTTTGCATTGCATTGCACAAACGATCTAACGTTGTGCATTGAAGAGTAACATAGGCCATGCATTTTTTGCATTGCTTTGCATTGCATTGCACACAAGAACTAACTCCTTCAAAGTTTTATTAAAGAGATAACATGTTGCATTGCATTGCACAAACGATCTAACGTTGTGCATTGTAGAATGACATAGTTGACATAGCTAAATGCATGGATTGTGTTGCATGTACAGCCGAACTAACTCCTTCCCATGTTCATTAAAAAGATAACATATGTTATGCAACATTGCATTGCTTTGCACAAACGATTTAACGCAGTGCACTGAATAACATTTATGCACTTTTTACATTGCATCGCATTGCACACCAGAACTAACACCTTCAAATGCTTATTAAAGAGATAACATTTTGAATTGCATTGTGCATTGCATAACGTTGTGCATTGAAGAATAACATATAGGCTATATGCATGCATTGTATTGCATTGCACACCCGAACTCCTGCCCATGTTCATTAAAGAGATAACATATGTTATGCACAAACGATCTAACGTTTTGCATTGAAGAGTAACATTGGCTATTCACTTTTTGCATTGCATTGCATTGCACACCATAACTAACTTTTCTAACATTTGAAGGAGTTAGTTCTGGTGTGCAATTCAATGCAATGTAAAAAGTGCATGGTCTATGTTTCTCTTCAATGCACAACGTTAGATCGTTTGCGCAATGCAACGCAAAATGTTATCTCTTCAATGAACATTTTAAGGAGTAAGATCTGGTGTGCAATGCAATGCCAAAAGTGCATACCCTAAATGTTATTCTTCAGTGCACAACGTTAGATCGTTTCTGCAATGCAATTCAATGCAATGCAACATGTTATCTCTTTACTGAACATGGGAAGGAGTTAGTTTCAGTGTGCAATGCAATGCAAAAAGTACATAAATGTTATTCTTCAATGCACAACGTTAGATCGTTTCTGCAATGCAATGCAATGCAATGCAATGCACTGCAATGCAACGTGTTATCTCTTTAATGAACATGGGAAGAGGTTAGTTCTGCTGTGTAATGCAATGCAAAAAGTGCATAAATGTTATTCTTCAGTGCACATCGTTTGTGCAAAGCAATGCAATGTTGCATAACATATGTTATCTCTTTAATGAACATTTGAAGGAGTTAGTTCGGGTGTGCAATGCAATACAATGCATGCATATTTAGCCTGTATGTTATTCTTCAATGCACAACATTAGATCGTTTGTGCAATGCAATGCAACACATTATCTCTTTATTGAACATGGGAAGGAGTTTGATCTGGTGTGCAATGCAATGCAATGCAAAAAGTGCATGGCCTATGTTACTCTTCATTGCACAACGTTAGATCGTTTGTGCAATGCAATGCAACAACAGATGTTATCTCTTTAATGAACATGGGAAGGAGTAAGTTCTGGTGTGCAATGCAATGCGAAAAGTGCATTATCTATTTGTTCCGGTATTCTACCGTGCATTCTATCGTTGTCCAACGGAATGAGTTAATTGTGTCCATTGTAAAGCAAAACCCAATGCAATGATTTTCCTTTACTGCACATTAATTAATCTACTTATACATTCAGTCAACTGATGTAAACTTTCTATACATACTCTTCGACTCCTGATCAGCCAATACAGAAGTCCATATTTGACCAAAGTAACATATTTCTGGCCAAAGAGTCCTCGATTTCTATACATACATCATTGACTCCTGATGCTTCATAAGCCATGGATATCTATATGAATATCTATTTGGCTTATGGCTTACCTTTTAATCTTATTTCTGGTCAAAGTGTCCTCAAAAATTTTCAAACTATATAAAGTTATAGTCTCCTTCTGATAATAAATCATTGACAAAAGAGTTCTCAAAATGATGTTGTCTACCATAAACGAATATAGACTCCTTCTTATGTTAAATCAACCATACAGAAGTCCATATTTGACCTTCTGAACATATTTCTGGCCAGAGACCTTGAACATTTACCTTACTATACATATTTCTCAAACTATACAGACTTCTCATGATGTTATATCAGCCAGACTGTAGTCCATATAAGGCCAATTGAACATATTTTTGGCCAAAGAATACTCAAAATGTTTTTTACTATTATAAACGTATCGACTCCTTCTGATGTTAAATCACTCCATAATTGACCTGCTGAAAATATTTCTGGCCAAAGAGTCGATCTTGGGCTTTCTATAAATACTCATAGAATACTTTTGAAACTTCATAAACCATATAGATGTCCATATCTGACCTTTTGAACTTATTTGTGGTCAAAGTGTCCTCAAAATTTTTCAATCTATATAAAGTTATAGAATTCTTTTGATGATAAATCAGCTATTCAGAGGTCCTCTTTTGACCTCCTGAACATATTTCTGGCCAAAGAGTCCTCGACCTTGTGCTTTCTATACATACTCATAGACTCCCTCTGATGCTTCATAAGCCATATAGATGTCCATATCTGACCTTTTGAACTTATTTGTGGTCAAAGTGTCCTCAAAATTTTTCAATCTATATAAAGTTATAGAATTCTTTTGATGATAAATCAGCTATTCAGAGGTCCTCTTTTGACCTCCTGAACATATTTCTGGCCAAAGAGTCCTCGATCTTGGGCTTTCTATACATACTCATAGACTCCTTCTGATGCATCATAAGCCATATAGATGTCCATATCTGACCTTTTGAACTTATTTGTGGTCAAAGAGTCCTCAAAATTTTTCAAACTATATAAAGTTATAGAATCCTTTTGATGATAAATCAGCTATTCAGAGGTCCCCTGTTGACCTACGGAACATATTTCTGGCCAAAGAGTCCTCGATTTTGGGCTTTCTATACATACTCGTAGATTCCTTCTGATGCTTCATATGCCATATAAATGTCCATATCTGACCTTTTGAACTTATTTGTGGTCAAAGAGTCCTCAAAATTTTTCAAACTATATGAAGTTCTAGAATCCTTTTGATGATAAATCAGCTATTCAGAGGTCGTCTTTTGACCTCCTGAACATATTTCTGGCCAAAGAGTCCTCGACCTTGAGCTTTCTATACATACTCATAGAATCCTTCTGATGCTTCATAAGCCATATAGATGTCCATCTCTGACCTTTTGAACTCATTTGTGGTCAAAGTGTCCTCAACATTTTTCAAACTATATAAAGTTATAGAATTCTTTTGATGATAAATCATCTATTCAGAGGTTTTGACCTCCTGAACATATTTCTGGCCAAAGAGTCCTCGATCTTGGGCTTTCTATCATAGACTCCCTCTGATGCTTCATAAGCCATATAGATGTCCATATCTGACCTTTTGAACTTATTTGTGGTCAAAGTGTCCTCAAAATTTTTCAAACTATATAAAGTTATAGAATTCTTTTGATGATAAATCAGCTATTCAGAGGTCCTCTTTTGACCTCCTGAACATATTTCTGGCCAAAGAGTCCTCGATCTTGTGCTTTCTATACATACTCATAGACTCCCTCTGATGCTTCATAAGCCATATAGATGTCCATATCTGACCTTTTGAACTTATTTGTGGTGAAAGTGTCCTCAAAATTTTTCAAACTATATAAAGTTATAGAATTCTTTTGATGATAAATCAGCTATTCAGAGGTCCTCTTTTGACCTCCTGAACATATTTCTGGCCAAAGAGTCCTCGATCTTGGGCTTTCTATATATACTCATAGATTCCTTCTGATGCTTCATAAGCCATATAGATGTCCATATCTGTCCTTTTGAACTTATTTGTGGTCAAAGTGTCCTCAAAATTTCTCAAACTATATAAAGTTATAGAATCCTTTTGATGATAAATCAGCTATTCAGAGGTTTTGACCTCCTGAACATATTTCTGGCCAAAGAGTCCTCGATCTTGGGCTTTCTATACATACTCATAGATTCCTTCTGATGCTTACTATGCCATATAGATGTTAATATCTGACCTTTTGAACTTATTTGTGGTCAAAGTGTCCTCAACATTTTTCAAACTATATAAAGTTATAGAATCCTTTTGATGATAAATCAGCTATTCAGAGGTTTTGACCTCCTGAACATATTTCTGGCCAAAGAGTCCTCACTCTTGGGCTTTCAATACATACTCATAGACTCCTTCTGATGCATCATAAGCCATATACATATAGATGTTAATATCTGACCTTTTGAACTTATTTGTGGTCAAAGTGTCCTCAACATTTTTCAAACTATATAAAGTTATAGAATCCTTTTGATGATAAATCAGCTATTCAGAGGTTTTGACCTCCTGAACATATTTCTGGCCAAAGAGTCCTCGATCTTGGGCTTTCTATACATACTCATAGACTCCTTCTGATGCATCATAAGCCATATAGATGTCCATCTCTGATCTTTTGAACTCATTTGTGGTCAAAGTGTCCTCAAAATTTTTCAAACTATATAAAGTTATAGCATTCTTTTGATGATAAATCAGCTATTCAGAGGTCCTCTTTTGACCTCCTGAACATATTTCTGGCCAAAGAGTCCTCAACCTTGAGCTTTCTATACATACTCATAGAATCCTTCTGATGCTTCATAAGCCATATAGATGTCCATCTCTGACCTTTTGAACTCACTTGTGGTCAAAGTGTCCTCAAAATTTTTCAAACTATATAAAGTTCTAGAATCCTTTTGATGATAAATCAGCTATTCAGAGGTCCTCTTTTGACCTCCTGAACATATTTCTGGCCAAAGAGTCCTCGACCTTGAGCTTTCTATACATACTCATAGAATCCTTCTGATGCTTCATAAGCCATATAGATGTCCATCTATGACCTTTTGAACTCATTTGTGGTCAAAGTGTCCTCAAAATTTTTCAAACTATATAAAGTTATAGAATTCTTTTGATGATAAATCAGCTATTCAGAGGTCCTCTTTTGACCTCCTGAACATATTTCTGGCCAAAGAGTCCTCGACCTTGGGCTTTCTATATACACTCATAGATTCCTTCTGATGCTTCATAAGCCATATAGATGTCCATATCTGTCCTTTTGAACTTATTTGTGGTCAAAGTGTCCTCAAAATTTCTCAAACTATATAAAGTTATAGAATCCTTTTGATGATAAATCAGCTATTCAGAGGTTTTGACCTCCTGAACATATTTCTGACCAAAGAGTCCTCGATCTTGGGCTTTCTATACATACTCTTAGACTCCTTCTGATGCATCATAAGCCATATAGATGTCCATATCTGACCTTTTGAACTTATTTGTGGTCAAAGTGTCCTCAAAATTTTTCAAACTATATAAAGTTATAGAATCCTTTTGATGATAAATCAGCTATTCAGAGGTCCCCTGTTGACCTACGGAACATATTTCTGGCCAAAGAGTCCTCGATCTTGGGCTTTCTATACATACTCATAGATTCCTTCTGATGCTTCATATGCCATATAGATGTCCATATCTGACCTTTTGAACTTATTTGTGGTCAAAGTGTCCTCAACATTTTTCAAACTATATAAAGTTATAGAATCCTTTTGATGATAAATCAGCTATTCAGAGGTCCTCTTTTGACCTCCTGAACATATTTCTGGCCAAAGAGTCCTCGATCTTGGGCTTTCTATATATACTCATAGATTCCTTCTGATGCTTCATAAGCCATATAGATGTCCATATCTGTCCTTTTGAACTTATTTGTGGTTAAAGTGTCCTCAAAATTTCTCAAACTATATAAAGTTATAGAATCCTTTTGATGATAAATCAGCTATTCAGAGGTTTTGACCTCCTGAACATATTTCTGGCCAAAGAGTCCTCGATCTTGGGCTTTCTATACATACTCATAGACTCCTTCTGATGCATCATAAGCCATATAGATGTCCATATCTTACCTTTTGAACTTATTTGTGGTCAAAGTGTCCTCAAAATGTTTCAAACTATATAAAGTTATAGAATTCTTTTGATGATAAATCAGCTATTCAGAGGTCCTCTTTTGACCTCCTGAACATATTTCTGGCCAAAGAGTCCTCGACCTTGGGCTTTCTATATACACTCATAGATTCCTTCTGATGCTTCATAAGCCATATAGATGTCCATATCTGTCCTTTTGAACTTATTTGTGGTCAAAGTGTCCTCAAAATTTCTCAAACTATATAAAGTTATAGAATCCTTTTGATGATAAATCAGCTATTCAGAGGTTTTGACCTCCTGAACATATTTCTGACCAAAGAGTCCTCGATCTTGGGCTTTCTATACATACTCTTAGACTCCTTCTGATGCATCATAAGCCATATAGATGTCCATATCTGACCTTTTGAACTTATTTGTGGTCAAAGTGTCTTCAAAATTTTTCAAACTATATAAAGTTATAGAAACCTTTTGATGATAAATCAGCTATTCAGAGGTCCCCTGTTGACCTACGGAACATATTTCTGGCCAAAGAGTCCTCGATCTTGGGCTTTCTATACATACTCATAGATTCCTTCTGATGCTTCATATGCCATATAGATGTCCATATCTGACCTTTTGAACTTATTTGTGGTCAAAGTGTCCTCAACATTTTTCAAACTATATAAAGTTATAGAATCCTTTTGATGATAAATCAGCTATTCAGAGGTCCTCTTTTGACCTCCTGAACATATTTCTGGCCAAAGAGTCCTCGATCTTGGGCTTTCTATATATACTCATAGATTCCTTCTGATGCTTCATAAGCCATATAGATGTCCATATCTGTCCTTTTGAACTTATTTGTGGTTAAAGTGTCCTCAAAATTTCTCAAACTATATAAAGTTATAGAATCCTTTTGATGATAAATCAGCTATTCAGAGGTTTTGACCTCCTGAACATATTTCTGGCCAAAGAGTCCTTGATCTTGGGCTTTCTATACATACTCATAGACTCCTTCTGATGAATCATAAGCCATATAGATGTCCATATCTGACCTTTTGAACTTATTTGTGGTCAAAGTGTCCTCAAAATGTTTCAAACTATATAAAGTTATAGAATCCTTTTGATGATAAATCAGCTATTCAGAGGTCCCCTGTTGACCTACGGAACATATTTCTGGCCAAAGAGTCCTCGATCTTGGGCTTTCTATACATACTCATAGATTCCTTCTGATGCTTCATATGCCATATAGATGTCCATATCTGACCTTTTGAACTTATTTGTGGTCAAAGTGTCCTCAACATTTTTCAAACTATATAAAGTTATAGAATCCTTTTGATGATAAATCAGCTATTCAGAGGTTTTGACCTCCTGAACATATTTCTGGCCAAAGAGTCCTCGCTCTTGGGCTTTCTATACATACCCATAGACTCCTTCTGATGCATCATAAGCCATATACATATAGATGTCCATATCTGTCCTTTTGAACTTATTTGTGGTCAAAGTGTCCTCAAAATTTTTCAAACTATATAAAGTTATAGAATCCTTTTGATGATAAATCAGCTATTCAGAGGTCCTCTTTTGACCTCCTGAACATATTTCTGGCCAAAGAGTCCTCGACCTTGGGCTTTCTATACATACTCATAGAACCTTTCTGATGCTTCATAAGCCATATTAGATGTCCATCTCTGACCTTTTGAACTCATTTGTGATCAAAGTGTCCTCAAAATTTTTCAAACTATATAAAGTTATAGCATTCTTTTGATGATAAATCAGCTATTCAGAGGTCCTCTTTTGACATCCTGAACATATTTCTGGCCAAAGAGTCCTCGATCTTGGGCTTTCTATACATACTCATAGATTCCTTCTGATGCTTCATATGCCATATAGATGTCCATATCTGACCTTTTGAACTTATTTGTGGTCAAAGTGTCCTCAACATTTTTCAAACTATATAAAGTTATAGAATCCTTTTGATGATAAATCAGCTATTCAGAGGTCCTCTTTTGACCTCCTGAACATATTTCTGGCCAAAGAGTCCTCGATCTTGGGCTTTCTATATATACTCATAGATTCCTTCTGATGCTTCATAAGCCATATAGATGTCCATATCTGTCCTTTTGAACTTATTTGTGGTTAAAGTGTCCTCAAAATTTCTCAAACTATATAAAGTTATAGAATCCTTTTGATGATAAATCAGCTATTCAGAGGTTTTGACCTCCTGAACATATTTCTGGCCAAAGAGTCCTCGATCTTGGGCTTTCTATACATACTCATAGACTCCTTCTGATGCATCATAAGCCATATAGATGTCCATATCTGACCTTTTGAACTTATTTGTGGTCAAAGTGTCCTCAAAATGTTTCAAACTATATAAAGTTATAGAATCCTTTTAATGATAAATCAGCTATTCAGAGGTCCCCTGTTGACCTACGGAACATATTTCTGGCCAAAGAGTCCTCGATCTTGGGCTTTCTATACATACTCATAGACTCCTTCTGATGCTTCATATGCCATATAGATGTCCATATCTGACCTTTTGAACTTATTTGTGGTCAAAGTGTCCTCAACATTTTTCAAACTATGTAAAGTTATAGAATCCTTTTGATGATAAATCAGCTATTCAGAGGTTTTTTCCTGAACATATTTCTGGCCAAAGAGTCCTCGCTCTTGGGCTTTCTATACATACTCATAGACTCCTTCTGATGCATCATAAGCCATATACATATAGATGTTCATATCTGTCCTTTTGAACTTATTTGTGGTCAAAGTGTCCTCAAAATTTTTCAAACTATATAAAGTTCTAGAATCCTTTTGATGATAAATCAGCTATTCAGAGGTCCTCTTTTGACCTCCTGAACATATTTCTGGCCAAAGAGTCCTCGACCTTGGGCTTTCTATACATACTCATAGAATCTTTCTGATGCTTCATAAGCCATATAGATGTCCATCTCTGACCTTTTGAACTCATTTGTGGTCAAAGTGTCCTCAAAATTTTTCAAACTATATAAAGTTATAGAATTCTTTTGATGATAAATCAGCTATTCAGAGGTCCTCTTTTGACCTCCTGAACATATTTCTGGCCAAAGAGTCCTCGACCTTGGGCTTTCTATACATACTCATAGAATCCTTCTGATGCTTCATAAGCCATATAGATGTCCATATCTGACCTTTTGAACTTATTTGTGGTCAAATTGTCCTCAAAATTTTTCAAACTATATAAAGTTATAGAATTCTTCTGATGATAAATCAGCTATTCAGAGGTTTTGACCTCCTGAACATATTTCTGGCCAAAGAGTCCTCGATCTTGGGTTTTCTATACATACTCATAGACTCCCTCTGATGATTCATAAGCCATATAGATGTCCATATCTGACCTTTTGAACTTATTTGTGGTCAAAGTGTCCTCAAAATTTTTCAAACTATATAAAGTTCTGGAATTCTTTTGATGATAAATCAGCTATTCAGAGGTCCCCTTTTGACCTTCTGAACATATTTCTGGCCAAAGAGTCCTCGATCTTGGGCTTTCTATCATAGACTCCCTCTGATGCTTCATAAGCCATATAGATGTCCATATGTGGATAAATCAGCTATTCAGAGATCCTCTTTTGACCTCCTGAACATATTTCTGGCCAAAGAGTCCTCGATCTTGGGCTTTCTATATATACTCATAGATTCCTTCTGATGCTTCATAAGCCATATAGATGTCCATATCTGTCCTTGTGAACTTATTTGTGGTCAAAGTGTCCTCAAAATTTCTCAAACTATATAAAGTTATAGAATCCTTTTGATGATAAATCAGCTATTCAGAGGTTTTGACCTCCTGAACATATTTCTGGCCAAAGAGTCCTCGATCTTGGGCTTTCTATACATACTCATAGACTCCCTCTGATGCTTCATAAGCCATATAGATGTCCATATCTGACCTTTTGAACTTATTTGTGGTCAAAGTGTCCTCAAAATTTTTCAAACTATATAAAGTTATAGAATTCTTTTGATGATAAATCAGCTATTCAGAGGTCCTCTTTTGACCTCCTGAACATATTTCTGGCCAAAGAGTCCTCGACCTTGGGCTTTCTATATACACTCATAGATTCCTTCTGATGCTTCATAAGCCATATAGATGTCCATATCTGTCCTTTTGAACTTATTTGTGGTCAAAGTGTCCTCAAAATTTCTCAAACTATATAAAGTTATAGAATCCTTTTGATGATAAATCAGCTATTCAGAGGTTTTGACCTCCTGAACATATTTCTGACCAAAGAGTCCTCGATCTTGGGCTTTCTATACATACTCTTAGACTCCTTCTGATGCATCATAAGCCATATAGATGTCCATATCTGACCTTTTGAACTTATTTGTGGTCAAAGAGTCCTCAAAATTTTTCAAACTATATAAAGTTATAGAATCCTTTTGATGATAAATCAGCTATTCAGAGGTCCCCTGTTGACCTACGGAACATATTTCTGGCCAAAGAGTCCTCGATCTTGGGCTTTCTATACATACTCATAGATTCCTTCTGATGCTTCATATGCCATATAGATGTCCATATCTGACCTTTTGAACTTATTTGTGGTCAAAGTGTCCTCAACATTTTTCAAACTATATAAAGTTATAGAATCCTTTTGATGATAAATCAGCTATTTAGAGGTCCTCTTTTGACCTCCTGAACATATTTCTGGCCAAAGAGTCCTCGATCTTGGGCTTTCTATATATACTCATAGATTTCTTCTGATGCTTCATAAGCCATATAGATGTCCATATCTGTCCTTTTGAACTTATTTGTGGTTAAAGTGTCCTCAAAATTTCTCAAACTATATAAAGTTATAGAATCCTTTTGATGATAAATCAGCTATTCAGAGGTTTTGACCTCCTGAACATATTTCTGGCCAAAGAGTCCTCGATCTTGGGCTTTCTATACATACTCATAGACTCCTTCTGATGCTTCATATGCCATATAGATGTCCATATCTGACCTTTTGAACTTATTTGTGGTCAAAGTGTCCTCAACATTTTTCAAACTATATAAAGTTATAGAATCCTTTTGATGATAAATCAGCTATTCAGAGGTCCTCTTTTGACCTCCTGAACATATTTCTGGCCAAAGAGTCCTCGATCTTGGGCTTTCTATATATACTCATAGATTCCTTCTGATGCTTCATAAGCCATATAGATGTCCATATCTGTCCTTTTGAACTTATTTGTGGTTAAAGTGTCCTCAAAATTTCTCAAACTATATAAAGTTATAGAATCCTTTTGATGATAAATCAGCTATTCAGAGGTTTTGACCTCCTGAACATATTTCTGGCCAAAGAGTCCTCGATCTTGGGCTTTCTATACATACTCATAGACTCCTTCTGATGCATCATAAGCCATATAGATGTCCATATCTTACCTTTTGAACTTATTTGTGGTCAAAGTGTCCTCAAAATGTTTCAAACTATATAAAGTTATAGAATTCTTTTGATGATAAATCAGCTATTCAGAGGTCCTCTTTTGACCTCCTGAACATATTTCTGGCCAAAGAGTCCTCGACCTTGGGCTTTCTATATACACTCATAGATTCCTTCTGATGCTTCATAAGCCATATAGATGTCCATATCTGTCCTTTTGAACTTATTTGTGGTCAAAGTGTCCTCAAAATTTCTCAAACTATATAAAGTTATAGAATCCTTTTGATGATAAATCAGCTATTCAGAGGTTTTGACCTCCTGAACATATTTCTGACCAAAGAGTCCTCGATCTTGGGCTTTCTATACATACTCTTAGACTCCTTCTGATGCATCATAAGCCATATAGATGTCCATATCTGACCTTTTGAACTTATTTGTGGTCAAAGTGTCTTCAAAATTTTTCAAACTATATAAAGTTATAGAATCCTTTTGATGATAAATCAGCTATTCAGAGGTCCCCTGTTGACCTACGGAACATATTTCTGGCCAAAGAGTCCTCGATCTTGGGCTTTCTATACATACTCATAGATTCCTTCTGTTGCTTCATATGCCATATAGATGTCCATATCTGACCTTTTGAACTTATTTGTGGTCAAAGTGTCCTCAACATTTTTCAAACTATATAAAGTTATAGAATCCTTTTGATGATAAATCAGCTATTCAGAGGTCCTCTTTTGACCTCCTGAACATATTTCTGGCCAAAGAGTCCTCGATCTTGGGCTTTCTATATATACTCATAGATTCCTTCTGATGCTTCATAAGCCATATAGATGTCCATATCTGTCCTTTTGAACTTATTTGTGGTTAAAGTGTCCTCAAAATTTCTCAAACTATATAAAGTTATAGAATCCTTTTGATGATAAATCAGCTATTCAGAGGTTTTGACCTCCTGAACATATTTCTGGCCAAAGAGTCCTTGATCTTGGGCTTTCTATACATACTCATAGACTCCTTCTGATGAATCATAAGCCATATAGATGTCCATATCTGACCTTTTGAACTTATTTGTGGTCAAAGTGTCCTCAAAATGTTTCAAACTATATAAAGTTATAGAATCCTTTTGATGATAAATCAGCTATTCAGAGGTCCCCTGTTGACCTACGGAACATATTTCTGGCCAAAGAGTCCTCGATCTTGGGCTTTCTATACATACTCATAGATTCCTTCTGATGCTTCATATGCCATATAGATGTCCATATCTGACCTTTTGAACTTATTTGTGGTCAAAGTGTCCTCAACATTTTTCAAACTATATAAAGTTATAGAATCCTTTTGATGATAAATCAGCTATTCAGAGGTTTTGACCTCCTGAACATATTTCTGGCCAAAGAGTCCTCGCTCTTGGGCTTTCTATACATACTCATAGACTCCTTCTGATGCATCATAAGCCATATACATATAGATGTCCATATCTGTCCTTTTGAACTTATTTGTGGTCAAAGTGTCCTCAAAATTTTTCAAACTATATAAAGTTATAGAATCCTTTTGATGATAAATCAGCTATTCAGAGGTCCTCTTTTGACCTCCTGAACATATTTCTGGCCAAAGAGTCCTCGACCTTGGGCTTTCTATACATACTCATAGAACCTTTCTGATGCTTCATAAGCCATATTAGATGTCCATCTCTGACCTTTTGAACTCATTTGTGATCAAAGTGTCCTCAAAATTTTTCAAACTATATAAAGTTATAGCATTCTTTTGATGATAAATCAGCTATTCAGAGGTCCTCTTTTGACCTCCTGAACATATTTCTGGCCAAAGAGTCCTCGATCTTGGGCTTTCTATACATACTCATAGATTCCTTCTGATGCTTCATATGCCATATAGATGTCCATATCTGACCTTTTGAACTTATTTGTGGTCAAAGTGTCCTCAACATTTTTCAAACTATATAAAGTTATAGAATCCTTTTGATGATAAATCAGCTATTCAGAGGTCCTCTTTTGACCTCCTGAACATATTTCTGGCCAAAGAGTCCTCGATCTTGGGCTTTCTATATATACTCATAGATTCCTTCTGATGCTTCATAAGCCATATAGATGTCCATATCTGTCCTTTTGAACTTATTTGTGGTTAAAGTGTCCTCAAAATTTCTCAAACTATATAAAGTTATAGAATCCTTTTGATGATAAATCAGCTATTCAGAGGTTTTGACCTCCTGAACATATTTCTGGCCAAAGAGTCCTCGATCTTGGGCTTTCTATACATACTCATAGACTCCTTCTGATGCATCATAAGCCATATAGATGTCCATATCTGACCTTTTGAACTTATTTGTGGTCAAAGTGTCCTCAAAATGTTTCAAACTATATAAAGTTATAGAATCCTTTTAATGATAAATCAGCTATTCAGAGGTCCCCTGTTGACCTACGGAACATATTTCTGGCCAAAGAGTCCTCGATCTTGGGCTTTCTATACATACTCATAGACTCCTTCTGATGCTTCATATGCCATATAGATGTCCATATCTGACCTTTTGAACTTATTTGTGGTCAAAGTGTCCTCAACATTTTTCAAACTATATAAAGTTATAGAATCCTTTTGATGATAAATCAGCTATTCAGAGGTTTTTTCCTGAACATATTTCTGGCCAAAGAGTCCTCGCTCTTGGGCTTTCTATACATACTCAAAGACTCCTTCTGATGCATCATAAGCCATATACATATAGATGTTCATATCTGTCCTTTTGAACTTATTTGTGGTCAAAGTGTCCTCAAAATTTTTCAAACTATATAAAGTTCTAGAATCCTTTTGATGATAAATCAGCTATTCAGAGGTCCTCTTTTGACCTCCTGAACATATTTCTGGCCAAAGAGTCCTCGACCTTGGGCTTTCTATACATACTCATAGAATCTTTCTGATGCTTCATAAGCCATATAGATGTCCATCTCTGACCTTTTGAACTCATTTGTGGTCAAAGTGTCCTCAAAATTTTTCAAACTATATAAAGTTATAGAATTCTTTTGATGATAAATCAGCTATTCAGAGGTCCTCTTTTGACCTCCTGAACATATTTCTGGCCAAAGAGTCCTCGACCTTGGGCTTTCTATACATACTCATAGAATCCTTCTGATGCTTCATAAGCCATATAGATGTCCATATCTGACCTTTTGAACTTATTTGTGGTCAAATTGTCCTCAAAATTTTTCAAACTATATAAAGTTATAGAATTCTTCTGATGATAAATCAGCTATTCAGAGGTTTTGACCTCCTGAACATATTTCTGGCCAAAGAGTCCTCGATCTTGGGTTTTCTATACATACTCATAGACTCCCTCTGATGATTCATAAGCCATATAGATGTCCATATCTGACCTTTTGAACTTATTTGTGGTCAAAGTGTCCTCAAAATTTTTCAAACTATATAAAGTTCTGGAATTCTTTTGATGATAAATCAGCTATTCAGAGGTCCCCTTTTGACCTTCTGAACATATTTCTGGCCAAAGGGTCCTCGATCTTGGGCTTTCTATCATAGACTCCCTCTGATGCTTCATAAGCCATATAGATGTCCATATGTGGATAAATCAGCTATTCAGAGATCCTCTTTTGACCTCCTGAACATATTTCTGGCCAAAGAGTCCTCGATCTTGGGCTTTCTATATATACTCATAGATTCCTTCTGATGCTTCATAAGCCATATAGATGTCCATATCTGTCCTTGTGAACTTATTTGTGGTCAAAGTGTCCTCAAAATTTCTCAAACTATATAAAGTTATAGAATCCTTTTGATGATAAATCAGCTATTCAGAGGTTTTGACCTCCTGAACATATTTCTGGCCAAAGAGTCCTCGATCTTGGGCTTTCTATACATACTCATAGACTCCCTCTGATGCTTCATAAGCCATATAGATGTCCATATCTGACCTTTTGAACTTATTTGTGGTCAAAGTGTCCTCAAAATTTTTCAAACTATATAAAGTTATAGAATTCTTTTGATGATAAATCAGCTATTCAGAGGTCCTCTTTTGACCTCCTGAACATATTTCTGGCCAAAGAGTCCTCGACCTTGGGCTTTCTATATACACTCATAGATTCCTTCTGATGCTTCATAAGCCATATAGATGTCCATATCTGTCCTTTTGAACTTATTTGTGGTCAAAGTGTCCTCAAAATTTCTCAAACTATATAAAGTTATAGAATCCTTTTGATGATAAATCAGCTATTCAGAGGTTTTGACCTCCTGAACATATTTCTGACCAAAGAGTCCTCGATCTTGGGCTTTCTATACATACTCTTAGACTCCTTCTGATGCATCATAAGCCATATAGATGTCCATATCTGACCTTTTGAACTTATTTGTGGTCAAAGAGTCCTCAAAATTTTTCAAACTATATAAAGTTATAGAATCCTTTTGATGATAAATCAGCTATTCAGAGGTCCCCTGTTGACCTACGGAACATATTTCTGGCCAAAGAGTCCTCGATCTTGGGCTTTCTATACATACTCATAGATTCCTTCTGATGCTTCATATGCCATATAGATGTCCATATCTGACCTTTTGAACTTATTTGTGGTCAAAGTGTCCTCAACATTTTTCAAACTATATAAAGTTATAGAATCCTTTTGATGATAAATCAGCTATTCAGAGGTCCTCTTTTGACCTCCTGAACATATTTCTGGCCAAAGAGTCCTCGATCTTGGGCTTTCTATATATACTCATAGATTTCTTCTGATGCTTCATAAGCCATATAGATGTCCATATCTGTCCTTTTGAACTTATTTGTGGTTAAAGTGTCCTCAAAATTTCTCAAACTATATAAAGTTATAGAATCCTTTTGATGATAAATCAGCTATTCAGAGGTTTTGACCTCCTGAACATATTTCTGGCCAAAGAGTCCTCGATCTTGGGCTTTCTATACATACTCATAGACTCCTTCTGATGAATCATAAGCCATATAGATGTCCATATCTGACCTTTTGAACTTATTTGTGGTCAAAGTGTCCTCAAAATGTTTCAAACTATATAAAGTTATAGAATCCTTTTGATGATAAATCAGCTATTCAGAGGTTTTGACCTCCTGAACATATTTCTGGCCAAAGAGTCCTCGATCTTGGGCTTTCTATACATACTCATAGACTCCCTCTGATGCTTCATAAGCCATATAGATGTCCATATCTGACCTTTTGAACTTATTTGTGGTCAAAGTGTCCTCAAAATTTTTCAAACTATATAAAGTTATAGAATTCTTTTGATGATAAATCAGCTATTCAGAGGTCCTCTTTTGACCTCCTGAACATATTTCTGGCCAAAGAGTCCTCGACCTTGGGCTTTCTATATACACTCATAGATTCCTTCTGATGCTTCATAAGCCATATAGATGTCCATATCTGTCCTTTTGAACTTATTTGTGGTCAAAGTGTCCTCAAAATTTCTCAAACTATATAAAGTTATAGAATCCTTTTGATGATAAATCAGCTATTCAGAGGTTTTGACCTCCTGAACATATTTCTGACCAAAGAGTCCTCGATCTTGGGCTTTCTATACATACTCTTAGACTCCTTCTGATGCATCATAAGCCATATAGATGTCCATATCTGACCTTTTGAACTTATTTGTGGTCAAAGAGTCCTCAAAATTTTTCAAACTATATAAAGTTATAGAATCCTTTTGATGATAAATCAGCTATTCAGAGGTCCCCTGTTGACCTACGGAACATATTTCTGGCCAAAGAGTCCTCGATCTTGGGCTTTCTATACATACTCATAGATTCCTTCTGATGCTTCATATGCCATATAGATGTCCATATCTGACCTTTTGAACTTATTTGTGGTCAAAGTGTCCTCAACATTTTTCAAACTATATAAAGTTATAGAATCCTTTTGATGATAAATCAGCTATTCAGAGGTCCTCTTTTGACCTCCTGAACATATTTCTGGCCAAAGAGTCCTCGATCTTGGGCTTTCTATATATACTCATAGATTTCTTCTGATGCTTCATAAGCCATATAGATGTCCATATCTGTCCTTTTGAACTTATTTGTGGTTAAAGTGTCCTCAAAATTTCTCAAACTATATAAAGTTATAGAATCCTTTTGATGATAAATCAGCTATTCAGAGGTTTTGACCTCCTGAACATATTTCTGGCCAAAGAGTCCTCGATCTTGGGCTTTCTATACATACTCATAGACTCCTTCTGATGAATCATAAGCCATATAGATGTCCATATCTGACCTTTTGAACTTATTTGTGGTCAAAGTGTCCTCAAAATGTTTCAAACTATATAAAGTTATAGAATCCTTTTGATGATAAATCAGCTATTCAGAGGTCCCCTGTTGACCTACGGAACATATTTCTGGCCAAAGAGTCCTCGATCTTGGGCTTTCTATACATACTCATAGATTCCTTCTGATGCTTCATATGCCATATAGATGTCCATATCTGACCTTTTGAACTTATTTGTGGTCAAAGTGTCCTCAACATTTTTCAAACTATATAAAGTTATAGAATCCTTTTGATGATAAATCAGTTATTCAGAGGTTTTGACCTCCTGAACATATTTCTGGCCAAAGAGTCCTCGCTCTTGGGCTTTCTATACATACTCATAGACTCCTTCTGATGCATCATAAGCCATATACATATAGATGTCCATATCTGTCCTTTTGAACTTATTTGTGGTCAAAGTGTCCTCAAAATTTTTCAAACTATATAAAGTTATAGAATCCTTTTGATGATAAATCAGCTATTCAGAGGTCCTCTTTTGACCTCCTGAACATATTTCTGGCCAAAGAGTCCTCGACCTTGGGCTTTCTATACATACTCATAGAACCTTTCTGATGCTTCATAAGCCATATTAGATGTCCATCTCTGACCTTTTGAACTCATTTGTGATCAAAGTGTCCTCAAAATTTTTCAAACTATATAAAGTTATAGCATTCTTTTGATGATAAATCAGCTATTCAGAGGTCCTCTTTTGACCTCCTGAACATATTTCTGGCCAAAGAGTCCTCGATCTTGGGCTTTCTATACATACTCATAGATTCCTTCTGATGCTTCATATGCCATATAGATGTCCATATCTGACCTTTTGAACTTATTTGTGGTCAAAGTGTCCTCAACATTTTTCAAACTATATAAAGTTATAGAATCCTTTTGATGATAAATCAGCTATTCAGAGGTCCTCTTTTGACCTCCTGAACATATTTCTGGCCAAAGAGTCCTCGATCTTGGGCTTTCTATATATACTCATAGATTCCTTCTGATGCTTCATAAGCCATATAGATGTCCATATCTGTCCTTTTGAACTTATTTGTGGTTAAAGTGTCCTCAAAATTTCTCAAACTATATAAAGTTATAGAATCCTTTTGATGATAAATCAGCTATTCAGAGGTTTTGACCTCCTGAACATATTTCTGGCCAAAGAGTCCTCGATCTTGGGCTTTCTATACATACTCATAGACTCCTTCTGATGCATCATAAGCCATATAGATGTCCATATCTGACCTTTTGAACTTATTTGTGGTCAAAGTGTCCTCAAAATGTTTCAAACTATATAAAGTTATAGAATCCTTTTAATGATAAATCAGCTATTCAGAGGTCCCCTGTTGACCTACGGAACATATTTCTGGCCAAAGAGTCCTCGATCTTGGGCTTTCTATACATACTCATAGACTCCTTCTGATGCTTCATATGCCATATAGATGTCCATATCTGACCTTTTGAACTTATTTGTGGTCAAAGTGTCCTCAACATTTTTCAAACTATATAAAGTTATAGAATTCTTTTGATGATAAATCAGCTATTCAGAGGTTTTTTCCTGAACATATTTCTGGCCAAAGAGTCCTCGCTCTTGGGCTTTCTATACATACTCATAGACTCCTTCTGATGCATCATAAGCCATATAGATGTCCATATCTTACCTTTTGAACTTATTTGTGGTCAAAGTGTCCTCAAAATGTTTCAAACTATATAAAGTTATAGAATTCTTTTGATGATAAATCAGCTATTCAGAGGTCCTCTTTTGACCTCCTGAACATATTTCTGGCCAAAGAGTCCTCGACCTTGGGCTTTCTATATACACTCATAGATTCCTTCTGATGCTTCATAAGCCATATAGATGTCCATATCTGTCCTTTTGAACTTATTTGTGGTCAAAGTGTCCTCAAAATTTCTCAAACTATATAAAGTTATAGAATCCTTTTGATGATAAATCAGCTATTCAGAGGTTTTGACCTCCTGAACATATTTCTGACCAAAGAGTCCTCGATCTTGGGCTTTCTATACATACTCTTAGACTCCTTCTGATGCATCATAAGCCATATAGATGTCCATATCTGACCTTTTGAACTTATTTGTGGTCAAAGTGTCTTCAAAATTTTTCAAACTATATAAAGTTATAGAAACCTTTTGATGATAAATCAGCTATTCAGAGGTCCCCTGTTGACCTACGGAACATATTTCTGGCCAAAGAGTCCTCGATCTTGGGCTTTCTATACATACTCATAGATTCCTTCTGATGCTTCATATGCCATATAGATGTCCATATCTGACCTTTTGAACTTATTTGTGGTCAAAGTGTCCTCAACATTTTTCAAACTATATAAAGTTATAGAATCCTTTTGATGATAAATCAGCTATTCAGAGGTCCTCTTTTGACCTCCTGAACATATTTCTGGCCAAAGAGTCCTCGATCTTGGGCTTTCTATATATACTCATAGATTCCTTCTGATGCTTCATAAGCCATATAGATGTCCATATCTGTCCTTTTGAACTTATTTGTGGTTAAAGTGTCCTCAAAATTTCTCAAACTATATAAAGTTATAGAATCCTTTTGATGATAAATCAGCTATTCAGAGGTTTTGACCTCCTGAACATATTTCTGGCCAAAGAGTCCTTGATCTTGGGCTTTCTATACATACTCATAGACTCCTTCTGATGAATCATAAGCCATATAGATGTCCATATCTGACCTTTTGAACTTATTTGTGGTCAAAGTGTCCTCAAAATGTTTCAAACTATATAAAGTTATAGAATCCTTTTGATGATAAATCAGCTATTCAGAGGTCCCCTGTTGACCTACGGAACATATTTCTGGCCAAAGAGTCCTCGATCTTGGGCTTTCTATACATACTCATAGATTCCTTCTGATGCTTCATATGCCATATAGATGTCCATATCTGACCTTTTGAACTTATTTGTGGTCAAAGTGTCCTCAACATTTTTCAAACTATATAAAGTTATAGAATCCTTTTGATGATAAATCAGCTATTCAGAGGTTTTGACCTCCTGAACATATTTCTGGCCAAAGAGTCCTCGCTCTTGGGCTTTCTATACATACTCATAGACTCCTTCTGATGCATCATAAGCCATATACATATAGATGTCCATATCTGTCCTTTTGAACTTATTTGTGGTCAAAGTGTCCTCAAAATTTTTCAAACTATATAAAGTTATAGAATCCTTTTGATGATAAATCAGCTATTCAGAGGTCCTCTTTTGACCTCCTGAACATATTTCTGGCCAAAGAGTCCTCGACCTTGGGCTTTCTATACATACTCATAGAACCTTTCTGATGCTTCATAAGCCATATTAGATGTCCATCTCTGACCTTTTGAACTCATTTGTGATCAAAGTGTCCTCAAAATTTTTCAAACTATATAAAGTTATAGCATTCTTTTGATGATAAATCAGCTATTCAGAGGTCCTCTTTTGACATCCTGAACATATTTCTGGCCAAAGAGTCCTCGATCTTGGGCTTTCTATACATACTCATAGATTCCTTCTGATGCTTCATATGCCATATAGATGTCCATATCTGACCTTTTGAACTTATTTGTGGTCAAAGTGTCCTCAACATTTTTCAAACTATATAAAGTTATAGAATCCTTTTGATGATAAATCAGCTATTCAGAGGTCCTCTTTTGACCTCCTGAACATATTTCTGGCCAAAGAGTCCTCGATCTTGGGCTTTCTATATATACTCATAGATTCCTTCTGATGCTTCATAAGCCATATAGATGTCCATATCTGTCCTTTTGAACTTATTTGTGGTTAAAGTGTCCTCAAAATTTCTCAAACTATATAAAGTTATAGAATCCTTTTGATGATAAATCAGCTATTCAGAGGTTTTGACCTCCTGAACATATTTCTGGCCAAAGAGTCCTCGATCTTGGGCTTTCTATACATACTCATAGACTCCTTCTGATGCATCTTAAGCCATATAGATGTCCATATCTGACCTTTTGAACTTATTTGTGGTCAAAGTGTCCTCAAAATGTTTCAAACTATATAAAGTTATAGAATCCTTTTAATGATAAATCAGCTATTCAGAGGTCCCCTGTTGACCTACGGAACATATTTCTGGCCAAAGAGTCCTCGATCTTGGGCTTTCTATACATACTCATAGACTCCTTCTGATGCTTCATATGCCATATAGATGTCCATATCTGACCTTTTGAACTTATTTGTGGTCAAAGTGTCCTCAACATTTTTCAAACTATATAAAGTTATAGAATCCTTTTGATGATAAATCAGCTATTCAGAGGTTTTTTCCTGAACATATTTCTGGCCAAAGAGTCCTCGCTCTTGGGCTTTCTATACATACTCATAGACTCCTTCTGATGCATCATAAGCCATATACATATAGATGTTCATATCTGTCCTTTTGAACTTATTTGTGGTCAAAGTGTCCTCAAAATTTTTCAAACTATATAAAGTTCTAGAATCCTTTTGATGATAAATCAGCTATTCAGAGGTCCTCTTTTGACCTCCTGAACATATTTCTGGCCAAAGAGTCCTCGACCTTGGGCTTTCTATACATACTCATAGAATCTTTCTGATGCTTCATAAGCCATATAGATGTCCATCTCTGACCTTTTGAACTCATTTGTGGTCAAAGTGTCCTCAAAATTTTTCAAACTATATAAAGTTATAGAATTCTTTTGATGATAAATCAGCTATTCAGAGGTCCTCTTTTGACCTCCTGAACATATTTCTGGCCAAAGAGTCCTCGACCTTGGGCTTTCTATACATACTCATAGAATCCTTCTGATGCTTCATAAGCCATATAGATGTCCATATCTGACCTTTTGAACTTATTTGTGGTCAAATTGTCCTCAAAATTTTTCAAACTATATAAAGTTATAGAATTCTTCTGATGATAAATCAGCTATTCAGAGGTTTTGACCTCCTGAACATATTTCTGGCCAAAGAGTCCTCGATCTTGGGTTTTCTATACATACTCATAGACTCCCTCTGATGATTCATAAGCCATATAGATGTCCATATCTGACCTTTTGAACTTATTTGTGGTCAAAGTGTCCTCAAAATTTTTCAAACTATATAAAGTTCTGGAATTCTTTTGATGATAAATCAGCTATTCAGAGGTCCCCTTTTGACCTTCTGAACATATTTCTGGCCAAAGAGTCCTCGATCTTGGGCTTTCTATCATAGACTCCCTCTGATGCTTCATAAGCCATATAGATGTCCATATGTGGATAAATCAGCTATTCAGAGATCCTCTTTTGACCTCCTGAACATATTTCTGGCCAAAGAGTCCTCGATCTTGGGCTTTCTATATATACTCATAGATTCCTTCTGATGCTTCATAAGCCATATAGATGTCCATATCTGTCCTTGTGAACTTATTTGTGGTCAAAGTGTCCTCAAAATTTCTCAAACTATATAAAGTTATAGAATCCTTTTGATGATAAATCAGCTATTCAGAGGTTTTGACCTCCTGAACATATTTCTGGCCAAAGAGTCCTCGATCTTGGGCTTTCTATACATACTCATAGACTCCCTCTGATGCTTCATAAGCCATATAGATGTCCATATCTGACCTTTTGAACTTATTTGTGGTCAAAGTGTCCTCAAAATTTTTCAAACTATATAAAGTTATAGAATTCTTTTGATGATAAATCAGCTATTCAGAGGTCCTCTTTTGACCTCCTGAACATATTTCTGGCCAAAGAGTCCTCGACCTTGGGCTTTCTATATACACTCATAGATTCCTTCTGATGCTTCATAAGCCATATAGATGTCCATATCTGTCCTTTTGAACTTATTTGTGGTCAAAGTGTCCTCAAAATTTCTCAAACTATATAAAGTTATAGAATCCTTTTGATGATAAATCAGCTATTCAGAGGTTTTGACCTCCTGAACATATTTCTGACCAAAGAGTCCTCGATCTTGGGCTTTCTATACATACTCTTAGACTCCTTCTGATGCATCATAAGCCATATAGATGTCCATATCTGACCTTTTGAACTTATTTGTGGTCAAAGAGTCCTCAAAATTTTTCAAACTATATAAAGTTATAGAATCCTTTTGATGATAAATCAGCTATTCAGAGGTCCCCTGTTGACCTACGGAACATATTTCTGGCCAAAGAGTCCTCGATCTTGGGCTTTCTATACATACTCATAGATTCCTTCTGATGCTTCATATGCCATATAGATGTCCATATCTGACCTTTTGAACTTATTTGTGGTCAAAGTGTCCTCAACATTTTTCAAACTATATAAAGTTATAGAATCCTTTTGATGATAAATCAGCTATTCAGAGGTCCTCTTTTGACCTCCTGAACATATTTCTGGCCAAAGAGTCCTCGATCTTGGGCTTTCTATATATACTCATAGATTTCTTCTGATGCTTCATAAGCCATATAGATGTCCATATCTGTCCTTTTGAACTTATTTGTGGTTAAAGTGTCCTCAAAATTTCTCAAACTATATAAAGTTATAGAATCCTTTTGATGATAAATCAGCTATTCAGAGGTTTTGACCTCCTGAACATATTTCTGGCCAAAGAGTCCTCGATCTTGGGCTTTCTATACATACTCATAGACTCCTTCTGATGCTTCATATGCCATATAGATGTCCATATCTGACCTTTTGAACTTATTTGTGGTCAAAGTGTCCTCAACATTTTTCAAACTATATAAAGTTATAGAATCCTTTTGATGATAAATCAGCTATTCAGAGGTCCTCTTTTGACCTCCTGAACATATTTCTGGCCAAAGAGTCCTCGATCTTGGGCTTTCTATATATACTCATAGATTCCTTCTGATGCTTCATAAGCCATATAGATGTCCATATCTGTCCTTTTGAACTTATTTGTGGTTAAAGTGTCCTCAAAATTTCTCAAACTATATAAAGTTATAGAATCCTTTTGATGATAAATCAGCTATTCAGAGGTTTTGACCTCCTGAACATATTTCTGGCCAAAGAGTCCTCGATCTTGGGCTTTCTATACATACTCATAGACTCCTTCTGATGCATCATAAGCCATATAGATGTCCATATCTTACCTTTTGAACTTATTTGTGGTCAAAGTGTCCTCAAAATGTTTCAAACTATATAAAGTTATAGAATTCTTTTGATGATAAATCAGCTATTCAGAGGTCCTCTTTTGACCTCCTGAACATATTTCTGGCCAAAGAGTCCTCGACCTTGGGCTTTCTATATACACTCATAGATTCCTTCTGATGCTTCATAAGCCATATAGATGTCCATATCTGTCCTTTTGAACTTATTTGTGGTCAAAGTGTCCTCAAAATTTCTCAAACTATATAAAGTTATAGAATCCTTTTGATGATAAATCAGCTATTCAGAGGTTTTGACCTCCTGAACATATTTCTGACCAAAGAGTCCTCGATCTTGGGCTTTCTATACATACTCTTAGACTCCTTCTGATGCATCATAAGCCATATAGATGTCCATATCTGACCTTTTGAACTTATTTGTGGTCAAAGTGTCTTCAAAATTTTTCAAACTATATAAAGTTATAGAATCCTTTTGATGATAAATCAGCTATTCAGAGGTCCCCTGTTGACCTACGGAACATATTTCTGGCCAAAGAGTCCTCGATCTTGGGCTTTCTATACATACTCATAGATTCCTTCTGATGCTTCATATGCCATATAGATGTCCATATCTGACCTTTTGAACTTATTTGTGGTCAAAGTGTCCTCAACATTTTTCAAACTATATAAAGTTATAGAATCCTTTTGATGATAAATCAGCTATTCAGAGGTCCTCTTTTGACCTCCTGAACATATTTCTGGCCAAAGAGTCCTCGATCTTGGGCTTTCTATATATACTCATAGATTCCTTCTGATGCTTCATAAGCCATATAGATGTCCATATCTGTCCTTTTGAACTTATTTGTGGTTAAAGTGTCCTCAAAATTTCTCAAACTATATAAAGTTATAGAATCCTTTTGATGATAAATCAGCTATTCAGAGGTTTTGACCTCCTGAACATATTTCTGGCCAAAGAGTCCTTGATCTTGGGCTTTCTATACATACTCATAGACTCCTTCTGATGAATCATAAGCCATATAGATGTCCATATCTGACCTTTTGAACTTATTTGTGGTCAAAGTGTCCTCAAAATGTTTCAAACTATATAAAGTTATAGAATCCTTTTGATGATAAATCAGCTATTCAGAGGTCCCCTGTTGACCTACGGAACATATTTCTGGCCAAAGAGTCCTCGATCTTGGGCTTTCTATACATACTCATAGATTCCTTCTGATGCTTCATATGCCATATAGATGTCCATATCTGACCTTTTGAACTTATTTGTGGTCAAAGTGTCCTCAACATTTTTCAAACTATATAAAGTTATAGAATCCTTTTGATGATAAATCAGCTATTCAGAGGTTTTGACCTCCTGAACATATTTCTGGCCAAAGAGTCCTCGCTCTTGGGCTTTCTATACATACTCATAGACTCCTTCTGATGCATCATAAGCCATATACATATAGATGTCCATATCTGTCCTTTTGAACTTATTTGTGGTCAAAGTGTCCTCAAAATTTTTCAAACTATATAAAGTTATAGAATCCTTTTGATGATAAATCAGCTATTCAGAGGTCCTCTTTTGACCTCCTGAACATATTTCTGGCCAAAGAGTCCTCGACCTTGGGCTTTCTATACATACTCATAGAACCTTTCTGATGCTTCATAAGCCATATTAGATGTCCATCTCTGACCTTTTGAACTCATTTGTGATCAAAGTGTCCTCAAAATTTTTCAAACTATATAAAGTTATAGCATTCTTTTGATGATAAATCAGCTATTCAGAGGTCCTCTTTTGACCTCCTGAACATATTTCTGGCCAAAGAGTCCTCGATCTTGGGCTTTCTATACATACTCATAGATTCCTTCTGATGCTTCATATGCCATATAGATGTCCATATCTGACCTTTTGAACTTATTTGTGGTCAAAGTGTCCTCAACATTTTTCAAACTATATAAAGTTATAGAATCCTTTTGATGATAAATCAGCTATTCAGAGGTCCTCTTTTGACCTCCTGAACATATTTCTGGCCAAAGAGTCCTCGATCTTGGGCTTTCTATATATACTCATAGATTCCTTTTGATGCTTCATAAGCCATATAGATGTCCATATCTGTCCTTTTGAACTTATTTGTGGTTAAAGTGTCCTCAAAATTTCTCAAACTATATAAAGTTATAGAATCCTTTTGATGATAAATCAGCTATTCAGAGGTTTTGACCTCCTGAACATATTTCTGGCCAAAGAGTCCTCGATCTTGGGCTTTCTATACATACTCATAGACTCCTTCTGATGCATCATAAGCCATATAGATGTCCATATCTGACCTTTTGAACTTATTTGTGGTCAAAGTGTCCTCAAAATGTTTCAAACTATATAAAGTTATAGAATCCTTTTAATGATAAATCAGCTATTCAGAGGTCCCCTGTTGACCTACGGAACATATTTCTGGCCAAAGAGTCCTCGATCTTGGGCTTTCTATACATACTCATAGACTCCTTCTGATGCTTCATATGCCATATAGATGTCCATATCTGACCTTTTGAACTTATTTGTGGTCAAAGTGTCCTCAACATTTTTCAAACTATATAAAGTTATAGAATCCTTTTGATGATAAATCAGCTATTCAGAGGTTTTTTCCTGAACATATTTCTGGCCAAAGAGTCCTCGCTCTTGGGCTTTCTATACATACTCATAGACTCCTTCTGATGCATCATAAGCCATATACATATAGATGTTCATATCTGTCCTTTTGAACTTATTTGTGGTCAAAGTGTCCTCAAAATTTTTCAAACTATATAAAGTTCTAGAATCCTTTTGATGATAAATCAGCTATTCAGAGGTCCTCTTTTGACCTCCTGAACATATTTCTGGCCAAAGAGTCCTCGACCTTGGGCTTTCTATACATACTCATAGAATCTTTCTGATGCTTCATAAGCCATATAGATGTCCATCTCTGACCTTTTGAACTCATTTGTGGTCAAAGTGTCCTCAAAATTTTTCAAACTATATAAAGTTATAGAATTCTTTTGATGATAAATCAGCTATTCAGAGGTCCTCTTTTGACCTCCTGAACATATTTCTGGCCAAAGAGTCCTCGACCTTGGGCTTTCTATACATACTCATAGAATCCTTCTGATGCTTCATAAGCCATATAGATGTCCATATCTGACCTTTTGAACTTATTTGTGGTCAAATTGTCCTCAAAATTTTTCAAACTATATAAAGTTATAGAATTCTTCTGATGATAAATCAGCTATTCAGAGGTTTTGACCTCCTGAACATATTTCTGGCCAAAGAGTCCTCGATCTTGGGTTTTCTATACATACTCATAGACTCCCTCTGATGATTCATAAGCCATATAGATGTCCATATCTGACCTTTTGAACTTATTTGTGGTCAAAGTGTCCTCAAAATTTTTCAAACTATATAAAGTTCTGGAATTCTTTTGATGATAAATCAGCTATTCAGAGGTCCCCTTTTGACCTTCTGAACATATTTCTGGCCAAAGAGTCCTCGATCTTGGGCTTTCTATCATAGACTCCCTCTGATGCTTCATAAGCCATATAGATGTCCATATGTGGATAAATCAGCTATTCAGAGATCCTCTTTTGACCTCCTGAACATATTTCTGGCCAAAGAGTCCTCGATCTTGGGCTTTCTATATATACTCATAGATTCCTTCTGATGCTTCATAAGCCATATAGATGTCCATATCTGTCCTTGTGAACTTATTTGTGGTCAAAGTGTCCTCAAAATTTCTCAAACTATATAAAGTTATAGAATCCTTTTGATGATAAATCAGCTATTCAGAGGTTTTGACCTCCTGAACATATTTCTGGCCAAAGAGTCCTCGATCTTGGGCTTTCTATACATACTCATAGACTCCCTCTGATGCTTCATAAGCCATATAGATGTCCATATCTGACCTTTTGAACTTATTTGTGGTCAAAGTGTCCTCAAAATTTTTCAAACTATATAAAGTTATAGAATTCTTTTGATGATAAATCAGCTATTCAGAGGTCCTCTTTTGACCTCCTGAACATATTTCTGGCCAAAGAGTCCTCGACCTTGGGCTTTCTATATACACTCATAGATTCCTTCTGATGCTTCATAAGCCATATAGATGTCCATATCTGTCCTTTTGAACTTATTTGTGGTCAAAGTGTCCTCAAAATTTCTCAAACTATATAAAGTTATAGAATCCTTTTGATGATAAATCAGCTATTCAGAGGTTTTGACCTCCTGAACATATTTCTGACCAAAGAGTCCTCGATCTTGGGCTTTCTATACATACTCTTAGACTCCTTCTGATGCATCATAAGCCATATAGATGTCCATATCTGACCTTTTGAACTTATTTGTGGTCAAAGAGTCCTCAAAATTTTTCAAACTATATAAAGTTATAGAATCCTTTTGATGATAAATCAGCTATTCAGAGGTCCCCTGTTGACCTACGGAACATATTTCTGGCCAAAGAGTCCTCGATCTTGGGCTTTCTATACATACTCATAGATTCCTTCTGATGCTTCATATGCCATATAGATGTCCATATCTGACCTTTTGAACTTATTTGTGGTCAAAGTGTCCTCAACATTTTTCAAACTATATAAAGTTATAGAATCCTTTTGATGATAAATCAGCTATTCAGAGGTCCTCTTTTGACCTCCTGAACATATTTCTGGCCAAAGAGTCCTCGATCTTGGGCTTTCTATATATACTCATAGATTTCTTCTGATGCTTCATAAGCCATATAGATGTCCATATCTGTCCTTTTGAACTTATTTGTGGTTAAAGTGTCCTCAAAATTTCTCAAACTATATAAAGTTATAGAATCCTTTTGATGATAAATCAGCTATTCAGAGGTTTTGACCTCCTGAACATATTTCTGGCCAAAGAGTCCTCGATCTTGGGCTTTCTATACATACTCATAGACTCCTTCTGATGAATCATAAGCCATATAGATGTCCATATCTGACCTTTTGAACTTATTTGTGGTCAAAGTGTCCTCAAAATGTTTCAAACTATATAAAGTTATAGAATCCTTTTGATGATAAATCAGCTATTCAGAGGTTTTGACCTCCTGAACATATTTCTGGCCAAAGAGTCCTCGATCTTGGGCTTTCTATACATACTCATAGACTCCCTCTGATGCTTCATAAGCCATATAGATGTCCATATCTGACCTTTTGAACTTATTTGTGGTCAAAGTGTCCTCAAAATTTTTCAAACTATATAAAGTTATAGAATTCTTTTGATGATAAATCAGCTATTCAGAGGTCCTCTTTTGACCTCCTGAACATATTTCTGGCCAAAGAGTCCTCGACCTTGGGCTTTCTATATACACTCATAGATTCCTTCTGATGCTTCATAAGCCATATAGATGTCCATATCTGTCCTTTTGAACTTATTTGTGGTCAAAGTGTCCTCAAAATTTCTCAAACTATATAAAGTTATAGAATCCTTTTGATGATAAATCAGCTATTCAGAGGTTTTGACCTCCTGAACATATTTCTGACCAAAGAGTCCTCGATCTTGGGCTTTCTATACATACTCTTAGACTCCTTCTGATGCATCATAAGCCATATAGATGTCCATATCTGACCTTTTGAACTTATTTGTGGTCAAAGAGTCCTCAAAATTTTTCAAACTATATAAAGTTATAGAATCCTTTTGATGATAAATCAGCTATTCAGAGCTCCCCTGTTGACCTACGGAACATATTTCTGGCCAAAGAGTCCTCGATCTTGGGCTTTCTATACATACTCATAGATTCCTTCTGATGCTTCATATGCCATATAGATGTCCATATCTGACCTTTTGAACTTATTTGTGGTCAAAGTGTCCTCAACATTTTTCAAACTATATAAAGTTATAGAATCCTTTTGATGATAAATCAGCTATTCAGAGGTCCTCTTTTGACCTCCTGAACATATTTCTGGCCAAAGAGTCCTCGATCTTGGGCTTTCTATATATACTCATAGATTTCTTCTGATGCTTCATAAGCCATATAGATGTCCATATCTGTCCTTTTGAACTTATTTGTGGTTAAAGTGTCCTCAAAATTTCTCAAACTATATAAAGTTATAGAATCCTTTTGATGATAAATCAGCTATTCAGAGGTTTTGACCTCCTGAACATATTTCTGGCCAAAGAGTCCTCGATCTTGGGCTTTCTATACATACTCATAGACTCCTTCTGATGAATCATAAGCCATATAGATGTCCATATCTGACCTTTTGAACTTATTTGTGGTCAAAGTGTCCTCAAAATGTTTCAAACTATATAAAGTTATAGAATCCTTTTGATGATAAATCAGCTATTCAGAGGTCCCCTGTTGACCTACGGAACATATTTCTGGCCAAAGAGTCCTCGATCTTGGGCTTTCTATACATACTCATAGATTCCTTCTGATGCTTCATATGCCATATAGATGTCCATATCTGACCTTTTGAACTTATTTGTGGTCAAAGTGTCCTCAACATTTTTCAAACTATATAAAGTTATAGAATCCTTTTGATGATAAATCAGTTATTCAGAGGTTTTGACCTCCTGAACATATTTCTGGCCAAAGAGTCCTCGCTCTTGGGCTTTCTATACATACTCATAGACTCCTTCTGATGCATCATAAGCCATATTAGATGTCCATCTCTGACCTTTTGAACTCATTTGTGATCAAAGTGTCCTCAAAATTTTTCAAACTATATAAAGTTATAGAATCCTTTTGATGATAAATCAGCTATTCAGAGGTCCTCTTTTGACCTCCTGAACATATTTCTGGCCAAAGAGTCCTCGACCTTGGGCTTTCTATACATACTCATAGAACCTTTCTGATGCTTCATAAGCCATATTAGATGTCCATCTCTGACCTTTTGAACTCATTTGTGATCAAAGTGTCCTCAAAATTTTTCAAACTATATAAAGTTATAGCATTCTTTTGATGATAAATCAGCTATTCAGAGGTCCTCTTTTGACCTCCTGAACATATTTCTGGCCAAAGAGTCCTCGATCTTGGGCTTTCTATACATACTCATAGATTCCTTCTGATGCTTCATATGCCATATAGATGTCCATATCTGACCTTTTGAACTTATTTGTGGTCAAAGTGTCCTCAACATTTTTCAAACTATATAAAGTTATAGAATCCTTTTGATGATAAATCAGCTATTCAGAGGTCCTCTTTTGACCTCCTGAACATATTTCTGGCCAAAGAGTCCTCGATCTTGGGCTTTCTATATATACTCATAGATTCCTTCTGATGCTTCATAAGCCATATAGATGTCCATATCTGTCCTTTTGAACTTATTTGTGGTTAAAGTGTCCTCAAAATTTCTCAAACTATATAAAGTTATAGAATCCTTTTGATGATAAATCAGCTATTCAGAGGTTTTGACCTCCTGAACATATTTCTGGCCAAAGAGTCCTCGATCTTGGGCTTTCTATACATACTCATAGACTCCTTCTGATGCATCATAAGCCATATAGATGTCCATATCTGACCTTTTGAACTTATTTGTGGTCAAAGTGTCCTCAAAATGTTTCAAACTATATAAAGTTATAGAATCCTTTTAATGATAAATCAGCTATTCAGAGGTCCCCTGTTGACCTACGGAACATATTTCTGGCCAAAGAGTCCTCGATCTTGGGCTTTCTATACATACTCATAGACTCCTTCTGATGCTTCATATGCCATATAGATGTCCATATCTGACCTTTTGAACTTATTTGTGGTCAAAGTGTCCTCAACATTTTTCAAACTATATAAAGTTATAGAATTCTTTTGATGATAAATC
Source organism: Scardinius erythrophthalmus (assembly GCF_964197995.2). Classification (NCBI taxonomy): domain Eukaryota; kingdom Metazoa; phylum Chordata; class Actinopteri; order Cypriniformes; family Leuciscidae; genus Scardinius; species Scardinius erythrophthalmus. Next base: position 26,040,423 of record NC_138238.1, on the reverse strand, counting down.
AGCTATTCAGAGGTTTTTTCCTGAACATATTTCTGGCCAAAGAGTCCTCGCTCTTGGGCTTTCTATACATACTCATAGACTCCTTCTGATGCATCATAAGCCATATACATATAGATGTTCATATCTGTCCTTTTGAACTTATTTGTGGTCAAAGTGTCCTCAAAATTTTTCAAACTATATAAAGTTCTAGAATCCTTTTGATGATAAATCAGCTATTCAGAGGTCCTCTTTTGACCTCCTGAACATATTTCTGGCCAAAGAGTCCTCGACCTTGGGCTTTCTATACATACTCATAGAATCCTTCTGATGCTTCATAAGCCATATAGATGTCCATATCTGACCTTTTGAACTTATTTGTGGTCAAATTGTCCTCAAAATTTTTCAAACTATATAAAGTTATAGAATTCTTCTGATGATAAATCAGCTATTCAGAGGTTTTGACCTCCTGAACATATTTCTGGCCAAAGAGTCCTCGATCTTGGGTTTTCTATACATACTCATAGACTCCCTCTGATGATTCATAAGCCATATAGATGTCCATATCTGACCTTTTGAACTTATTTGTGGTCAAAGTGTCCTCAAAATTTTTCAAACTATATAAAGTTCTGGAATTCTTTTGATGATAAATCAGCTATTCAGAGGTCCCCTTTTGACCTTCTGAACATATTTCTGGCCAAAGAGTCCTCGATCTTGGGCTTTCTATCATAGACTCCCTCTGATGCTTCATAAGCCATATAGATGTCCATATGTGGATAAATCAGCTATTCAGAGATCCTCTTTTGACCTCCTGAACATATTTCTGGCCAAAGAGTCCTCGATCTTGGGCTTTCTATATATACTCATAGATTCCTTCTGATGCTTCATAAGCCATATAGATGTCCATATCTGTCCTTTTGAACTTATTTGTGGTCAAAGTGTCCTCAAAATTTCTCAAACTATATAAAGTTATAGAATCCTTTTGATGATAAATCAGCTATTCAGAGGTTTTGACCTCCTGAACATATTTCTGGCCAAAGAGTCCTCGATCTTGGGCTTTCTATACATACTCATAGACTCCCTCTGATGCTTCATAAGCCATATAGATGTCCATATCTGACCTTTTGAACTTATTTGTGGTCAAAGTGTCCTCAAAATTTTTCAAACTATATAAAGTTATAGAATTCTTTTGATGATAAATCAGCTATTCAGAGGTCCTCTTTTGACCTCCTGAACATATTTCTGGCCAAAGAGTCCTCGATCTTGGGCTTTCTATATACACTCATAGATTCCTTCTGATGCTTCATAAGCCATATAGATGTCCATATCTGTCCTTTTGAACTTATTTGTGGTCAAAGTGTCCTCAAAATTTCTCAAACTATATAAAGTTATAGAATCCTTTTGATGATAAATCAGCTATTCAGAGGTTTTGACCTCCTGAACATATTTCTGACCAAAGAGTCCTCGATCTTGGGCTTTCTATACATACTCTTAGACTCCTTCTGATGCATCATAAGCCATATAGATGTCCATATCTGACCTTTTGAACTTATTTGTGGTCAAAGTGTCCTCAAAATTTCTCAAACTATATAAAGTTATAGAATCCTTTTGATGATAAATCAGCTATTCAGAGGTCCCCTTTTGACCTACGGAACATATTTCTGGCCAAAGAGTCCTCGATCTTGGGCTTTCTATACATACTCATAGATTACTTCTGATGCTTCATATGCCATATAGATGTCCATATCTGACCTTTTGAACTTATTTGTGGTCAAAGTGTCCTCAACATTTTTCAAACTATATAAAGTTATAGAATCCTTTTGATGATAAATCAGCTATTCAGAGGTCCTCTTTTGACCTCCTGAACATATTTCTGGCCAAAGAGTCCTCGATCTTGGGCTTTCTATATATACTCATAGATTCCTTCTGATGCTTCATAAGCCATATAGATGTCCATATCTGTCCTTTTGAACTTATTTGTGGTCAAAGTGTCCTCAAAATTTCTCAAACTATATAAAGTTATAGAATCCTTTTGATGATACATCAGCTATTCAGAGGTTTTGACCTCCTGAACATATTTCTGGCCAAAGAGTCCTCGATCTTGGGCTTTCTATACATACTCATAGACTCCTTCTGATGCATCATAAGCCATATAGATGTCCATATATGACCTTTTGAACTTATTTGTGGTCAAAGTGTCCTCAAAATGTTTCAAACTATATAAAGTTATCGAATCCTTTTGATGATAAATCAGCTATTCAGAGGTCCCCTGTTGACCTACGGAACATATTTCTGGCCAAAGAGTCCTCGATCTTGGGCTTTCTATACATACTCATAGATTCCTTCTGATGCTTCATATGCCATATAGATGTCCATATCTGACCTTTTGAACTTATTTGTGGTCAAAGTGTCCTCAACATTTTTCAAACTATATAAAGTTATAGAATCCTTTTGATGATAAATCAGCTATTCAGAGGTTTTGACCTCCTGAACATATTTCTGGCCAAAGAGTCCTCGCTCTTGGGCTTTCTATACATACTCATAGACTCCTTCTGATGCATCATAAGCCATATACATATAGATGTCCATATCTGTCCTATTGAACTTATTTGTGGTCAAAGTGTCCTCAAAATTTTTCAAACTATATAAAGTTCTAGAATCCTTTTGATGATAAATCAGCTATTCAGAGGTCCTCTTTTGACCTCCTGAACATATTTCTGGCCAAAGAGTCCTCGACCTTGGGCTTTCTATACATACTCATAGAACCTTTCTGATGCTTCATAAGCCATATAGATGTCCATCTCTGACCTTTTGAACTCATTTGTGGTCAAAGTGTCCTCAAAATTTTTCAAACTATATAAAGTTATAGAATTCTTTTGATGATAAATCAGCTATTCAGAAGTCCTCTTTTGACCTCCTGAACATATTTCTGGCCAAAGAGTCCTCGATCTTGGGCTTTCTATATATACTCATAGATTCCTTCCGATGCTTCATAAGCCATATAGATGTCCATATCTGTCCTTTTGAACTTATTTGTGGTCAAAGTGTCCTCAAAATTTCTCAAACTATATAAAGTTATAGAATCCTTTTGATGATAAATCAGCTATTCAGAGGTTTTGACCTCCTGAACATATTTCTGGCCAAAGAGTCCTCGATCTTGGGCTTTCTATACATACTCATAGACTCCTTCTGATGCATCATAAGCCATATAGATGTCCATATCTGACCTTTTGAACTTATTTGTGGTCAAAGTGTCCTCAAAATGTTTCAAACTATATAAAGTTATAGAATCCTTTTAATGATAAATCAGCTATTCAGAGGTCCCCTGTTGACCTACGGAACATATTTCTGGCCAAAGAGTCCTCGATCTTGGGCTTTCTATACATACTCATAGACTCCTTCTGATGCTTCATATGCCATATAGATGTCCATATCTGACCTTTTGAACTTATTTGTGGTCAAAGTGTCCTCAACATTTTTCAAACTATATAAAGTTATAGAATCCTTTTGATGATAAATCAGCTATTCAGAGGTTTTTTCCTGAACATATTTCTGGCCAAAGAGTCCTCGCTCTTGGGCTTTCTATACATACTCATAGACTCCTTCTGATGCATCATAAGCCATATACATATAGATGTTCATATCTGTCCTTTTGAACTTATTTGTGGTCAAAGTGTCCTCAAAATTTTTCAAACTATATAAAGTTCTAGAATCCTTTTGATGATAAATCAGCTATTCAGAGGTCCTCTTTTGACCTCCTGAACATATTTCTGGCCAAAGAGTCCTCGACCTTGGGCTTTCTATACATACTCATAGAATCTTTCTGATGCTTCATAAGCCATATAGATGTCCATCTCTGACCTTTTGAACTCATTTGTGGTCAAAGTGTCCTCAAAATTTTTCAAACTATATAAAGTTATAGAATTCTTTTGATGATAAATCAGCTATTCAGAGGTCCTCTTTTGACCTCCTGAACATATTTCTGGCCAAAGAGTCCTCGACCTTGGGCTTTCTATACATACTCATAGAATCCTTCTGATGCTTCATAAGCCATATAGATGTCCATATCTGACCTTTTGAACTTATTTGTGGTCAAATTGTCCTCAAAATTTTTCAAACTATATAAAGTTATAGAATCCTTTTGATGATAAATCAGCTATTCAGAGGTTTTGACCTCCTGAACATATTTCTGGCCAAAGAGTCCTCGATCTTGGGCTTTCTATACATACTCATAGACTCCTTCTGATGCATCATAAGCCATATAGATGTCCATATCTGACCTTTTGAACTTATTTGTGGTCAAAGTGTCCTCAAAATGTTTCAAACTATATAAAGTTATAGAATCCTTTTAATGATAAATCAGCTATTCAGAGGTCCCCTGTTGACCTACGGAACATATTTCTGGCCAAAGAGTCCTCGATCTTGGGCTTTCTATACATACTCATAGACTCCTTCTGATGCTTCATATGCCATATAGATGTCCATATCTGACCTTTTGAACTTATTTGTGGTCAAAGTGTCCTCAACATTTTTCAAACTATATAAAGTTATAGAATCCTTTTGATGATAAATCAGCTATTCAGAGGTTTTTTCCTGAACATATTTCTGGCCAAAGAGTCCTCGCTCTTGGGCTTTCTATACATACTCATAGACTCCTTCTGATGCATCATAAGCCATATACATATAGATGTTCATATCTGTCCTTTTGAACTTATTTGTGGTCAAAGTGTCCTCAAAATTTTTCAAACTATATAAAGTTCTAGAATCCTTTTGATGATAAATCAGCTATTCAGAGGTCCTCTTTTGACCTCCTGAACATATTTCTGGCCAAAGAGTCCTCGACCTTGGGCTTTCTATACATACTCATAGAATCTTTCTGATGCTTCATAAGCCATATAGATGTCCATCTCTGACCTTTTGAACTCATTTGTGGTCAAAGTGTCCTCAAAATTTTTCAAACTATATAAAGTTATAGAATTCTTTTGATGATAAATCAGCTATTCAGAGGTCCTCTTTTGACCTCCTGAACATATTTCTGGCCAAAGAGTCCTCGACCTTGGGCTTTCTATACATACTCATAGAATCCTTCTGATGCTTCATAAGCCATATAGATGTCCATATCTGACCTTTTGAACTTATTTGTGGTCAAATTGTCCTCAAAATTTTTCAAACTATATAAAGTTATAGAATTCTTCTGATGATAAATCAGCTATTCAGAGGTTTTGACCTCCTGAACATATTTCTGGCCAAAGAGTCCTCGATCTTGGGTTTTCTATACATACTCATAGACTCCTTCTGATGCTTCATATGCCATATAGATGTCCATATCTGACCTTTTGAACTTATTTGTGGTCAAAGTGTCCTCAAAATTTTTCAAACTATATAAAGTTCTGGAATTCTTTTGATGATAAATCAGCTATTCAGAGGTCCCCTTTTGACCTTCTGAACATATTTCTGGCCAAAGAGTCCTCGATCTTGGGCTTTCTATCATAGACTCCCTCTGATGCTTCATAAGCCATATAGATGTCCATATCTGACCTTTTGAACTTATTTGTGGTCAAAGTGTCCTCAAAATTTTTCAAACTATATAAAGTTATAGAATTCTTTTGATGATAAATCAGCTATTCAGAGATCCTCTTTTGACCTCCTGAACATATTTCTGGCCAAAGAGTCCTCGATCTTGGGCTTTCTATATATACTCATAGATTCCTTCTGATGCTTCATAAGCCATATAGATGTCCATATCTGTCCTTTTGAACTTATTTGTTGTCAAAGTGTCCTCAAAATTTCTCAAACTATATAAAGTTATAGAATCCTTTTCATGATAAATCAGCTATTCAGAGGTTTTGACCTCCTGAACATATTTCTGGCCAAAGAGTCCTCGATCTTTGGCTTTCTATACATACTCATAGACTCCTTCTGATGCATCATAAGCCATATAGATGTCCATATCTGACCTTTTGAACTTATTTGTGGTCAAAGTGTCCTCAAAAGTTTTCAAACTATATAAAGTTATAGAATCCTTTTCATGATAAATCAGCTATTCAGAGGTCCCCTGTTGACCTACGGAACATATTTCTGGCCAAAGAGTCCTCGATCTTGGGCTTTCTATACATACTCATAGATTCCTTCTGATGCTTCATATGCCATATAGATGTCCATATCTGACCTTTTGAACTTATTTGTGGTCAAAGTGTCCTCAACAATTTTCAAACTATATAAAGTTATAGAATCCTTTTGATGATAAATCAGCTATTCAGAGGTCACCTTTTGACCTCCTGAACATATGTCTGGCCAAAGAGTCCTCGATCTTGGGCTTTCTATACATACTCATAGACTCCTTCCGATGCTTCATAAGCCATATAGATGTCCATCTCTGACCTTTTGAACTTATTTGTGGTCAAAGTGTCCTCAAAAGTTTTCAAACTATATAAAGTTATAGAATCCTTTTGATGATAAATCAGCTATTCAGAGGTCCCCGTTTGACCTCCTGAACATATTTCTGGCCAACGAGTCCTCGATCTTGGGCTTTCTATACATATAGACTCCTTCTGATGCTTCATAAGCCATATAGATGTCCATATCTGACCTGTTGAACTTATTTGTGGTCAAAGTGTCCTCAACATTTTTCAAACTATTTAAAGTTATAGAATCCTTTTGATGATAAATCAGCTATTCAGAGGTTTTGACCTCCTGAACATATTTCTGGCCAAAGAGTCCTCGATCTTGGGCTTTCTATACATACTCATAGACTCCTTCTGATGCTTCATAAGCCATATAGATGTCCATATCTGACCTTTTGAACTTATTTGTGGTCAAAGTGTCCTCAAAATTTTTCAAACTATATAAAGTTCTAGAATCCTTTTGATGATAAATCAGCTATTCAGAGGTTTTGACCTCCTGAACATATTTCTGGCCAAAGAGTCCTCGATCTTGGGCTTTCTATACATACTCATAGACTCCTTCTGATGCTTCATAAGCCATATAGATGTCCATATCTGACCTTTTGAACTTATTTGTGGTCAAAGTGTCCTCAAAATTTTTCAAAGTATATAAAGTTCTAGAATCCTTTTGATGATAAATCAGCTATTCAGAGGTTTTGACCTCCTGAACATATTTCTGGCCAAAGAGTCCTAGATCTTGGGCTTTCTATACATACTCATAGACTCCTTCTGATGCATCATAAGCCATATAGATGTCCATGTCTGACCTTTTGAACTGATTTGTGGTCAAAGTCTCCTCAAAATTTTTCAAACTATATAAAGTTATAGAATCCTTTTAATGATAAATCAACTATTCAGAGGTTTTGACCTCCTGAACATATTTCTGGCCAAAGAGTCCTCGATCTTGGGCTTTCTATACATACTCATAGACTCCTTCTCATGCATCATAAGCCATATAGATGTCCATCTCTGATCTTTTGAACTCATTTGTGGTCAAAGTGTCCTCAAAATTTTTCAAACTATACAAAGTTATAGAATTCTTTTGATGATAAATCACCTATTCAGAGGTCCTCTTTTGACCTCCTGAACATATTTCTGGCCAAAGAGTCCTCGACCTTGGGCTTTCTATACATACTCATAGAATCCTAATGATGCTTCATAAGCCATATAGATGTCCATCTCTGACCTTTTGAACTCATTTGTGGTCAAAGTGTCCTCAAAATTTTTCAAACTATATAAAGTTATAGAATTCTTTTGATGATAAATCAGCTATTCAGAGGTCCTCTTTTGACCTCCTGAACATATTTCTGGCCAAAGAGTCCTCGACCTTGGGCTTTCTATACATATAGAATCCTTCTGATGCTTCATAAGCCATATAGATGTCCATATCTGTCCTTTTGAACTTATTTGTGGTCAAAGTGTCCTAAAAATTTTTCAAACTATATAAAGTTATAGAATGCTTTTGATGATAAATCAGCTATTCAGAGGTTTTGACCTCCTGAACATATTTCTGGCCAAAGAGTCCGAAAAGATTAATACTGATATCTGCAGACTGATATCTTCGGATTCTATATCCTCCTGACAAAAGTTCATATTTGACATACTGAATTTATTTCTGGCCAAGGAGTATTAGAAACTTGGGCTTTCTATACATACTCATAGATTCCTTCTGATGCTTCATAAGCCATATAGATGTCCATATCTGACCTTTTCAACTTATTTGAGGTCAATGTGTCCTCAAAATTTCTCAAACTATATAAAGTTATAGAATCCTTTTTATGATAAATCAGCTATTCAGAGGTTTTGACCTCCTGAACATATTTCTGGCCAAAGAGTCCTCGACCTTGGGCTTTCTATACATACTCATAGACTCCTTCTGATGCTTCATAAGCCATATACATATAGATGTCCATATCTGTCCTTTTGAACTTATTTGTGGTCAAAGTGTCCTCAAAATTTTTCAAACTATATAAAGTTCTAGAATCCTTTTGATGATAAATCAGCTATTCAGAGGTTTTGACCTCCTGAACATATTTCTGGCCAAAGAGTCCTCGATCTTGGGCTTTCTATACATACTCATAGACTCCCTCTGATGCTTCATAAGCCATATAGATGTCCATATCTGACCTTTTGAACTTATTTGTGGTCAAAGTGTCCTCAACATTTTTCAAACTATATAAAGTTATAGAATCCTTTTGATGATAAATCAGCTATTCAGAGGTTTTGACCTCCTGAACATATTTCTGGCCAAAGAGTCCTCGATCTTGGGCTTTCTATACATACTCCTAGACTCCTTCTGATGCATCATAAGCCATATAGATGTCCATATCTGACCTTTTGAACTTATTTGTGGTCAAAGTGTCCTCAAAATTTTTCAAACTATATAAAGTTCTGGAATCCTTTTGATGATAAATCAGCTATTCAGAGGTCCCCTTTTGACCTACTGAACATATTTCTGGCCAAAGAGTCCTAAAAGATTAATACAATACATTCAGTCTGATATCTTCGGATGTTATATCCTCCTGACAACAGTCCATATTTGACATACTGAATTTTTTTCTGACCAAGGAGTATTCGAAACTTGGGCTTTCTATACATACTCCTTCTGATGCTTCATAAGCCATATAGATGTCCATATCTGACCTTTTGAACTTATTTGTGGTCAGTGTCCTCCAAATTTTTCAAACTATATAAAGTTATTGAATTCTTTTGATGATAAATCAGCTATTCAGAGGTCCCCTTTTGACCTCCTGAACATATTTCTGGCCAAAGAGTCCTCGATCTTGGGCTTTCTATACATACTCATAGACTCCTTCTGATGCTTCATAAGCCATATAGATGTCCATATCTGACCTTTTGAACTTATTTGTGGTCAAAGTGTCCTCAAAAGTTTTCAAACTATATAAAGTTATAGAATCCTTTTCATGATAAATCAGCTATTCAGAGGTTTTGACCTCCTGAACATATTTCTGGCCAAAGAGTCCTAAAAGATTAATACAATACATTCAGACTGATATCTTCGGATGTTATATCCTCCTGACAAAAGACCATATTTGACATACTGAATTTTTTTCTGGCCAAGGAGTATTCGAAACTTGGGCTTTCTAAACATACTCCTTCTGATGCTTCATAAGCCATATAGATGTCCATATCTGACCTTTTGAACTTATTTGTGGTCAAAGTGTCCTCAACAATTTTCAAACTATATAAAGTTATAGAATCCTTTTGATGATAAATCAGCTATTCAGAGGTCCCCTTTTGACCTCCTGAACATATGTCTGGCCAAAGAGTCCTCGATCTTGGGCTTTCTATACATACTCATAGACTCCTTCTGATGCTTCATAAGCCATATAGATGTCCATCTCTGACCTTTTGAACTTATTTGTGGTCAAAGTGTCCTCAAAAGTTTTCAAACTATATAAAGTTATAGAATCCTTTTGATGATAAATCAGCTATTCAGAGGTCCCCTTTTGACCTCCTGAACATATTTCTGGCCACAGAGTCCTCGATCTTGGGCTTTCTATACATATAGACTCCTTCTGATGCTTCATAAGCCATATAGATGTCCATATCTGACCTTTTGAACTTATTTGTGGTCAAAGTGTCCTCAAAATTTTTCAAACTATATAAAGTTATAGAATTCTTTTGATGATAAATCAGCTATTCAGAGGTCCTCTTTTGACCTCCTGAACATATTTCTGGCCAAAGAGTTCTCGACCTAGGGCTTTCTATACATACTCATAGACTCCTTCTGATGCTTCATAAACCATATAGATGTCCATATCTGTCCTTTTGAACTTATTTGTGGTCAAAGTGTCCTCAAAATTTTTCAAACTATATAAAGTTCTAGAATCCTTTTAATGATAAATCAGCTATTCAGAGGTTTTGACCTCCTGAACATATTTCTGGCCAAAGAGTCCTCGATCTTGGGCTTTCTATACATACTCATAGATTCCTTCTGATGCTTCATAAGCCATATAGATGTCCATATCTGACCTTTTGAACTTATTTGAGGTCAATGTGTCCTCAAAATTTCTCAAACTATATAAAGTTCTAGAATCCTTTTTATGATAAATCAGCTATTCAGAGGTTTTGACCTCCTGAACATATTTCTGGCCAAAGAGTCCTCGACCTTGGGCTTTCTATACATACTCATAGACTCCTTCTGATGCTTCATAAGCCATATACATATAGATGTCCATATCTGTCCTTTTGAACTTATTTGTGGTCAAAGTGTCCTCAAAATTTTTCAAACTATATAAAGTTCTAGAATCCTTTTGATGATAAATCAGCTATTCAGAGGTTTTGACCTCCTGAACATATTTCTGGCCAAAGAGTCCTAAAAGATTAATACAATACATTCAGACTGATATCTTCGGATGTTATATCCTCCTGACAAAAGACCATATTTGACATACTGAATTTTTTTCTGGCCAAGGAGTATTCGAAACTTGGGCTTTCTAAACATACTCCTTCTGATGCTTCATAAGCCATATAGATGTCCATATCTGACCTTTTGAACTTATTTGTGGTCAAAGTGTCCTCAACAATTTTCAAACTATATAAAGTTATAGAATCCTTTTGATGATAAATCAGCTATTCAGAGGTCCCCTTTTGACCTCCTGAACATATGTCTGGCCAAAGAGTCCTCGATCTTGGGCTTTCTATACATACTCATAGACTCCTTCTGATGCTTCATAAGCCATATAGATGTCCATCTCTGACCTTTTGAACTTATTTGTGGTCAAAGTGTCCTCAAAAGTTTTCAAACTATATAAAGTTATAGAATCCTTTTGATGATAAATCAGCTATTCAGAGGTCCCCTTTTGACCTCCTGAACATATTTCTGGCCACAGAGTCCTCGATCTTGGGCTTTCTATACATATAGACTCCTTCTGATGCTTCATAAGCCATATAGATGTCCATATCTGACCTTTTGAACTTATTTGTGGTCAAAGTGTCCTCAAAATTTTTCAAACTATATAAAGTTATAGAATTCTTTTGATGATAAATCAGCTATTCAGAGGTCCTCTTTTGACCTCCTGAACATATTTCTGGCCAAAGAGTTCTCGACCTAGGGCTTTCTATACATACTCATAGACTCCTTCTGATGCTTCATAAACCATATAGATGTCCATATCTGTCCTTTTGAACTTATTTGTGGTCAAAGTGTCCTCAAAATTTTTCAAACTATATAAAGTTCTAGAATCCTTTTAATGATAAATCAGCTATTCAGAGGTTTTGACCTCCTGAACATATTTCTGGCCAAAGAGTCCTCGATCTTGGGCTTTCTATACATACTCATAGATTCCTTCTGATGCTTCATAAGCCATATAGATGTCCATATCTGACCTTTTGAACTTATTTGAGGTCAATGTGTCCTCAAAATTTCTCAAACTATATAAAGTTCTAGAATCCTTTTTATGATAAATCAGCTATTCAGAGGTTTTGACCTCCTGAACATATTTCTGGCCAAAGAGTCCTCGACCTTGGGCTTTCTATACATACTCATAGACTCCTTCTGATGCTTCATAAGCCATATACATATAGATGTCCATATCTGTCCTTTTGAACTTATTTGTGGTCAAAGTGTCCTCAAAATTTTTCAAACTATATAAAGTTCTAGAATCCTTTTGATGATAAATCAGCTATTCAGAGGTTTTGACCTCCTGAACATATTTCTGGCCAAAGAGTACTCGATCTTGGGCTTTCTATACATACTCATAGACTCCTTCTGATGCATCATAAGCCATATAGATGTCCATCTCTGACCTTTTGAGCTCATTTGTGGTCAAAGTGTCCTCAAAATTTTTCAAACTATATAAAGTTATAGAATTCTTTTGATTATAAATCAGCTATTCAGAGGTCCCCTTTTGACCTCCTGAACATATTTCTGGCCAAAGAGTCCTCGATCTTGGGCTTTCTATACATACTCATAGACTCCCTCTGATGCTTCATAAGCCATATAGATGTCCATATCTGACCTTTTGAACTTATTTGAGGTCAAAGTGTCCTCAAAATTTCTCAAACTATATAAAGTTCTAGAATCCTTTTTATGATAAATCAGCTATTCAGAGGTTTTGACCTCCTGAACATATCTCTGGCCAAAGAGTCCTCGATCTTGGGTTTTCTATATATACTCATTGACTCCCTCTGATGCTCCAAAAGCCATATAGATGTCCATATCTGACCTTTTGAACTTATTTCTGGTCAATGGGTCCTCAAAAGTTTTCAAACTATATAAAGTTATAGATTCTTTCTGATGATAAATCTGCTATTCAGAGTTCCCCTGTTGACCTCCTGAACATATTTCTGGCCAAAGAGTCCTAAAAGATTAATACAATACATTCAGACTGATATCTTCGGATGTTATATCCTCCTGACAAAAGACCATATTTGACATACTGAATTTTTTTCTGGCCAAGGAGTATTCGAAACTTGGGCTTTCTATACATACTCCTTCTGATGCTTCATAAGCCATATAGATGTCCATATCTGACCTTTTGAACTTATTTGTGGTCAAAGTGTCCTCAACAATTTTCAAACTATATAAAGTTATAGAATCCTTTTGATGATAAATCAGCTATTCAGAGGTCCCCTTTTGACCTCCTGAACATATGTCTGGCCAAAGAGTCCTCGATCTTGGGCTTTCTATACATACTCATAGACTCCTTCTGATGCTTCATAAGCCATATAGATGTCCATCTCTGACCTTTTGAACTTATTTGTGGTCAAAGTGTCCTCAAAAGTTTTCAAACTATATAAAGTTATAGAATCCTTTTGATGATAAATCAGCTATTCAGAGGTCCCCTTTTGACCTCCTGAACATATTTCTGGCCAAAGAGTCCTCGATCTTGGGCTTTCTATACATATAGACTCCTTCTGATGCTTCATAAGCCATATAGATGTCCATATCTGACCTTTTGAACTTATTTGTGGTCAAAGTGTCCTCAAAATTTTTCAAACTATATAAAGTTATAGAATTCTTCTGATGATAAATCAGCTATTCAGAGGTCCCCATTTGACCTCCTGAACATATTTCTGGCCAAAGAGTTCTCGATCTTGGGCTTTCTATACATACTCATAGACTCCCTCTGATGCTTCATAAGCCATATAGATGTCCATATCTGACCTTTTGAACTTATTTGTGGTCAAAGTGTCCTCAAAATTTTTCAAACTATATAAAGTTATAGAATTCTTTTGATGATAAATCAGCTATTCAGAGGTCCTCTTTTGACCTCCTGAACATATTTCTGGCCAAAGAGTCCTTGATCTTGTGCTTTCTATACATACTCATAGACTCCCTCTGATGCTTCATAAGCCATATAGATGTCCATATCTGACCTTTTGAACCTATTTGTGGTCAAAGTGTCCTCAACATTTTTCAAACTATATAAAGTTATAGAATTCTTTTGATGATAAATCAGCTATTCAGAGGTCCTCTTTTGACCTCCTGAACATATTTCTGGCCAAAGAGTTCTCGACCTAGGGCTTTCTATACATACTCATAGACTCCTTCTGATGCTTCATAAGCCATATAGATGTCCATATCTGTCCTTTTGAACTGATTTGTGGTCAAAGTGTCCTCAAAATTTTTCAAACTATATAAAGTTCTAGAATCCTTTTAATGATAAATCAGCTATTCAGAGGTTTTGACCTCCTGAACATATTTCTGGCCAAAGAGTCCTCGATCTTGGGCTTTCTATACATACTCATAGATTCCTTCTGATGCTTCATAAGCCATATAGATGTCCATATCTGACCTTTTGAACTTATTTGAGGTCAATGTGTCCTCAAAATTTCTCAAACTATATAAAGTTCTAGAATCCTTTTTATGATAAATCAGCTATTCAGAGGTTTTGACCTCCTGAACATATTTCTGGCCAAAGAGTCCTCGACCTTGGGCTTTCTATACATACTCATAGACTCCTTCTGATGCTTCATAAGCCATATACATATAGATGTCCATATCTGTCCTTTTGAACTTATTTGTGGTCAAAGTGTCCTCAAAATTTTTCAAACTATATAAAGTTCTAGAATCCTTTTGATGATAAATCAGCTATTCAGAGGTTTTGACCTCCTGAACATATTTCTGGCCAAAGAGTCCTCGATCTTGGGCTTTCTATACATACTCATAGACTCCTTCTGATGCATCATAAGCCATATAGATGTCCATCTCTGACCTTTTGAACTCATTTGTGGTCAAAGTGTCCTCAAAATTTTTCAAACTATATAAAGTTATAGAATTCTTTTGATTATAAATCAGCTATTCAGAGGTCCCCTTTTGACCTCCTGAACATATTTCTGGCCAAAGAGTCCTCGATCTTGGGCTTTCTATACATACTCATAGACTCCCTCTGATGCTTCATAAGCCATATAGATGTCCATATCTGACCTTTTGAACTTATTTGAGGTCAAAGTGTCCTCAAAATTTCTCAAACTATATAAAGTTCTAGAATCCTTTTTATGATAAATCAGCTATTCAGAGGTTTTGACCTCCTGAACATATCTCTGGCCAAAGAGTCCTCGATCTTGGGTTTTCTATATATACTCATTGACTCCCTCTGATGCTCCAAAAGCCATATAGATGTCCATATCTGACCTTTTGAACTTATTTCTGGTCAATGGGTCCTCAAAAGTTTTCAAACTATATAAAGTTATAGATTCTTTCTGATGATAAATCTGCTATTCAGAGTTCCCCTGTTGACCTACTGAACATATTTCTGGCCAAAGAGTCCTAAAAGATTAATACTGATATATTCAGACTGATATCTTCGGATTCTATATCCTCCTGACAAAAGTCCATATTTGACATACTGAATTTTTTTCTGTTCAAGGAGCATTCGAAACTTGGGCTTTCTATACATACTCCTTCTGATGCTTCATAAGCCATATAGATGTCCATATCTGACCTTTTCAACTTATTTGTGGTCAAAGTATCCTCAAAATTTTTCAAACTATATAAAGTTATAGAATCCTTTTGATGATCAGCTATTCAGAGGTTTTGACCTCCTGAACATATTTCTGGCCAAAGAGTCCTCGATCTTGGGCTTTCTATACATACTCATAGACTCCTTCTGATGCATCATAAGCCATATAGATGTCCATATCTGACCTTTTGAACTTATTTGTGGTCAAACTGTCCTCAAAATTTTTCAAACTATATAAAGTTCTAGAATCCTTTTGATGATAAATCAGCTATTCAGAGGTTTTGACCTCCTGAACATATTTCTGGCCAAAGAGTCCTCGATCTTGGGCTTTCTATACATAATCATAGACTCCTTCTGATGCATCATAAGCCATATAGATGTCCATCTCTGACCTTTTGAACTCATTTGTGGTCAAAGTGTCCTCAAAATTTTTCAAACTATATAAAGTTATAGAATTCTTTTGATGATAAATCAGCTATTCAGAGGTCCCCTTTTGACCTCCTGAACATATTTCTGGCCAAAGAGTCCTCGATCTTGGGCTTTCTATACATACTCATAGACTCCCTCTGATGCTTCATAAGCCATATAGATGTCCATATCTGACCTTTTGAACTTATTTGAGGTCAAAGTGTCCTCAAAATTTCTCAAACTATATAAAGTTCTAGAATCCTTTTTATGATAAATCAGCTATTCAGAGGTTTTGACCTCCTGAACATATTTCTGGCCAAAGAGTCCTCGATCTTGGGTTTTCTATATATACTCATTGACTCCCTCTGATGCTCCAAAAGCCATATAGATGTCCATATCTGACCTTTTGAACTTATTTCTGGTCAATGGGTCCTCAAAAGTTTTCAAACTATATAAAGTTATAGATTCTTTCTGATGATAAATCTGCTATTCAGAGTTCCCCTGTTGACCTACAGAACATATTTCGGGCCCAAGAGTCCTAAAAGATTAATACTGATATGTTCAGACTGAAATCTTCGGATTCTATATCCTCCTGACAAAAGTCCATATTTGACATACTGAATTTTTTTCTGTTCAAGGAGCATTCGAAACTTGGGCTTTCTATACATACTCCTTCTGATGCTTCATAAGCCATATATATGTCCATATCTGACCTTTTCAACTTATTTGTGGTCAAAGTGTCCTCAACATTTTTCAAACTATATAAAGTTATAGAATCCTTTTGATGATCAGCTATTCAGAGGTTTTGACCTCCTGAACATATTTCTGGCCAAAGAGTCCTCGATCTTGGGCTTTCTATACATACTCATAGACTCCTTCTGATGCATCATAAGCCATATAGATGTCCATATCTGACCTTTTGAACTTATTTGTGGTCAAAGTGTCCTCCAAATTTTTCAAATTATATACAGTTATAGAATTTTTTTGATGATAAATCAGCTATTCTTGACCTCCTTAAAATAATTCTGGCCAATGAGTCCTCGATCTTGGGCTTTCTATTCATTCTCATAGACTCCTTCTGATGCTTCATAAGCCATATAGATGTCCATATCTGACCTTTTGAACTTATTTGTGGTCGAAGTGTCCTCAACAGAAATATCTTCAGGAGGTCAAAAGGGGACTTCTGTATAGCTGATTTATCATCAAAAGGAGTCTATTACTTTATATAGTTTGAAATATTTTGAGGATACTTTGACCTCAAATAAGTTCAAAAGGTCAGATATGGACATATATATGGCTTATGAAGCATCCGAAGGTATAGAAAGCCCAAGTTTCGAACACTCCTTGGCCAGAAAAAAATTCAGTATGTCAAATATGGACTTTTGTCAGGAGGATATAACATCCGAAGATATCAGTCTGAATGTATTGTATTAATCTTTTAGGACTCTTTGGCCAGAAATATGTTCAGTAGGTCAAAAGGGGACCTCTGAATAGCTTATTTATCATCAAAAGAATAATATAACTTTAAAAAGTTTGAAAAATTTTGGACACATTGACCACAAATAAGTTCAAAAGGTCATATGGCTCATGAAGCATCAGGAGTCTTTGAGTATGTATAGAAAGCCCAAGATCGAGCACTCTTTTGCCAGAAATATGTTCAGGAGGTCAAAAGAGGACCTCTGAATAGCTGATTTATCATCAAAAGAATTCTATAAATTTATATAGTTTGAAAAATTTTGAGGACACTTTGGCCACAAATAAGTTCAAAAGGTCAGATATGGACATCTCTATGGATTTTGAAGCATCAAAGGGAGTCATTAGTATATATAGAAAGCCCAAGATCGAGGACTCTTTGGCCAGAAATATGTTCAGGAGGTCAAAAGGAAACCTCTGTATAGCTGATTTATCAATCAGAAGAAGACTATAATTTTACATACATTTACAATTTTACCTTTTGGTTCAAAAGGTCAGATATGGACATCTATATGGCTTATGAAGCATTAGAAGGAGTCTATGAGTATGTATAGAAAGCCCAAGATCGAGGCCTCTTTGGCCAGAAATATGTTCAGGAGATGAAAACCTCTGAATAGCTGATTTATCATCAAAAGAATTCTATAACTTTATATAGTTTGAAACATTTTGAGGACCCTTTGACCACAAATAAGTTCAAAAGGTCAGATATGGACATCTCTATGGATTTTGAAGCATCAAAGGGAGTCATTAGTATATATAGAAAGCCCAAGATCGAGGACTCTTTGGCCAGAAATATGTTCAGGAGGTCAAAAGGAAACCTCTGTATAGCTGATTTATCAATCAGAAGAAGACTATAATTTTACATAGTTTGAAAATTTTTGAGGACACTTTGAGCAGAAATAATTTCAAAAGGTAAGCCATAAGCCATATCTGTATGGATATCTATATTGGCTTATGAAGCATCAGGAGTCAATGAGTATGTATAGAAATCAAGGACTGTTTGGCCAGAAATATGTTACTTTGGACATCAAGAGTCGAAGAGTATGTATAGAAAGTTAACATCAGTTGAATGTATAAGTAGTTTAATGTGCAGTGAAGGAAAATCATTGCACTAGCTGTTGCTTTACAATGGACACAATTATGGGTGTTAGTTCTGCTGTGCTATGCAATGCGAAAAGTGCTTTATCTATATGTTTATTCTTAAGTGCATTCTGTCGTTGGGCAACTTTGGAATGCACTGAAGAATAAACATAAAGATAAAGCACTTTTCGCATTGCATTGCACACCAGAACTAACTCCTTCCCATGTTCATTAAAGATATAACATTTATGCATTGCACAAAGGATCTAACATTGTCCACTGAACAATAACATATAGGCTATGCACTACTTGGATTGCATTGCATTGCACAGTAGATCTTATTCATTCCCATGTTCATTAAAGAGATAACAAGTGTTGTTGCATTGCATTGCACAAACGATCTTACGTTGTGCATTGAAGAATAACATACAGGCTATGCACTTTATGCATTGCACCCCAGAACTAACTCCTTCCCATGGTCATTAAAGGGATAACATGTTGCATTGAATTGTACTGCACAAACGATCTAACGCTGTGCATTGAAGAATAATATATAGGCTATGCACTTTTTGCATTACTTTGCATTGCACACCAGAACCAACTCCTTCAAATATTTAATAAAGAGATAACATTTTGCATTGCATTGCACAAACGATCTAACTTTGTGCATTGAAGAATAACATATAGACTAAATGCATGCATTGTATTGCATTGCACACCCGAACTAACTCCTTCCCATGTTCATAAAAGAGATAACATATGTTATGCAATTCTTGCATTGCATTGCACACCAGAAGTAAATCAATCCCATTTTCTTTAAAGAAATAAGGTGCAACGATGTTGTATTGCATTGCACAAACGATAACATATGTTATGCAACATTATATTGCTTTGCACAAACGACCTAACACTGTGCACTAAAGAATAACATTTATGCATTTTTGCATTGCATTGCACACCAGAACTAACTCCTTCAAATGTTTATTAAAGAGATTTTCCACGATCTAACGTTGTGCATTGAAGAATAACATATAGGCTAAATGCATGCATTGTATTGCATTGCACACCCGAACTAACTCCGTCCCATGTCCATTAAAGAGATAACATATGTTATGCAACATTTCATTGTTTTTGCATTGAAGAGTAACATAGGCTATTCACTTTTTGCTTTGCATTGCATTGCACACCAGAACTAGCTCCTTCCCATGTTCATTAAAGGGATAACATGTTGCATTGCATTGCACAAACGATCTAACGCTATGCACTGAAGAATAACATATAGGCTATGCACTTTTTGCATTGCATTGCATTGCACTCAAGAACTAACTACTTCCCATGTTTATTAAAGAGATAACATTTTGCATTGCATTGCACAAACGATCTAACGTTGTGCATTGAAGAGTAACATAGGCCATGCATTTTTTGCATTGCTTTGCATTGCATTGCACACAAGAACTAACTCCTTCAAAGTTTTATTAAAGAGATAACATGTTGCATTGCATTGCACAAACGATCTAACGTTGTGCATTGTAGAATGACATAGTTGACATAGCTAAATGCATGGATTGTGTTGCATGTACAGCCGAACTAACTCCTTCCCATGTTCATTAAAAAGATAACATATGTTATGCAACATTGCATTGCTTTGCACAAACGATTTAACGCAGTGCACTGAATAACATTTATGCACTTTTTACATTGCATCGCATTGCACACCAGAACTAACACCTTCAAATGCTTATTAAAGAGATAACATTTTGAATTGCATTGTGCATTGCATAACGTTGTGCATTGAAGAATAACATATAGGCTATATGCATGCATTGTATTGCATTGCACACCCGAACTCCTGCCCATGTTCATTAAAGAGATAACATATGTTATGCACAAACGATCTAACGTTTTGCATTGAAGAGTAACATTGGCTATTCACTTTTTGCATTGCATTGCATTGCACACCATAACTAACTTTTCTAACATTTGAAGGAGTTAGTTCTGGTGTGCAATTCAATGCAATGTAAAAAGTGCATGGTCTATGTTTCTCTTCAATGCACAACGTTAGATCGTTTGCGCAATGCAATGCAAAATGTTATCTCTTCAATGAACATTTGAAGGAGTAAGATCTGGTGTGCAATGCAATGCCAAAAGTGCATACCCTAAATGTTATTCTTCAGTGCACAACGTTAGATCGTTTCTGCAATGCAATTCAATGCAATGCAACATGTTATCTCTTTACTGAACATGGGAAGGAGTTAGTTTCAGTGTGCAATGCAATGCAAAAAGTACATAAATGTTATTCTTCAATGCACAACGTTAGATCGTTTCTGCAATGCAATGCAATGCAATGCAATGCAATGCAATGCAATGCAATGCAACGTGTTATCTCTTTAATGAACATGGGAAGGAGTTAGTTCTGGTGTGCAATGCAATACAATGCATGCATTTAGCCTATATGTTATTCTTCAATGGCACAACATTGATCGTTGAGACAAACGATCGTTTTGTGCAATGCAATACAAAATGTTATATCTTTATGAACATGGGAAGAGGTTAGTTCTGCTGTGTAATGCAATGCAAAAAGTGCATAAATGTTATTCTTCAGTGCACATCGTTTGTGCAAAGCAATGCAATGTTGCATAACATATGTTATCTCTTTAATGAACATGTGAAGGAGTTAGTTCGGGTGTGCAATGCAATACAATGCATGCATATTTAGCCTGTATGTTATTCTTCAATGCACAACATTAGATCGTTTGTGCAATGCAATGCAACATATTATCTCTTTATTGAACATGGGAAGGAGTTTGATCTGGTGTGCAATGCAATGCAATGCAAAAAGTGCATGGCCTATGTTACTCTTCATTGCACAACGTTAGATCGTTTGTGCAATGCAATGCAACAACAGATGTTATCTCTTTAATGAACATGGGAAGGAGTTAGTTTTGGTGTGCAATGCAGGGATAGAAGTGCATATGTTTTTCTTCAATGATGCACAACGATAGATCGTTTGTGCAATGCAACAACATATGTTATCTCTTTAATGAACATGGGAAGGAGTAAGTTCTGGTGTGCAATGCAATGCGAAAAGTGCATTATCTATTTGTTCCGGTATTCTACCGTGCATTCTATCGTTGTCCAACGGAATGAGTTAATTGTGTCCATTGTAAAGCAAAACCCAGTGCAATGATTTTCCTTTACTGCACATTAATTAATCTACTTATACATTCAGTCAACTGATGTTAACTTTCTATACATACTCTTCGACTCCTGATCAGCCAATACAGAAGTCCATATTTGACCAAAGTAACATATTTCTGGCCAAAGAGTCCTCGATTTCTATACATACATCATTGACTCCTGATGCTTCATAAGCCATGGATATCTATATGAATATCTATTTGGCTTATGGCTTACCTTTTAATCTTATTTCTGGTCAAAGTGTCCTCAAAAATTTTCAAACTATATAAAGTTATAGTCTCCTTCTGATAATAAATCATTGACAAAAGAGTTCTCAAAATGATGTTGTCTACCATAAACGAATATAGACTCCTTCTTATGTTAAATCAACCATACAGAAGTCCATATTTGACCTTCTGAACATATTTCTGGCCAGAGACCTTGAACATTTACCTTACTATTCATATTTCTCAAACTATACAGACTTCTCATGATGTTATATCAGCCAGACTGTAGTCCATATAAGGCCAATTGAAAATATTTTTGGCCAAAGAATACTCAAAATGTTTTTTACTATTATAAACGTATCGACTCCTTCTGATGTTAAATCACTCCATAATTGACCTGCTGAAAATATTTCTGGCCAAAGAGTCGATCTTGGGCTTTCTATAAATACTCATAGAATACTTTTGAAACTTCATAAACCATATAGATGTCCATATCTGACCTTTTGAACTTATTTGTGGTCAAAGTGTCCTCAAAATTTTTCAATCTATATAAAGTTATAGAATTCTTTTGATGATAAATCAGCTATTCAGAGGTCCTCTTTTGACCTCCTGAACATATTTCTAGCCAAAGAGTCCTCGATCTTGGGCTTTCTATACATACTCATAGACTCCTTCTGATGCATCATAAGCCATATAGATGTCCATATCTGACCTTTTGAACTTATTTGTGGTCAAAGAGTCCTCAAAATTTTTCAAACTATATAAAGTTATAGAATCCTTTTGATGATAAATCAGCTATTCAGAGGTCCCCTGTTGACCTACGGAACATATTTCTGGCCAAAGAGTCCTCGATCTTGGGCTTTCTATACATACTCATAGATTCCTTCTGATGCTTCATATGCCATATAAATGTCCATATCTGACCTTTTGAACTTATTTGTGGTCAAAGAGTCCTCAAAATTTTTCAAACTATATAAAGTTCTAGAATCCTTTTGATGATAAATCAGCTATTCAGAGGTCCTCTTTTGACCTCCTGAACATATTTCTGGCCAAAGAGTCCTCGACCTTGAGCTTTCTATACATACTCATAGAAACCTTCTGATGCTTCATAAGCCATATAGATGTCCATCTCTGACCTTTTGAACTCATTTGTGGTCAAAGTGTCCTCAACATTTTTCAAACTATATAAAGTTATAGAATCCTTTTGATGATAAATCAGCTATTCAGAGGTTTTGACCTCTGAACATATTTCTGGCCAAAGAGTCCGAAAAGATTAATACTAATATCTTCAGACTGATTTCTTCGGATTCTATATCCTCCTGACAAAAGTTCATATTTGATATACTGAATTTATTTCTGGCCAAGGAGTATTCGAAACTTGGGCTTTCTATACATACTCATAGACTCCTTCTGATGCTTCATAAGCCATATAGATGTCCATATCTGACCTTTTGAACTTATTTGTGGTCAAAGTGTCCTCAAAATTTTTCAAACTATATGAAGTTCTAGAATCCTTTTGATGATAAATCAGCTATTCAGAGGTTTTGACCTCCTGAAGATATTTCTGGCCAAAGAGTCCTCGATCTTGGGCTTACTATACGTACTCATAGACTCCTTCTGATGCATAACAAGCCATATAGATGTCCATCTTTCACCTTTTGAACTCATTTGTGGTCAAAGTGTCCTTAAAATTTTTCAAACTATATAAAGTTATAGAATTCTTTTGATGATAAATCAGCTATTCAGAGGTCCTCTTTTGACCTCCTGAACATATTTCTGGCCAAAGAGTCCTCGACCTTGTGCTTTCTATACATACTCATAGACTCCCTCTGATGCTTCATAAGCCATATAGATGTCCATATCTGACCTTTTGAACTTATTTATGGTCAAAGTGTCCTCAAAATTTTTCAATCTATATAAAGTTATAGAATTCTTTTGATGATAAATCAGCTATTCAGAGGTCCTCTTTTGACCTCCTGAACATATTTCTGGCCAAAGAGTCCTCGATCTTGGGCTTTCTATACATACTCATAGACTCCTTCTGATGCATCATAAGCCATATAGATGTCCATATCTGACCTTTTGAACTTATTTGTGGTCAAAGTGTCCTCAAAATTTTTCAAACTATATAAAGTTATAGAATCCTTTTGATGATAAATCAGCTATTCAGAGGTCCCCTGTTGACCTACGGAACATATTTCTGGCCAAAGAGTCCTCGATCTTGGGCTTTCTATACATACTCATAGATTCCTTCTATTGCTTCATATGCCATATAAATGTCCATATCTGACCTTTTGAACTTATTTGTGGTCAAAGAGTCCTCAAAATTTTTCAAACTATATAAAGTTCTAGAATCCTTTTGATGATAAATCAGCTATTCAGAGGTCCTCTTTTGACCTCCTGAACATATTTCTGGCCAAAGAGTCCTCGATCTTGTGCTTTCTATACATACTCATAGACTCCCTCTGATGCTTCATAAGCCATATAGATGCCCATATCTGACCTTTTGAACTTATTTGTGGTCAAAGTGTCCTCAACATTTTTCAAACTATATAAAGTTATAGAATTCTTTTGATGATAAATCAGCTATTCAGAGGTCCTCTTTTGACCTCCTGAACATATTTCTGGCCAAAGAGTCCTCGATCTTGGGCTTTCTATATATACTCATAGATTCCTTCTGATGCTTCATAAGCCATATAGATGTCCATATCTGTCCTTTTGAACTTATTTGTGGTCAAAGTGTCCTCAAAATTTCTCAAACTATATAAAGTTCTAGAATCCTTTTGATGATAAATCAGCTATTCAGAGGTTTTGACCTCCTGAACATATTTCTGGCCAAAGAGTCCTCGATCTTGGGCTTTCTATACATACTCATAGACTCCTTCTCATGCATCATAAGCCATATAGATGTCCATATCTGACCTTTTGAACTTATTTGTGGTCAAAGTGTCCTCAAAATTTTTCAAACTATATAAAGTTATAGAATCCTTTTGATGATAAATCAGCTATTCAGAGGTCCCCTGTGGACCTACGGAACATATTTCTGGCCAAAGAGTCCTCGATCTTCGGCTTTCTATACATACTCATAGATTCCTTCTGATGCTTCATATGCCATATAGATGTTAATATCTGACCTTTTGAACTTATTTGTGGTCAAAGTGTCCTCAACATTATTCAAACTATATAAAGTTATAGAATCCTTTTGATGATAAATCAGCTATTCAGAGGTTTTGACCTCCTGAACATATTTCTGGCCAAAGAGTCCTCGCTCTTGGGCTTTCAATACATACTCATAGACTCCTTCTGATGCATCATAAGCCATATACATATAGATGTCCATATCTGTCCTTTTGAACTTATTTGTGGTCAAAGTGTCCTCAAAATTTTTCAAACTATATAAAGTTCTAGAATCCTTTTGATGATAAATCAGCTATTCAGAGGTTTTGACCTCCTGAACATATTTCTGGCCAAAGAGTCCTCGATCTTGGGCTTTCTATACATACTCATAGACTCCTTCTGATGCATCATAAGCCATATAGATGTCCATCTCTGATCTTTTGAACTCATTTGTGGTCAAAGTGTCCTCAAAATTTTTCAAACTATATAAAGTTATAGCATTCTTTTGATGATAAATCAGCTATTCAGAGGTCCTCTTTTGACCTCCTGAACATATTTCTGGCCATAGAGTCCTCAACCTTGAGCTTTCTATACATACTCATAGAATCCTTCTGATGCTTCATAAGCCATATAGATGTCCATCTCTGACCTTTTGAACTCACTTGTGGTCAAAGTGTCCTCAAAATTTTTCAAACTATATAAAGTTCTAGAATCCTTTTGATGATTAATCAGCTATTCAGAGGTCCTCTTTTGACCTCCTGAACATATTTCTGGCCAAAGAGTCCTCGACCTTGAGCTTTCTATACATACTCATAGAATCCTTCTGATGCTTCATAAGCCATATAGATGTCCATCTCTGACCTTTTGAACTCATTTGTGGTCAAAGTGTCCTCAAAATTTTTCAAACTATATAAAGTTATAGAATTCTTTTGATGATAAATCAGCTATTCAGAGGTCCTCTTTTGACCTCCTGAACATATTTCTGGTCAAAGAGTCCTCGACCTTGGGCTTTCCTATACATACTCATAGAATCCTTCTGATGCTTCATAAGCCATATAGATGTCCATATCTGACCTTTTGAACTTATTTGTGGTCAAATTGTCCTCAAAATTTTTTAAACTATATAAAGTTATAGAATTTTTCTGATGATAAATCAGCTATTCAGAGGTTTTGACCTCCTGAACATATTTCTGGCCAAAGAGTCCTCGATCTTGTGCTTTCTATACATACTCATAGATTCCTTCTGATGCTTCATAAGCCATATAGATGTCCATATCTGTCCTTTTGAACTTATTTGTGGTCAAAGTGTCCTCAAAATTTCTCAAACTATATAAAGTTATAGAATCATTTTAATGATAAATCAGATATTCAGAGGTTTTGACCTCCTGAACATATTTCTGGCCAAAGAGTCCTCGACCTTGGGCTTTCTATACATATAGAATCCTTCTGATGCTTCATAAGCCATATAGATGTCCATATCTGTCCTTTGGAACTTATTTGTGGTCAATGTGTCCTCAAAATTTCTCAAACTATATAAAGTTATAGAATCCTTTTTATGATAAATCAGCTATTCAGAGGTTTTGACCTCCTGAACATATTTCTGGCCAAAGAGTCCTCGACCTTGGGCTTTTTATACATACTCATAGACTCCTTCTGATGCTTCATAAGCCATATACATATAGATGTCCATATCTGTCCTTTTGAACTTATTTGTGGTCAAAGTGTCCTCAAAATCTTTCAAACTATATAAAGTTCTAGAATCCTTTTGATGATAAATCAGCTATTCAGAGGTTTTGACCTCCTGAACATATTTCTGGCCAAAGAGTCCTCGATCTTGGGCTTTCTATACATACTCATAGACTCCTTCTGATGCATCATAAGCCATATAGATGTCCATCTCTGACCTTTTGAACTCATTTGTGGTCAAAGTGTCCTCAAAATTTTTCAAACTATATAAAGTTATAGAATTCTTTTGATGATAAATCAGCTATTCAGAGGTCCCCTTTTGACCTCCTGAACATATTTCTGGCCAAAGAGTCCTTGATCTTGGGCTTTCTATACATACTCATAGACTCCCTCTGATGCTTCATAAGCCATATAGATGTCCATATCTGACCTTTTGAACTTATTTGTGGTCAAAGTGTCCTCAACATTTTTCAAACTATATAAAGTTATAGAATCCTTTTGATGATAAATCAGTTATTCAGAGGTTTTGACCTCCTGAACATATTTCTGGCCAAAGAGTCCTCGATCTTGGGCTTTCTATACATACTCATAGACTCCTTCTGATGCTTCATAAGCCATATAGATGTCCATCTCTGACCTTTTGAACTCATTTGTGGTCAAAGTGTCCTCAAAATTTTTCAAACTATATAAAGTTATAGAATTCTTTTGATGATAAATCAGCTATTCAGAGGTCCTGTTTTGACCTCCTGAACATATTTCTGGCCAAAGAGTCCTTGACCTTGGGCTTTCGACACATACTCATAGAGTCCTTCTGATGCTTCATAAGCCATATAGATGTCCATATCTGACCTTTTGAACTTATTTGTGGTCAAAGTGTCCTCAACATTTTTCAAACTATATAAAGTTCTAGAATCCTTTTGATGATAAATCAGCTATTCAGAGGTTTTGACCTCCTGAACATATTTCTGGCCAAAGAGTCCTCGATCTTGGGCTTTCGATACATACTCATAGAGTCCTTCTGATGCTTCATAAGCCATATAGATGTCCATATCTGACCTTTTGAACTTATTTGTGGTCAAAGTGTCCTCAACATTTTTCAAACTATATAAAGTTCTAGAATCCTTTTGATGATAAATCAGCTATTCAGAGGTTTTGACCTCCTGAACATATTTCTGGCCAAAGAGTCCTCGATCTTGGGCTTTCTATACATACTCATAGACTCCTTCTGATGCTTCATAAGCCATATAGATGTCCATATCTGACCTTTTGAACTTATTTGAGGTCAAAGTGTCCTCAAAATTTTTCAAACTATATAAAGTTCTAGAATCCTTTTGATGATAAATCAGCTATTCAGAGGTTTTGACCTCCTGAACATATTTCTGGCCAAAGAGTCCTAGATCTTGGGCTTTCTATACATACTCATAGACTCCTTCTGATGCATCATAAGCCATATAGATGTCCATGTCTGACCTTTTGAACTGATTTGTGGTCAAAGTCTCCTCAAAATTTTTCAAACTATATAAAGTTATAGAATCCTTTTAATGATAAATCAGCTATTCAGAGGTTTTGACCTCCTGAACATATTTCTGGCCTAAGAGTCCTCGCTCTTGGGCTTTCTATACATACTCATAGACTCCTTCTGATGCATCATAAGCCATATACATATAGATGTCCATATCTGTCCTTTTGAACTTATTTGTGGTCAAAGTGTCCTCAAAATTTTTCAAACTATATAAAGTTCTAGAATCCTTTTTATGATAAATCAGCTATTCAGAGGTTTTGACCTCCTGAACATATTTCTGGCCAAAGATTCCTCGATCTTGGGCTTTCTATACATACTCATAGACTCCTTCTCATGCATCATAAGCCATATAGATGTCCATCTCTGATCTTTTGAACTCATTTGTGGTCAAACTGTCCTCAAAATTTTTCAAACTATACAAAGTTATAGAATTCTTTTGATGATAAATCAGCTATTCAGAGGTCCTCTTTTGACCTCCTGAACATATTTCTGGCCAAAGAGTCCTCGACCGTGGGCTTTCTATACATACTCATAGAATCCTAATGATGCTTCATAAGCCATATAGATGTCCATCTCTGACCTTTTGAACTCATTTGTGGTCAAAGTGTCCTCAAAATTTTTCAAACTATATAAAGTTATAGAATTCTTTTGATGATAAATCAGCTATTCAGAAGTCCTCTTTTGACCTCCTGAACATATTTCTGGCCAAAGAGTCCTCGACCTTGGGCTTTCTATACATATAGAATCCTTCTGATGCTTCATAAGCCATATAGATGTCCATATCTGTCCTTTGGAACTTATTTGTGGTCAATGTGTCCTCAAGATTTCTCAAACTATATAAAGTTATAGAATCCTTTTTATGATAAATCAGCTATTCAGAGGTTTTGACCTCCTGAACATATTTCTGGCCAAAGAGTCCTCGACCTTGGGCTTTCTATACATACTCATAGACTCCTTCTGATGCTTCATAAGCCATATACATATAGATGTCCATATCTGTCCTTTTGAACTTATTTGTGGTCAAATTGTCCTCAAAATTTTTCAAACTATATAAAGTTCTAGAATCCTTTTGATGATAAATCAGCTATTCAGAGGTTTTGACCTCCTGAACATATTTCTGGCCAAAGAGTCCTCGATCTTGGGCTTTCTATACATACTCATGGACTCCTTCTGATGCATCATAAGCCATATAGATGTCCATCTCAGACCTTTTGAACTCATTTGTGGTCAAAGTGTCCTCAAAATTTTTCAAACTATATAAAGTTATAGAATTCTTTTGATGATAAATCAGCTATTCAGAGGTCCCCTTTTGACCTCCTGAACATATTTCTGGCCAAAGAGTCCTTGATCTTGGGCTTTCTATACATACTCATAGACTCCCTCTGATGCTTCATAAGCCATATAGATGTCCATATCTGACCTTTTGAACTTATTTGTGGTCAAAGTGTCCTCAACATTTTTCAAACTATATAAAGTTATAGAATCCTTTTGATGATAAATCAGCTATTCAGAGGTTTTGACCTCCTGAACATATTTCTGGCCAAAGAGTCCTCGATCTTGGGCTTTCTATACATACTCATAGACTCCTTCTGATGCTTCATAAGCCATATAGATGTCCATCTCTGACCTTTTGAACTCATTTGTGGTCAAAGTGTCCTCAAAATTTTTCAAACTATATAAAGTTATAGAATTCTTTTGGTGATAAATCAGCTATTCAGAGGTCCTGTTTTGACCTCCTGAACATATTTCTGGCCAAAGAGTCCTTGACCTTGGGCTTTCGATACATACTCATAGAGTCCTTCTGATGCTTCATAAGCCATATAGATGTCCATATCTGACCTTTTGAACTTATTTGTGGTCAAAGTGTCCTCAACATTTTTCAAACTATATAAAGTTCTAGAATCCTTTTGATGATAAATCAGCTATTCAGAGGTTTTGACCTCCTGAACATATTTCTGGCCAAAGAGTCCTCGATCTTGGGCTTTCTATAACATACTCATAGACTCCTTCTGATGCTTCATAAGCCATATAGATGTCCATATCTGACCTTTTGAACTTATTTGTGGTCAAAGTGTCCTCAAAATTTTTCAAACTATATAAAGTTCTAGAATCCTTTTGATGATAAATCAGCTATTCAGAGGTTTTGACCTCCTGAACATATTTCTGGCCAAAGAGTCCTAGATCTTGGGCTTTCTATACATACTCATAGACTCCTTCTGATGCATCAAAAGCCATATAGATGTCCATGTCTGACCTTTTGAACTGATTTGTGGTCAAAGTCTCCTCAAAATTTTTCAAACTATATAAAGTTATAGAATCATTTTAATGATAAATCAGCTATTCAGAGGTTTTGACCTCCTGAACATATTTCTGGCCTAAGAGTCCTCGCTCTTGGGCTTTCTATACATACTCATAGACTCCTTCTGATGCATCATAAGCCATATACATATAGATGTCCATATCTGTCCTTTTGAACTTATTTGTGGTCAAAGTGTCCTCAAAATTTTTCAAACTATATAAAGTTCTAGAATCCTTTTGATGATAAATCAGCTATTCAGAGGTTTTGACCTCCTGAACATATTTCTGGCCAAAGAGTCCTCGATCTTGGGCTTTCTATACATACTCATAGACTCCTTCTCATGCATCATAAGCCATATAGATGTCCATCTCTGATCTTTTGAACTCATTTGTGGTCAAAGTGTCCTCAAAATTTTTCAAACTATACAAAGTTATAGAATTCTTTTGATGATAAATCAGCTATTCAGAAGTCCTCTTTTGACCTCCTGAACATATTTCTGGCCAAAGAGTCCTCGATCTTGGGCTTTCTATAACATACTCATAGACTCCTTCTGATGCTTCATAAGCCATATAGATGTCCATATCTGACCTTTTGAACTTATTTGTGGTCAAAGTGTCCTCAAAATTTTTCAAACTATATAAAGTTCTAGAATCCTTTTGATGATAAATCAGCTATTCAGAGGTTTTGACCTCCTGAACATATTTCTGGCCAAAGAGTCCTAGATCTTGGGCTTTCTATACATACTCATAGACTCCTTCTGATGCATCATAAGCCATATAGATGTCCATGTCTGACCTTTTGAACTGATTTGTGGTCAAAGTCTCCTCAAAATTTTTCAAACTATTTAAAGTTATAGAATCATTTTAATGATAAATAAGCTATTCAGAGGTTTTGACCTCCTGAACATATTTCTGGCCTAAGAGTCCTCGCTCTTGGGCTTTCTATACATACTCATAGACTCCTTCTGATGCATCATAAGCCATATACATATAGATGTCCATATCTGTCCTTTTGAACTTATTTGTGGTCAAAGTGTCCTCAAAATTTTTCAAACTATATAAAGTTCTAGAATCCTTTTGATGATAAATCAGCTATTCAGAGGTTTTGACCTCCTGAACATATTTCTGGCCAAAGAGTCCTCGATCTTGGGCTTTCTATACATACTCATAGACTCCTTCTGATGCATCATAAGCCATATAGATGTCCATCTCTGACCTTTTGAACTCATTTGTGGTCAAAGTGTCCTCAAAATTTTTCAAACTATATAAAGTTATAGAATTCTTTTGATGATAAATCAGCTATTCAGAGGTCCCCTTTTGACCTCCTGAACATATTTCTGGCCAAAGAGTCCTCGATCTTGGGCTTTCTATACATACTCATAGACTCCTTCTCATGCATCATAAGCCATATAGATGTCCATCTCTGATCTTTTGAACTCATTTGTGGTCAAAGTGTCCTCAAAATTTTTCAAACTATACAAAGTTATAGAATTCTTTTGATGATAAATCAGCTATTCAGAGGTCCTCTTTTGACCTCCTGAACATATTTCTGGCCAAAGAGTCCTCGACCTTGGGCTTTCTATACATACTCATAGAATCCTAATGATGCTTCATAAGCCATATAGATGTCCATCTCTGACCTTTTGAACTCATTTGTGGTCAAAGTGTCCTCAAAATTTTTCAAACTATATAAAGTTATAGAATTCTTTTGATGATAAATCAGCTATTCAGAAGTCCTCTTTTGACCTCCTGAACATATTTCTGGCCAAAGAGTCCTCGACCTTGGGCTTTCTATACATATAGAATCCTTCTGATGCTTCATAAGCCATATAGATGTCCATATCTGTCCTTTGGAACTTATTTGTGGTCAATGTGTCCTCAAAATTTCTCAAACTATATAAAGTTATAGAATCCTTTTTATGATAAATCAGCTATTCAGACGTTTTGACCTCCTGAACATATTTCTGGCCAAAGAGTCCTCGACCTTGGGCTTTCTATACATACTCATAGACTCCTTCTGATGCTTCATAAGCCATATACATATAGATGTCCATATCTGTCCTTTTGAACTTATTTGTGGTCAAAGTGTCCTCAAATTTTTTCAAACTATATAAAGTTCTAGAATCCTTTTGATGATAAATCAGCTATTCAGAGGTTTTGACCTCCTGAACATATTTCTGGCCAAAGAGTCCTCGATCTGGGGCTTTCTATACATACTCATAGACTCCTTCTGATGCATCATAAGCCAGATGTCCATCTCTGACCTTTTGAACTCATTTGTGGTCAAAGTGTCCTCAAAATTTTTCAAACTATATAAAGTTATAGAATTCTTTTGATGATAAATCAGCTATTCAGAGGTCCCCTTTTGACCTCCTGAACATATTTCTGGCCAAAGAGTCCTCGATCTTGGGCTTTCTATACATATAGACTCCTTCTGATGCTTCATAAGCCATATAGATGTCCATATCTGTCCTTTTGAACTTATTTGTGGTCAAAGTGTCCTCAACATTTTTCAAACTATATAAAGTTATAGAATCCTTTTGATGATAAATCAGCTATTCAGAGGTTTTGACCTCCTGAACATATTTCTGGCCAAAGAGTCCTCGATCTTGGGCTTTCTATACATACTCATAGACTCCTTCTGATGCATCATAAGCCATATAGATGTCCATATCTGACCTTTTGAACTTATTTGTGGTCAAAGTGTCCTCAAAAGTTTTCAAACTATATAAAGTTATAGAATCCTTTTCATGATAAATCAGCTATTCAGAGGTTTTGACCTCCTGAACATATTTCTGGCCAAAGAGTCCTAAAAGATTAATACAATACATTCAGACTGATATCTTCGGATGTTATATCCTCCTGACAAAAGACCATATTTGACATACTGAATTTTTTTCTGGCCAAGGAGTATTCGAAACTTGGGCTTTCTATACATACTCCTTCTGATGCTTCATAAGCCATATAGATGTCCATATCTGACCTTTTGAACTTATTTGTGGTCAAAGTGTCCTCAACAATTTTCAAACTATATAAAGTTATAGAATCCTTTTGATGATAAATCAGCTATTCAGAGGTCCCCTTTTGACCTCCTGAACATATGTCTGGCCAAAGAGTCCTCGATCTTGGGCTTTCTATACATACTCATAGACTCCTTCTGATGCTTCATAAGCCATATAGATGTCCATCTCTGACCTTTTGAACTTATTTGTGGTCAAAGTGTCCTCAAAATTTTTCAAACTATATAAAGTTATAGCATTCTTTTGATGATAAATCAGCTATTCAGACCTCCCCTTTTGACCTCCTGAACATATTTCTGGCCAAAGAGTCCTCGATCTTGGGCTTTCTATACATATAGACTCCTTCTGATGCTTCATAAGCCATATAGATGTCCATATCTGACCTTTTGAACTTATTTGTGGTCAAATTGTCCTCAAAATTTTTCAAACTATATAAAGTTATAGAATTCTTGTGATGATAAATCAGCTATTCAGAGGTCCCCTTTTGACCTCCTGAACATATTTCTGGCCAAAGAGTTCTCGATCTTGGGCTTTCTATACATACTCATAGACTCCCTCTGATGCTTCATAAGCCACATAGATGTCCATATCTGACCTTTTGAACTTATTTGTGGTCAAAGTGTCCTCAAAATTTTTCAAACTATATAAAGTTATAGAATTCTTTTGATGATAAATCAGCTATTCAGAGGTCCTCTTTTGACCTCCTGAACATATTTCTGGCCAAAGAGTCCTCGATCTTGTGCTTTCTATACATACTCATAGACTCCCTCTGATGCTTCATAAGCCATATAGATGTCCATATCTGACCTTTTGAACCTATTTGTGGTCAAAGTGTCCTCAAAATTTTTCAAACTATATAAAGTTATAGAATTCTTTTGATGATAAATCAGCTATTCAGAGGTCCTCTTTTGACCTCCTGAACATATTTCTGGCCAAAGAGTCCTCGACCTAGGGCTTTCTATACATACTCATAGACTCCTTCTGATGCTTCATAAGCCATATAGATGTCCATATCTGTCCTTTTGAACTTATTTGTGGTCAAAGTGTCCTCAAAATTTTTCAAACTATATAAAGTTCTAGAATCCTTTTAATGATAAATCAGCTATTCAGAGGTTTTGACCTCCTGAACATATTTCTGGCCAAAGAGTCCTCGATCTTGGGCTTTCTATACATACTCATAGATTCCTTCTGATGCTTCATAAGCCATATAGATGTCCATATCTGACCTTTTGAACTTATTTGAGGTCAATGTGTCCTCAAAATTTCTCAAACTATATAAAGTTATAGAATCCTTTTTATGATAAATCAGCTATTCAGAGGTTTTGACCTCCTGAACATATTTCTGGCCAAAGAGTCCTCGACCTTGGGCTTTCTATACACACTCATAGACTCCTTGTGATGCTTCATAAGCCATATAGATGTCCATATCTGACCTTTTGAACTTATTTGAGGTCAAAGTGTCCTCAACATTTTTCAAACTATATAAAGTTATAGAGTCCTTTTGATGATAAATCAGCTATTCAGAGGTTTTGACCTCTGAACATATTTCTGGCCAAAGAGTCCGAAAAGATTAATACTAATATCTTCAGACTGATATCTTCGGATTCTATATCCTCCTGACAAAAGTTCATATTTGATATACTGAATTTATTTCTGGCCAAGGAGTATTCGAAACTTGGGCTTTCTATACATACTCATAGACTCCTTCTGATGCTTCATAAGCCATTTAGATGTCCATATCTGACCTTTTGAACTTATTTGAGGTCAATGTGTCCTCAAAATTTCTCAAACTATATAAAGTTATAGAATCCTTTTTATGATAAATCAGCTATTCAGAGGTTTTGACCTCCTGAACATATTTCTGGCCAAAGAGTCCTCGACCTTGGGCTTTCTATACACACTCATAGACTCCTTCTGATGCTTCATAAGCCATATAGATGTCCATATCTGACCTTTTGAACTTATTTGAGGTCAAAGTGTCCTCAACATTTTTCAAACTATATAAAGTTATAGAGTCCTTTTGATGATAAATCAGCTATTCAGAGGTTTTGACCTCTGAACATATTTCTGGCCAAAGAGTCCGAAAAGATTAATACTAATATCTTCAGACTGATATCTTCGGATTCTATATCCTCCTGACAAAAGTTCATATTTGATATACTGAATTTATTTCTGGCCAAGGAGTATTCGAAACTTGGGCTTTCTATACATACTCATAGACTCCTTCTGATGCTTCATAAGCCATATAGATGTCCATATCTGACCTTTTGAACTTATTTGTGGTCAAAGTGTCCTCAAAATTTTTCAAACTATATGAAGTTCTAGAATCCTTTTGATGATAAATCAGCTATTCAGAGGTTTTGACCTCCTGAAGATATTTCTGGCCAAAGAGTCCTCGACCTTGTGCTTTCTATACATACTCATAGACTCCCTCTGATGCTTCATAAGCCATATAGATGTCCATATCTGACCTTTTGAACTTATTTGTGGTCAAAGTGTCCTCAAAAT
This sequence comes from Scardinius erythrophthalmus, assembly GCF_964197995.2. Lineage (NCBI taxonomy): Eukaryota > Metazoa > Chordata > Actinopteri > Cypriniformes > Leuciscidae > Scardinius > Scardinius erythrophthalmus. Next base: position 26,004,558 of record NC_138238.1, on the reverse strand, counting down.
TTTTCAATCTATATAAAGTTATAGAATTCTTTTGATGATAAATCAGCTATTCAGAGGTCCTCTTTTGACCTCCTGAACATATTTCTGGCCAAAGAGTCCTCGATCTTGGGCTTTCTATACATACTCATAGACTCCTTCTGATGCATCATAAGCCATATAGATGTCCATATCTGACCTTTTGAACTTATTTGTGGTCAAAGTGTCCTCAAAATTTTTCAAACTATATAAAGTTATAGAATCCTTTTGATGATAAATCAGCTATTCAGAGGTCCCCTGTTGACCTACGGAACATATTTCTGGCCAAAGAGTCCTCGATCTTGGGCTTTCTATACATACTCATAGATTCCTTCTATTGCTTCATATGCCATATAAATGTCCATATCTGACCTTTTGAACTTATTTGTGGTCAAAGAGTCCTCAAAATTTTTCAAACTATATAAAGTTCTAGAATCCTTTTGATGATAAATCAGCTATTCAGAGGTCCTCTTTTGACCTCCTGAACATATTTCTGGCCAAAGAGTCCTCGATCTTGTGCTTTCTATACATACTCATAGACTCCCTCTGATGCTTCATAAGCCATATAGATGTCCATATCTGACCTTTTTAACTTATTTGTGGTCAAAGTGTCCTCAACATTTTTCAAACTATATAAAGTTATAGAATTCTTTTGATGATAAATCAGCTATTCAGAGGTCCTCTTTTGACCTCCTGAACATATTTCTGGCCAAAGAGTCCTCGATCTTGGGCTTTCTATATATACTCATAGATTCCTTCTGATGCTTCATAAGCCATATAGATGTCCATATCTGTCCTTTTGAACTTATTTGTGGTCAAAGTGTCCTCAAAATTTCTCAAACTATATAAAGTTATAGAATCCTTTTGATGATAAATCAGCTATTCAGAGGTTTTGACCTCCTGAACATATTTCTGGCCAAAGAGTCCTCGATCTTGGGCTTTCTATACATACTCATAGACTCCTTCTCATGCATCATAAGCCATATAGATGTCCATATCTGACCTTTTGAACTTATTTGTGGTCAAAGTGTCCTCAAAATTTTTCAAACTATATAAAGTTATAGAATCCTTTTGATGATAAATCAGCTATTCAGAGGTCCCCTGTGGACCTACGGAACATATTTCTGGCCAAAGAGTCCTCGATCTTCGGCTTTCTATACATACTCATAGATTCCTTCTGATGCTTCATATGCCATATAGATGTTAATATCTGACCTTTTGAACTTATTTGTGGTCAAAGTGTCCTCAACATTATTCAAACTATATAAAGTTATAGAATCGTTTTGATGATAAATCAGCTATTCAGAGGTTTTGACCTCCTGAACATATTTCTGGCCAAAGAGTCCTCGCTCTTGGGCTTTCAATACATACTCATAGACTCCTTCTGATGCATCATAAGCCATATACATATAGATGTCCATATCTGTCCTTTTGAACTTATTTGTGGTCAAAGTGTCCTCAAAATTTTTCAAACTATATAAAGTTCTAGAATCCTTTTGATGATAAATCAGCTATTCAGAGGTTTTGACCTCCTGAACATATTTCTGGCCAAAGAGTCCTCGATCTTGGGCTTTCTATACATACTCATAGACTCCTTCTGATGCATCATAAGCCATATAGATGTCCATCTCTGATCTTTTGAACTCATTTGTGGTCAAAGTGTCCTCAAAATTTTTCAAACTATATAAAGTTATAGCATTCTTTTGATGATAAATCAGCTATTCAGAGGTCCTCTTTTGACCTCCTGAACATATTTCTGGCCAAAGAGTCCTCAACCTTGAGCTTTCTATACATACTAATAGAATCCTTCTGATGCTTCATAAGTCATATAGATGTCCATCTCTGACCTTTTGAACTCACTTGTGGTCAAAGTGTCCTCAAAATTTTTCAAACTATATAAAGTTCTAGAATCCTTTTCATGATTAATCAGCTATTCAGAGGTCCTCTTTTGACCTCCTGAACATATTTCTGGCCAAAGAGTCCTCGACCTGGAGCTTTCTATACATACTCATAGAATCCTTCTGATGCTTCATAAGCCATATAGATGTCCATCTCTGACCTTTTGAACTCATTTGTGGTCAAAGTGTCCTCAAAATTTTTCAAACTATATAAAGTTATAGAATTCTTTTGATGATAAATCAGCTATTCAGAGGTCCTCTTTTGACCTCCTGAACATATTTCTGGTCAAAGAGTCCTCGATCTTGTGCTTTCTATACATACTCATAGATTCCTTCTGATGCTTCATAAGCCATATAGATGTCCATATCTGTCCTTTTGAACTTATTTGTGGTCAAAGTGTCCTCAAAATTTCTCAAACTATATAAAGTTATAGAATCATTTTAATGATAAATCAGCTATTCAGAGGTTTTGACCTCCTGAACATATTTCTGGCCAAAGAGTCCTCGACCTTGGGCTTTCTATACATATAGAATCCTTCTGATGCTTCATAAGCCATATAGATGTCCATATCTGTCCTTTGGAACTTATTTGTGGTCAATGTGTCCTCAAAATTTCTCAAACTATATAAAGTTATAGAATCCTTTTTATGATAAATCAGCTATTCAGAGGTTTTGACCTCCTGAACATATTTCTGGCCAAAGAGTCCTCGACCTTGGGCTTTTTATACATACTCATAGACTCCTTCTGATGCTTCATAAGCCATATACATATAGATGTCCATATCTGTCCTTTTGAACTTATTTGTGGTCAAAGTGTCCTCAAAATTTTTCAAACTATATAAAGTTCTAGAATCCTTTTGATGATAAATCAGCTATTCAGAGGTTTTGACCTCCTGAACATATTTCTGGCCAAAGAGTCCTCGATCTTGGGCTTTCTATACATACTCATAGACTCCTTCTGATGCATCATAAGCCATATAGATGTCCATCTCAGACCTTTTGAACTCATTTGTGGTCAAAGTGTCCTCAAAATTTTTCAAACTATATAAAGTTATAGAATTCTTTTGATGATAAATCAGCTATTCAGAGGTCCTGTTTTGACCTCCTGAACATATTTCTGGCCAAAGAGTCCTTGACCTTGGGCTTTCGATACATACTCATAGAGTCCTTCTGATGCTTCATAAGCCATATAGATGTCCATATCTGACCTTTTGAACTTATTTGTGGTCAAAGTGTCCTCAACATTTTTCAAACTATATAAAGTTCTAGAATCCTTTTGATGATAAATCAGCTATTCAGAGGTTTTGACCTCCTGAACATATTTCTGGCCAAAGAGTCCTCGATCTTGGGCTTTCGATACATACTCATAGAGTCCTTCTGATGCTTCATAAGCCATATAGATGTCCATATCTGACCTTTTGAACTTATTTGTGGTCAAAGTGTCCTCAACATTTTTCAAACTATATAAAGTTCTAGAATCCTTTTGATGATAAATCAGCTATTCAGAGGTTTTGACCTCCTGAACATATTTCTGGCCAAAGAGTCCTCGATCTTGGGCTTTCTATACATACTCATAGACTCCTTCTGATGCTTCATAAGCCATATAGATGTCCATATCTGACCTTTTGAACTTATTTGTGGTCAAAGTGTCCTCAAAATTTTTCAAACTATATAAAGTTCTAGAATCCTTTTGATGATAAATCAGCTATTCAGAGGTTTTGACCTCCTGAACATATTTCTGGCCAAAGAGTCCTAGATCTTGGGCTTTCTATACATACTCATAGACTCCTTCTGATGCATCATAAGCCATATAGATGTCCATGTCTGACCTTTTGAACTGATTTGTGGTCAAAGTCTCCTCAAAATTTTTCAAACTATATAAAGTTATAGAATCCTTTTAATGATAAATCAGCTATTCAGAGGTTTTGACCTCCTGAACATATTTCTGGCCTAAGAGTCCTCGCTCTTGGGCTTTCTATACATACTCATAGACTCCTTCTGATGCATCATAAGCCATATACATATAGATGTCCATATCTGTCCTTTTGAACTTATTTGTGGTCAAAGTGTCCTCAAAATTTTTCAAACTATATAAAGTTCTAGAATCCTTTTGATGATAAATCAGCTATTCAGAGGTTTTGACCTCCTGAACATATTTCTGGCCAAAGAGTCCTCGATCTTGGGCTTTCTATACATACTCATAGACTCCTTCTCATGCATCATAAGCCATATAGATGTCCATCTCTGATCTTTTGAACTCATTTGTGGTCAAAGTGTCCTCAAAATTTTTCAAACTATACAAAGTTATAGAATTCTTTTGATGATAAATCAGCTATTCAGAGGTCCTCTTTTGACCTCCTGAACATATTTCTGGCCAAAGAGTCCTCGACCTTGGGCTTTCTATACATACTCATAGAATCCTAATGATGCTTCATAAGCCATATAGATGTCCATCTCTGACCTTTTGAACTCATTTGTGGTCAAAGTGTCCTCAAAATTTTTCAAACTATATAAAGTTATAGAATTCTTTTGATGATAAATCAGCTATTCAGAAGTCCTCTTTTGACCTCCTGAACATATTTCTGGCCAAAGAGTCCTCGACCTTGGGCTTTCTATACATATAGAATCCTTCTGATGCTTCATAAGCCATATAGATGTCCATATCTGTCCTTTGGAACTTATTTGTGGTCAATGTGTCCTCAAAATTTCTCAAACTATATAAAGTTATAGAATCCTTTTTATGATAAATCAGCTATTCAGAGGTTTTGACCTCCTGAACATATTTCTGGCCAAAGAGTCCTCGACCTTGGGCTTTCTATACATACTCATAGACTCCTTCTGATGCTTCATAAGCCATATACATATAGATGTCCATATCTGTCCTTTTGAACTTATTTGTGGTCAAAGTGTCCTCAAAATTTTTCAAACTATATAAAGTTCTAGAATCCTTTTGATGATAAATCAGCTATTCAGAGGTTTTGACCTCCTGAACATATTTCTGGCCAAAGAGTCCTAGATCTTGGGCTTTCTATACATACTCATAGACTCCTTCTGATGCATCATAAGCCATATAGATGTCCATGTCTGACCTTTTGAACTGATTTGTGGTCAAAGTCTCCTCAAAATTTTTCAAACTATATAAAGTTATAGAATCATTTTAATGATAAATCAGCTATTCAGAGGTTTTGACCTCCTGAACATATTTCTGGCCTAAGAGTCCTCGCTCTTGGGCTTTCTATACATACTCATAGACTCCTTCTGATGCATCATAAGCCATATACATATAGATGTCCATATCTGTCCTTTTGAACTTATTTGTGGTCAAAGTGTCCTCAAAATTTTTCAAACTATATAAAGTTCTAGAATCCTTTTGATGATAAATCAGCTATTCAGAGGTTTTGACCTCCTGAACATATTTCTGGCCAAAGAGTCCTCGATCTTGGGCTTTCTATACATACTCATAGACTCCTTCTCATGCATCATAAGCCATATAGATGTCCATCTCTGATCTTTTGAACTCATTTGTGGTCAAAGTGTCCTCAAAATTTTTCAAACTATACAAAGTTATAGAATTCTTTTGATGATAAATCAGCTATTCAGAAGTCCTCTTTTGACCTCCTGAACATATTTCTGGCCAAAGAGTCCTCGATCTTGGGCTTTCTATAACATACTCATAGACTCCTTCTGATGCTTCATAAGCCATATAGATGTCCATATCTGACCTTTTGAACTTATTTGTGGTCAAAGTGTCCTCAAAATTTTTCAAACTATATAAAGTTCTAGAATCCTTTTGATGATAAATCAGCTATTCAGAGGTTTTGACCTCCTGAACATATTTCTGGCCAAAGAGTCCTAGATCTTGGGCTTTCTATACATACTCATAGACTCCTTCTGATGCATCATAAGCCATATAGATGTCCATGTCTGACCTTTTGAACTGATTTGTGGTCAAAGTCTCCTCAAAATTTTTCAAACTATTTAAAGTTATAGAATCATTTTAATGATAAATCAGCTATTCAGAGGTTTTGACCTCCTGAACATATTTCTGGCCTAAGAGTCCTCGCTCTTGGGCTTTCTATACATACTCATAGACTCCTTCTGATGCATCATAAGCCATATACATATAGATGTCCATATCTGTCCTTTTGAACTTATTTGTGGTCAAAGTGTCCTCAAAATTTTTCAAACTATATAAAGTTCTAGAATCCTTTTGATGATAAATCAGCTATTCAGAGGTTTTGACCTCCTGAACATATTTCTGGCCAAAGAGTCCTCGATCTTGGGCTTTCTATACATACTCATAGACTCCTTCTGATGCATCATAAGCCATATAGATGTCCATCTCTGATCTTTTGAACTCATTTGTGGTCAAAGTGTCCTCAAAATTTTTCAAACTATATAAAGTTATAGCATTCTTTTGATGATAAATCAGCTATTCAGAGGTCCTCTTTTGACCTCCTGAACATATTTCTGGCCAAAGAGTCCTCAACCTTGAGCTTTCTATACATACTAATAGAATCCTTCTGATGCTTCATAAGTCATATAGATGTCCATCTCTGACCTTTTGAACTCACTTGTGGTCAAAGTGTCCTCAAAATTTTTCAAACTATATAAAGTTCTAGAATCCTTTTCATGATTAATCAGCTATTCAGAGGTCCTCTTTTGACCTCCTGAACATATTTCTGGCCAAAGAGTCCTCGACCTGGAGCTTTCTATACATACTCATAGAATCCTTCTGATGCTTCATAAGCCATATAGATGTCCATCTCTGACCTTTTGAACTCATTTGTGGTCAAAGTGTCCACAAAATTTTTCAAACTATATAAAGTTATAGAATTCTTTTGATGATAAATCAGCTATTCAGAGGTCCTCTTTTGACCTCCTGAACATATTTCTGGTCAAAGAGTCCTCGATCTTGTGCTTTCTATACATACTCATAGATTCCTTCTGATGCTTCATAAGCCATATAGATGTCCATATCTGTCCTTTTGAACTTATTTGTGGTCAAAGTGTCCTCAAAATTTCTCAAACTATATAAAGTTATAGAATCATTTTAATGATAAATCAGCTATTCAGAGGTTTTGACCTCCTGAACATATTTCTGGCCAAAGAGTCCTCGACCTTGGGCTTTCTATACATATAGAATCCTTCTGATGCTTCATAAGCCATATAGATGTCCATATCTGTCCTTTTGAACTTATTTGTGGTCAAAGTGTCCTCAAAATTTTTCAAACTATATAAAGTTATAGAATTCTTTTGATGATAAATCAGCTATTCAGAGGTCCTGTTTTGACCTCCTGAACATATTTCTGGCCAAAGAGTCCTTGACCTTGGGCTTTCGATACATACTCATAGAGTCCTTCTGATGCTTCATAAGCCATATAGATGTCCATATCTGACCTTTTGAACTTATTTGTGGTCAAAGTGTCCTCAACATTTTTCAAACTATATAAAGTTCTAGAATCCTTTTGATGATAAATCAGCTATTCAGAGGTTTTGACCTCCTGAACATATTTCTGGCCAAAGAGTCCTCGATCTTGGGCTTTCGATACATACTCATAGAGTCCTTCTGATGCTTCATAAGCCATATAGATGTCCATATCTGACCTTTTGAACTTATTTGTGGTCAAAGTGTCCTCAACATTTTTCAAACTATATAAAGTTCTAGAATCCTTTTGATGATAAATCAGCTATTCAGAGGTTTTGACCTCCTGAACATATTTCTGGCCAAAGAGTCCTCGATCTTGGGCTTTCTATACATACTCATAGACTCCTTCTGATGCTTCATAAGCCATATAGATGTCCATATCTGACCTTTTGAACTTATTTGTGGTCAAAGTGTCCTCAAAATTTTTCAAACTATATAAAGTTCTAGAATCCTTTTGATGATAAATCAGCTATTCAGAGGTTTTGACCTCCTGAACATATTTCTGGCCAAAGAGTCCTAGATCTTGGGCTTTCTATACATACTCATAGACTCCTTCTGATGCATCATAAGCCATATAGATGTCCATGTCTGACCTTTTGAACTGATTTGTGGTCAAAGTCTCCTCAAAATTTTTCAAACTATATAAAGTTATAGAATCCTTTTAATGATAAATCAGCTATTCAGAGGTTTTGACCTCCTGAACATATTTCTGGCCTAAGAGTCCTCGCTCTTGGGCTTTCTATACATACTCATAGACTCCTTCTGATGCATCATAAGCCATATACATATAGATGTCCATATCTGTCCTTTTGAACTTATTTGTGGTCAAAGTGTCCTCAAAATTTTTCAAACTATATAAAGTTCTAGAATCCTTTTGATGATAAATCAGCTATTCAGAGGTTTTGACCTCCTGAACATATTTCTGGCCAAAGAGTCCTCGATCTTGGGCTTTCTATACATACTCATAGACTCCTTCTCATGCATCATAAGCCATATAGATGTCCATCTCTGATCTTTTGAACTCATTTGTGGTCAAAGTGTCCTAAAAATTTTTCAAACTATACAAAGTTATAGAATTCTTTTGATGATAAATCAGCTATTCAGAGGTCCTCTTTTGACCTCCTGAACATATTTCTGGCCAAAGAGTCCTCGACCTTGGGCTTTCTATACATACTCATAGAATCCTAATGATGCTTCATAAGCCATATAGATGTCCATCTCTGACCTTTTGAACTCATTTGTGGTCAAAGTGTCCTCAAAATTTTTCAAACTATATAAAGTTATAGAATTCTTTTGATGATAAATCAGCTATTCAGAAGTCCTCTTTTGACCTCCTGAACATATTTCTGGCCAAAGAGTCCTCGACCTTGGGCTTTCTATACATATAGAATCCTTCTGATGCTTCATAAGCCATATAGATGTCCATATCTGTCCTTTGGAACTTATTTGTGGTCAATGTGTCCTCAAAATTTCTCAAACTATATAAAGTTATAGAATCCTTTTTATGATAAATCAGCTATTCAGAGGTTTTGACCTCCTGAACATATTTCTGGCCAAAGAGTCCTCGACCTTGGGCTTTCTATACATACTCATAGACTCCTTCTGATGCTTCATAAGCCATATACATATAGATGTCCATATCTGTCCTTTTGAACTTATTTGTGGTCAAAGTGTCCTCAAAATTTTTCAAACTATATAAAGTTCTAGAATCCTTTTGATGATAAATCAGCTATTCAGAGGTTTTGACCTCCTGAACATATTTCTGGCCAAAGAGTCCTAGATCTTGGGCTTTCTATACATACTCATAGACTCCTTCTGATGCATCATAAGCCATATAGATGTCCATGTCTGACCTTTTGAACTGATTTGTGGTCAAAGTCTCCTCAAAATTTTTCAAACTATATAAAGTTATAGAATCATTTTAATGATAAATCAGCTATTCAGAGGTTTTGACCTCCTGAACATATTTCTGGCCTAAGAGTCCTCGCTCTTGGGCTTTCTATACATACTCATAGACTCCTTCTGATGCATCATAAGCCATATACATATAGATGTCCATATCTGTCCTTTTGAACTTATTTGTGGTCAAAGTGTCCTCAAAATTTTTCAAACTATATAAAGTTCTAGAATCCTTTTGATGATAAATCAGCTATTCAGAGGTTTTGACCTCCTGAACATATTTCTGGCCAAAGAGTCCTCGATCTTGGGCTTTCTATACATACTCATAGACTCCTTCTCATGCATCATAAGCCATATAGATGTCCATCTCTGATCTTTTGAACTCATTTGTGGTCAAAGTGTCCTCAAAATTTTTCAAACTATACAAAGTTATAGAATTCTTTTGATGATAAATCAGCTATTCAGAAGTCCTCTTTTGACCTCCTGAACATATTTCTGGCCAAAGAGTCCTCGATCTTGGGCTTTCTATAACATACTCATAGACTCCTTCTGATGCTTCATAAGCCATATAGATGTCCATATCTGACCTTTTGAACTTATTTGTGGTCAAAGTGTCCTCAAAATTTTTCAAACTATATAAAGTTCTAGAATCCTTTTGATGATAAATCAGCTATTCAGAGGTTTTGACCTCCTGAACATATTTCTGGCCAAAGAGTCCTAGATCTTGGGCTTTCTATACATACTCATAGACTCCTTCTGATGCATCATAAGCCATATAGATGTCCATGTCTGACCTTTTGAACTGATTTGTGGTCAAAGTCTCCTCAAAATTTTTCAAACTATATAAAGTTATAGAATCCTTTTAATGATAAATCAGCTATTCAGAGGTTTTGACCTCCTGAACATATTTCTGGCCTAAGAGTCCTCGCTCTTGGGCTTTCTATACATACTCATAGACTCCTTCTGATGCATCATAAGCCATATACATATAGATGTCCATATCTGTCCTTTTGAACTTATTTGTGGTCAAAGTGTCCTCAAAATTTTTCAAACTATATAAAGTTCTAGAATCCTTTTGATGATAAATCAGCTATTCAGAGGTTTTGACCTCCTGAACATATTTCTGGCCAAAGAGTCCTCGATCTTGGGCTTTCTATACATACTCATAGACTCCTTCTCATGCATCATAAGCCATATAGATGTCCATCTCTGATCTTTTGAACTCATTTGTGGTCAAAGTGTCCTCAAAATTTTTCAAACTATACAAAGTTATAGAATTCTTTTGATGATAAATCAGCTATTCAGAGGTCCTCTTTTGACCTCCTGAACATATTTCTGGCCAAAGAGTCCTCGACCTTGGGCTTTCTATACATACTCATAGAATCCTAATGATGCTTCATAAGCCATATAGATGTCCATCTCTGACCTTTTGAACTCATTTGTGGTCAAAGTGTCCTCAAAATTTTTCAAACTATATAAAGTTATAGAATTCTTTTGATGATAAATCAGCTATTCAGAAGTCCTCTTTTGACCTCCTGAACATATTTCTGGCCAAAGAGTCCTCGACCTTGGGCTTTCTATACATATAGAATCCTTCTGATGCTTCATAAGCCATATAGATGTCCATATCTGTCCTTTGGAACTTATTTGTGGTCAATGTGTCCTCAAAATTTCTCAAACTATATAAAGTTATAGAATCCTTTTTATGATAAATCAGCTATTCAGAGGTTTTGACCTCCTGAACATATTTCTGGCCAAAGAGTCCTCGACCTTGGGCTTTCTATACATACTCATAGACTCCTTCTGATGCTTCATAAGCCATATACATATAGATGTCCATATCTGTCCTTTTGAACTTATTTGTGGTCAAAGTGTCCTCAAAATTTTTCAAACTATATAAAGTTCTAGAATCCTTTTGATGATAAATCAGCTATTCAGAGGTTTTGACCTCCTGAACATATTTCTGGCCAAAGAGTCCTAGATCTTGGGCTTTCTATACATACTCATAGACTCCTTCTGATGCATCATAAGCCATATAGATGTCCATGTCTGACCTTTTGAACTGATTTGTGGTCAAAGTCTCCTCAAAATTTTTCAAACTATATAAAGTTATAGAATCATTTTAATGATAAATCAGCTATTCAGAGGTTTTGACCTCCTGAACATATTTCTGGCCTAAGAGTCCTCGCTCTTGGGCTTTCTATACATACTCATAGACTCCTTCTGATGCATCATAAGCCATATACATATAGATGTCCATATCTGTCCTTTTGAACTTATTTGTGGTCAAAGTGTCCTCAAAATTTTTCAAACTATATAAAGTTCTAGAATCCTTTTGATGATAAATCAGCTATTCAGAGGTTTTGACCTCCTGAACATATTTCTGGCCAAAGAGTCCTCGATCTTGGGCTTTCTATACATACTCATAGACTCCTTCTCATGCATCATAAGCCATATAGATGTCCATCTCTGATCTTTTGAACTCATTTGTGGTCAAAGTGTCCTCAAAATTTTTCAAACTATACAAAGTTATAGAATTCTTTTGATGATAAATCAGCTATTCAGAAGTCCTCTTTTGACCTCCTGAACATATTTCTGGCCAAAGAGTCCTCGATCTTGGGCTTTCTATAACATACTCATAGACTCCTTCTGATGCTTCATAAGCCATATAGATGTCCATATCTGACCTTTTGAACTTATTTGTGGTCAAAGTGTCCTCAAAATTTTTCAAACTATATAAAGTTCTAGAATCCTTTTGATGATAAATCAGCTATTCAGAGGTTTTGACCTCCTGAACATATTTCTGGCCAAAGAGTCCTAGATCTTGGGCTTTCTATACATACTCATAGACTCCTTCTGATGCATCATAAGCCATATAGATGTCCATGTCTGACCTTTTGAACTGATTTGTGGTCAAAGTCTCCTCAAAATTTTTCAAACTATTTAAAGTTATAGAATCATTTTAATGATAAATCAGCTATTCAGAGGTTTTGACCTCCTGAACATATTTCTGGCCTAAGAGTCCTCGCTCTTGGGCTTTCTATACATACTCATAGACTCCTTCTGATGCATCATAAGCCATATACATATAGATGTCCATATCTGTCCTTTTGAACTTATTTGTGGTCAAAGTGTCCTCAAAATTTTTCAAACTATATAAAGTTCTAGAATCCTTTTGATGATAAATCAGCTATTCAGAGGTTTTGACCTCCTGAACATATTTCTGGCCAAAGAGTCCTCGATCTTGGGCTTTCTATACATACTCATAGACTCCTTCTGATGCATCATAAGCCATATAGATGTCCATCTCTGACCTTTTGAACTCATTTGTGGTCAAAGTGTCCTCAAAATTTTTCAAACTATATAAAGTTATAGAATTCTTTTGATGATAAATCAGCTATTCAGAGGTCCCCTTTTGACCTCCTGAACATATTTCTGGCCAAAGAGTCCTCGATCTTGGGCTTTCTATACATACTCATAGACTCCTTCTCATGCATCATAAGCCATATAGATGTCCATCTCTGATCTTTTGAACTCATTTGTGGTCAAAGTGTCCTCAAAATTTTTCAAACTATACAAAGTTATAGAATTCTTTTGATGATAAATCAGCTATTCAGAGGTCCTCTTTTGACCTCCTGAACATATTTCTGGCCAAAGAGTCCTCGACCTTGGGCTTTCTATACATACTCATAGAATCCTAATGATGCTTCATAAGCCATATAGATGTCCATCTCTGACCTTTTGAACTCATTTGTGGTCAAAGTGTCCTCAAAATTTTTCAAACTATATAAAGTTATAGAATTCTTTTGATGATAAATCAGCTATTCAGAAGTCCTCTTTTGACCTCCTGAACATATTTCTGGCCAAAGAGTCCTCGACCTTGGGCTTTCTATACATATAGAATCCTTCTGATGCTTCATAAGCCATATAGATGTCCATATCTGTCCTTTGGAACTTATTTGTGGTCAATGTGTCCTCAAAATTTCTCAAACTATATAAAGTTATAGAATCCTTTTTATGATAAATCAGCTATTCAGAGGTTTTGACCTCCTGAACATATTTCTGGCCAAAGAGTCCTCGACCTTGGGCTTTCTATACATACTCATAGACACCTTCTGATGCTTCATAAGCCATATACATATAGATGTCCATATCTGTCCTTTTGAACTTATTTGTGGTCAAAGTGTCCTCAAAATTTTTCAAACTATATAAAGTTCTAGAATCCTTTTGATGATAAATCAGCTATTCAGAGGTTTTGACCTCCTGAACATATTTCTGGCCAAAGAGTCCTAGATCTTGGGCTTTCTATACATACTCATAGACTCCTTCTGATGCATCATAAGCCATATAGATGTCCATGTCTGACCTTTTGAACTGATTTGTGGTCAAAGTCTCCTCAAAATTTTTCAAACTATATAAAGTTATAGAATCATTTTAATGATAAATCAGCTATTCAGAGGTTTTGACCTCCTGAACATATTTCTGGCCTAAGAGTCCTCGCTCTTGGGCTTTCTATACATACTCATAGACTCCTTCTGATGCATCATAAGCCATATACATATAGATGTCCATATCTGTCCTTTTGAACTTATTTGTGGTCAAAGTGTCCTCAAAATTTTTCAAACTATATAAAGTTCTAGAATCCTTTTGATGATAAATCAGCTATTCAGAGGTTTTGACCTCCTGAACATATTTCTGGCCAAAGAGTCCTCGATCTTGGGCTTTCTATACATACTCATAGACTCCTTCTGATGCATCATAAGCCATATAGATGTCCATGTCTGACCTTTTGAACTGATTTGTGGTCAAAGTCTCCTCAAAATTTTTCAAACTATATAAAGTTATAGAATCATTTTAATGATAAATCAGCTATTCAGAGGTTTTGACCTCCTGAACATATTTCTGGCCTAAGAGTCCTCGCTCTTGGGCTTTCTATACATACTCATAGACTCCTTCTGATGCATCATAAGCCATATACATATAGATGTCCATATCTGTCCTTTTGAACTTATTTGTGGTCAAAGTGTCCTCAAAATTTTTCAAACTATATAAAGTTCTAGAATCCTTTTGATGATAAATCAGCTATTCAGAGGTTTTGACCTCCTGAACATATTTCTGGCCAAAGAGTCCTCGATCTTGGGCTTTCTATACATACTCATAGACTCCTTCTCATGCATCATAAGCCATATAGATGTCCATCTCTGATCTTTTGAACTCATTTGTGGTCAAAGTGTCCTCAAAATTTTTCAAACTATACAAAGTTATAGAATTCTTTTGATGATAAATCAGCTATTCAGAAGTCCTCTTTTGACCTCCTGAACATATTTCTGGCCAAAGAGTCCTCGATCTTGGGCTTTCTATAACATACTCATAGACTCCTTCTGATGCTTCATAAGCCATATAGATGTCCATATCTGACCTTTTGAACTTATTTGTGGTCAAAGTGTCCTCAAAATTTTTCAAACTATATAAAGTTCTAGAATCCTTTTGATGATAAATCAGCTATTCAGAGGTTTTGACCTCCTGAACATATTTCTGGCCAAAGAGTCCTAGATCTTGGGCTTTCTATACATACTCATAGACTCCTTCTGATGCATCATAAGCCATATAGATGTCCATGTCTGACCTTTTGAACTGATTTGTGGTCAAAGTCTCCTCAAAATTTTTCAAACTATTTAAAGTTATAGAATCATTTTAATGATAAATCAGCTATTCAGAGGTTTTGACCTCCTGAACATATTTCTGGCCTAAGAGTCCTCGCTCTTGGGCTTTCTATACATACTCATAGACTCCTTCTGATGCATCATAAGCCATATACATATAGATGTCCATATCTGTCCTTTTGAACTTATTTGTGGTCAAAGTGTCCTCAAAATTTTTCAAACTATATAAAGTTCTAGAATCCTTTTGATGATAAATCAGCTATTCAGAGGTTTTGACCTCCTGAACATATTTCTGGCCAAAGAGTCCTCGATCTTGGGCTTTCTATACATACTCATAGACTCCTTCTGATGCATCATAAGCCATATAGATGTCCATCTCTGACCTTTTGAACTCATTTGTGGTCAAAGTGTCCTCAAAATTTTTCAAACTATATAAAGTTATAGAATTCTTTTGATGATAAATCAGCTATTCAGAGGTCCCCTTTTGACCTCCTGAACATATTTCTGGCCAAAGAGTCCTCGATCTTGGGCTTTCTATACATACTCATAGACTCCTTCTCATGCATCATAAGCCATATAGATGTCCATCTCTGATCTTTTGAACTCATTTGTGGTCAAAGTGTCCTCAAAATTTTTCAAACTATACAAAGTTATAGAATTCTTTTGATGATAAATCAGCTATTCAGAGGTCCTCTTTTGACCTCCTGAACATATTTCTGGCCAAAGAGTCCTCGACCTTGGGCTTTCTATACATACTCATAGAATCCTAATGATGCTTCATAAGCCATATAGATGTCCATCTCTGACCTTTTGAACTCATTTGTGGTCAAAGTGTCCTCAAAATTTTTCAAACTATATAAAGTTATAGAATTCTTTTGATGATAAATCAGCTATTCAGAAGTCCTCTTTTGACCTCCTGAACATATTTCTGGCCAAAGAGTCCTCGACCTTGGGCTTTCTATACATATAGAATCCTTCTGATGCTTCATAAGCCATATAGATGTCCATATCTGTCCTTTGGAACTTATTTGTGGTCAATGTGTCCTCAAAATTTCTCAAACTATATAAAGTTATAGAATCCTTTTTATGATAAATCAGCTATTCAGAGGTTTTGACCTCCTGAACATATTTCTGGCCAAAGAGTCCTCGACCTTGGGCTTTCTATACATACTCATAGACTCCTTCTGATGCTTCATAAGCCATATACATATAGATGTCCATATCTGTCCTTTTGAACTTATTTGTGGTCAAAGTGTCCTCAAAATTTTTCAAACTATATAAAGTTCTAGAATCCTTTTGATGATAAATCAGCTATTCAGAGGTTTTGACCTCCTGAACATATTTCTGGCCAAAGAGTCCTAGATCTTGGGCTTTCTATACATACTCATAGACTCCTTCTGATGCATCATAAGCCATATAGATGTCCATGTCTGACCTTTTGAACTGATTTGTGGTCAAAGTCTCCTCAAAATTTTTCAAACTATATAAAGTTATAGAATCATTTTAATGATAAATCAGCTATTCAGAGGTTTTGACCTCCTGAACATATTTCTGGCCTAAGAGTCCTCGCTCTTGGGCTTTCTATACATACTCATAGACTCCTTCTGATGCATCATAAGCCATATACATATAGATGTCCATATCTGTCCTTTTGAACTTATTTGTGGTCAAAGTGTCCTCAAAATTTTTCAAACTATATAAAGTTCTAGAATCCTTTTGATGATAAATCAGCTATTCAGAGGTTTTGACCTCCTGAACATATTTCTGGCCAAAGAGTCCTCGATCTTGGGCTTTCTATACATACTCATAGACTCCTTCTCATGCATCATAAGCCATATAGATGTCCATTTCTGATCTTTTGAACTCATTTGTGGTCAAAGTGTCCTCAAAATTTTTCAAACTATACAAAGTTATAGAATTCTTTTGATGATAAATCAGCTATTCAGAAGTCCTCTTTTGACCTCCTGAACATATTTCTGGCCAAAGAGTCCTCGATCTTGGGCTTTCTATAACATACTCATAGACTCCTTCTGATGCTTCATAAGCCATATAGATGTCCATATCTGACCTTTTGAACTTATTTGTGGTCAAAGTGTCCTCAAAATTTTTCAAACTATATAAAGTTCTAGAATCCTTTTGATGATAAATCAGCTATTCAGAGGTTTTGACCTCCTGAACATATTTCTGGCCAAAGAGTCCTAGATCTTGGGCTTTCTATACATACTCATAGACTCCTTCTGATGCATCATAAGCCATATAGATGTCCATGTCTGACCTTTTGAACTGATTTGTGGTCAAAGTCTCCTCAAAATTTTTCAAACTATTTAAAGTTATAGAATCATTTTAATGATAAATCAGCTATTCAGAGGTTTTGACCTCCTGAACATATTTCTGGCCTAAGAGTCCTCGCTCTTGGGCTTTCTATACATACTCATAGACTCCTTCTGATGCATCATAAGCCATATACATATAGATGTCCATATCTGTCCTTTTGAACTTATTTGTGGTCAAAGAGTCCTCAAAATTTTTCAAACTATATAAAGTTCTAGAATCCTTTTGATGATAAATCAGCTATTCAGAGGTTTTGACCTCCTGAACATATTTCTGGCCAAAGAGTCCTCGATCTTGGGCTTTCTATACATACTCATAGACTCCTTCTGATGCATCATAAGCCATATAGATGTCCATCTCTGACCTTTTGAACTCATTTGTGGTCAAAGTGTCCTCAAAATTTTTCAAACTATATAAAGTTATAGAATTCTTTTGATGATAAATCAGCTATTCAGAGGTCCCCTTTTGACCTCCTGAACATATTTCTGGCCAAAGAGTCCTCGATCTTGGGCTTTCTATACATACTCATAGACTCCTTCTCATGCATCATAAGCCATATAGATGTCCATCTCTGATCTTTTGAACTCATTTGTGGTCAAAGTGTCCTCAAAATTTTTCAAACTATACAAAGTTATAGAATTCTTTTGATGATAAATCAGCTATTCAGAGGTCCTCTTTTGACCTCCTGAACATATTTCTGGCCAAAGAGTCCTCGACCTTGGGCTTTCTATACATACTCATAGAATCCTAATGATGCTTCATAAGCCATATAGATGTCCATCTCTGACCTTTTGAACTCATTTGTGGTCAAAGTGTCCTCAAAATTTTTCAAACTATATAAAGTTATAGAATTCTTTTGATGATAAATCAGCTATTCAGAAGTCCTCTTTTGACCTCCTGAACATATTTCTGGCCAAAGAGTCCTCGACCTTGGGCTTTCTATACATATAGAATCCTTCTGATGCTTCATAAGCCATATAGATGTCCATATCTGACCTTTTGAACTTATTTGTGGTCAAAGTGTCCTCAACATTTTTCAAACTATATAAAGTTCTGGAATCCTTTTGATGATAAATCAGCTATTCAGAGGTCCCCTTTTGACCTACTGAACATATTTCTGGCCAAAGAGTCCTAAAAGATTAATACAATACATTCAGTCTGATATCTTCTGATGTAATATCCTCCTGACAAAAGTCCATATTTGACATACTGAATTTTTTTCTGACCAAGGAGTATTCGAAACTTGGGCTTTCTATACATACTCCTTCTGATGCTTCATAAGCCATATAGATGTCCATATCTGACCTTTTGAACTTATTTGTGGTCAGTGTCCTCCAAATTTTTCAAACTATATAAAGTTATTGAATTCTTTTGATGATAAATCAGCTATTCAGAGGTCCCCTTTTGACCTCCTGAACATATTTCTGGCCAAAGAGTCCTCGATCTTGGGCTTTCTATACATACTCATAGACTCCTTCTGATGCTTCATAAGCCATATAGATGTCCATATCTGACCTTTTGAACTTATTTGTGGTCAAAGTGTCCTCAAAAGTTTTCAAACTATATAAAGTTATAGAATCCTTTTCATGATAAATCAGCTATTCAGAGGTTTTGACCTCCTGAACATATTTCTGGCCAAAGAGTCCTAAAAGATTAATACAATACATTCAGACTGATATCTTCGGATGTTATATCCTCCTGACAAAAGACCATATTTGACATACTGAATTTTTTTCTGGCCAAGGAGTATTCGAAACTTGGGCTTTCTAAACATACTCCTTCTGATGCTTCATAAGCCATATAGATGTCCATATCTGACCTTTTGAACTTATTTGTGGTCAAAGTGTCCTCAACAATTTTCAAACTATATAAAGTTATAGAATCCTTTTGATGATAAATCAGCTATTCAGAGGTCCCCTTTTGACCTCCTGAACATATGTCTGGCCAAAGAGTCCTCGATCTTGGGCTTTCTATACATACTCATAGACTCCTTCTGATGCTTCATAAGCCATATAGATGTCCATCTCTGACCTTTTGAACTTATTTGTGGTCAAAGTGTCCTCAAAAGTTTTCAAACTATATAAAGTTATAGAATCCTTTTGATGATAAATCAGCTATTCAGAGGTCCCCTTTTGACCTCCTGAACATATTTCTGGCCACAGAGTCCTCGATCTTGGGCTTTCTATACATATAGACTCCTTCTGATGCTTCATAAGCCATATAGATGTCCATATCTGACCTTTTGAACTTATTTGTGGTCAAAGTGTCCTCAAAATTTTTCAAACTATATAAAGTTATAGAATTCTTCTGATGATAAATCAGCTATTCAGAGGTCCTTTTTTGACCTCCTGAACATATTTCTGGCCAAAGAGTTCTCGATCTTGGGCTTTCTATACATACTCATAGACTCCCTCTGATGCTTCATAAGCCATATAGATGTCCATATCTGACCTTTTGAACTTATTTGTGGTCAAAGTGTCCTCAAAATTTTTCAAACTATATAAAGTTATAGAATTCTCCTGATGATAAATCAGCTATTCAGAGGTCCTCTTTTGACCTCCTGAACATATTTCTGGCCAAAGAGTTCTCGACCTAGGGCTTTCTATACATACTCATAGACTCCTTCTGATGCTTCATAAGCCATATAGATGTCCATATCTGTCCTTTTGAACTTATTTGTGGTCAAAGTGTCCTCAAAATTTTTCAATCTATATAAAGTTCTAGAATCCTTTTAATGATAAATCAGCTATTCAGAGGTTTTGACCTCCTGAACATATTTCTGGCCAAAGAGTCCTCGATCTTGGGCTTTCTATACATACTCATAGATTCCTTCTGATGCTTCATAAGCCATATAGATGTCCATATCTGACCTTTTGAACTTATTTGAGGTCAATGTGTCCTCAAAATTTCTCAAACTATATAAAGTTCTAGAATCCTTTTTATGATAAATCAGCTATTCAGAGGTTTTGACCTCCTGAACATATTTCTGGCCAAAGAGTCCTCGACCTTGGGCTTTCTATACATACTCATAGACTCCTTCTGATGCTTCATAAGCCATATACATATAGATGTCCATATCTGTCCTTTTGAACTTATTTGTGGTCAAAGTGTCCTCAAAATTTTTCAAACTATATAAAGTTCTAGAATCCTTTTGATGATAAATCAGCTATTCAGAGGTTTTGACCTCCTGAACATATTTCTGGCCAAAGAGTCCTCGATCTTGGGCTTTCTATACATACTCATAGACTCCTTCTGATGCATCATAAGCCATATAGATGTCCATCTCTGACCTTTTGAACTCATTTGTGGTCAAAGTGTCCTCAAAATTTTTCAAACTCTATAAAGTTATAGAATTCTTTTGATGATAAATCAGCTATTCAGAGGTCCCCTTTTGACCTCCTGAACATATTTCTGGCCAAAGAGTCCTCGATCTTGGGCTTTCTTTACATACTCATAGACTCCCTCTGATGCTTCATAAGCCATATAGATGTCCATATCTGACCTTTTGAACTTATTTGAGGTCAAAGTGTCCTCAAAATTTCTCAAACTATATAAAGTTCTAGAATCCTTTTTATGATAAATCAGCTATTCAGAGGTTTTGACCTCCTGAACATATTTCTGGCCAAAGAGTCCTCGATCTTGGGTTTTCTATACATACTCATTGACTCCCTCTGATGCTCCAAAAGCCATATAGATGTCCATATCTGACCTTTTGAACTTATTTCTGGTCAATGGGTCCTCAAAAGTTTTCAAACTATATAAAGTTATAGATTCTTTCTGATGATAAATCTGCTATTCAGAGTTCCCCTGTTGACCTACTGAACATATTTCGGGCCCAAGAGTCCTAAAAGATTAATACTGATATGTTCAGACTGAAATCTTCGGATTCTATATGCTCCTGACAAAAGTCCATATTTGACATACTGAATTTTTTTCTGTTCAAGGAGCATTCGAAACTTGGGCTTTCTATACATACTCCTTCTGATGCTTCATAAGCCATATATATGTCCATATCTGACCTTTTCAACTTATTTGTGGTCAAAGTGTCCTCAACATTTTTCAAACTATATAAAGTTATAGAATCCTTTAGATGATCAGCTATTCAGAGGTTTTGACCTCCTGAACATATTTCTGGCCAAAGAGTCCTCGATCTTGGGCTTTCTATACATACTCATAGACTCCTTCTGATGCATCATAAGCCATATAGATGTCCATATCTGACCTTTTGAACTTATTTGTGGTCAAAGTGTCCTCCAAATTTTTCAAATTATATACAGTTATAGAATTTTTTTGATGATAAATCAGCTATTCTTGACCTCCTTAAAATAATTCTGGCCAATGAGTCCTCGATCTTGGGCTTTCTATTCATTCTCATAGACTCCTTCTGATGCTTCATAAGCCATATAGATGTCCATATCTGACCTTTTGAACTTATTTGTGGTCGAAGTGTCCTCAACAGAAATATCTTCAGGAGGTCAAAAGGGGACTTCTGTATAGCTGATTTATCATCAAAAGGAGTCTATTACTTTATATAGTTTGAAATATTTTGAGGATACTTTGACCTCAAATAAGTTCAAAAGGTCAGATATGGACATATATATGGCTTATGAAGCATCCGAAGGTATAGAAAGCCCAAGTGTCGAACACTCCTTGGCCAGAAAAAAATTCAGTATGTCAAATATGGACTTTTGTCAGGAGGATATAACATCCGAAGATATCAGTCTGAATGTATTGTATTAATCTTTTAGGACTCTTTGGCCAGAAATATGTTCAGTAGGTCAAAAGGGGACCTCTGAATAGCTTATTTATCATCAAAAGAATAATATAACTTTAAAAAGTTTGAAAAATTTTGGACACATTGACCACAAATAAGTTCAAAAGGTCATATGGCTCATGAAGCATCAGGAGTCTTTGAGTATGTATAGAAAGCCCAAGATCGAGCACTCTTTTGCCAGAAATAAGTTCAGGAGGTCAAAAGAGGACCTCTGAATAGGTGATTTATCATAAAAAGAATTCTATAACTTTATATAGTTTGAAAATTTTTGAGGACCCATTGGCCACAAATAAGTTCAAAAAGTCAGATATGGACATCTATATGGCTTATGATGCATCAGAAGGAGTCTATGAGTATGTATAGAAAGCCCAAGATCGAGGACCCTTTGGCCAGAAATATGTTCAGGAGGTCAAAAGTGGACCTCTGAATAGCTGATTTATCATCAAAAGAATTCTATAACTTTATATAGTTTGAAAAATTTTGAGGACCCTTTGACCAGAAATAAGTTCAAAAGGTCAGATATGGACATCTATATGGATTTTGAAGCATCAAAGAGAGTCTATGAGTATATATAGAAAGCCCAAGATCGTGGACTCTTTGGCCAGAAATATGTTCAGGAGGTCAAAAGAGGACCTCTGAATAGCTGATTTATCATCAAAAGAATTCTATAAATTTATATAGTTTGAAAAATTTTGAGGACACTTTGGCCACAAATAGGTTCAAAAGGTCAGATATGGACATCTATATGGCTTATGAAGCATTAGAAGGAGTCTATGAGTATGTATAGAAAGCCCAAGATCGAGGCCTCTTTGGCCAGAAATATGTTCAGGAGATGAAAACCTCTGAATAGCTGATTTATCATCAAAAGAATTCTATAACTTTATATAGTTTGAAACATTTTGAGGACCCTTTGACCACAAATAAGTTCAAAAGGTCAGATATGGACATCTCTATGGATTTTGAAGCATCAAAGGGAGTCATTAGTATATATAGAAAGCCCAAGATCGAGGACTCTTTGGCCAGAAATATGTTCAGGAGGTCAAAAGGAAACCTCTGTATAGCTGATTTATCAATCAGAAGAAGACTATAATTTTACATAGTTTGAAAATTTTTGAGGACACTTTGAGCAGAAATAATT
Organism: Scardinius erythrophthalmus; assembly: GCF_964197995.2. Taxonomy (NCBI): domain Eukaryota; kingdom Metazoa; phylum Chordata; class Actinopteri; order Cypriniformes; family Leuciscidae; genus Scardinius; species Scardinius erythrophthalmus. Next base: position 25,981,412 of record NC_138238.1, on the reverse strand, counting down.
TCAAAAGGTAAGCCATAAGCCATATCTGTATGGATATCTATATTGGCTTATGAAGCATCAGGAGTCAATGAGTATGTATAGAAATCAAGGACTGTTTGGCCAGAAATATGTTACTTTGGACATCAAGAGTCGAAGAGTATGTATAGAAAGTTAACATCAGTTGAATGTATAAGTAGTTTAATGTGCAGTGAAGGAAAATCATTGCATTAGCTGTTGCTTTACAATGGACACAATTATGGGTGTTAGTTCTGCTGTGCTATGCAATGCGAAAAGTGCTTTATCTATATGTTTATTCTTAAGTGCATTCTGTCGTTGGGCAACTTTGGAATGCACTGAAGAATAAACATAAAGATAAAGCACTTTTCGCATTGCATTGCACACCAGAACTAACTCCTTCCCATGTTCATTAAAGATATAACATTTATGCATTGCACAAAGGATCTAACATTGTCCACTGAACAATAACATATAGGCTATGCACTACTTGGATTGCATTGCATTGCACAGTAGATCTTATTCATTCCCATGTTCATTAAAGAGATAACAAGTGTTGTTGCATTGCATTGCACAAACGATCTTACGTTGTGCATTGAAGAATAACATACAGGCTATGCACTTTATGCATTGCACCCCAGAACTAACTCCTTCCCATGGTCATTAAAGGGATAACATGTTGCATTGAATTGTACTGCACAAACGATCTAACGCTGTGCATTGAAGAATAATATATAGGCTATGCACTTTTTGCATTACTTTGCATTGCACACCAGAACCAACTCCTTCAAATATTTAATAAAGAGATAACATTTTGCATTGCATTGCACAAACGATCTAACTTTGTGCATTGAAGAATAACATATAGACTAAATGCATGCATTGTATTGCATTGCACACCCGAACTAACTCCTTCCGATGTTCATAAAAGAGATAACATATGTTATGCAATTCTTGCATTGCATTGCACACCAGAAGTAAATCAATCCCATTTTCTTTAAAGAAATAAGGTGCAACGATGTTGTATTGCATTGCACAAACGATAACATATGTTATGCAACATTATATTGCTTTGCACAAACGACCTAACACTGTGCACTAAAGAATAACATTTATGCATTTTTGCATTGCATTGCACACCAGAACTAACTCCTTCAAATGTTTATTAAAGAGATTTTCCACGATCTAACGTTGTGCATTGAAGAATAACATATAGGCTAAATGCATGCATTGTATTGCATTGCACACCCGAACTAACTCCGTCCCATGTCCATTAAAGAGATAACATATGTTATGCAACATTTCATTGTTTTTGCATTGAAGAGTAACATAGGCTATTCACTTTTTGCTTTGCATTGCATTGCACACCAGAACTAGCTCCTTCCCATGTTCATTAAAGGGATAACATGTTGCATTGCATTGCACAAACGATCTAACGCTATGCACTGAAGAATAACATATAGGCTATGCACTTTTTGCATTGCATTGCATTGCACTCCAGAACTAACTACTTCCCATGTTTATTAAAGAGATAACATTTTGCATTGCATTGCACAAACGATCTAACGTTGTGCATTGAAGAGTAACATAGGCCATGCATTTTTTGCATTGCTTTGCATTGCATTGCACACAAGAACTAACTCCTTCAAAGTTTTATTAAAGAGATAACATGTTGCATTGCATTGCACAAACGATCTAACGTTGTGCATTGTAGAATGACATAGTTGACATAGCTAAATGCATGGATTGTGTTGCATGTACAGCCGAACTAACTCCTTCCCATGTTCATTAAAAAGATAACATATGTTATGCAACATTGCATTGCTTTGCACAAACGATTTAACGCAGTGCACTGAATAACATTTATGCACTTTTTACATTGCATCGCATTGCACACCAGAACTAACACCTTCAAATGCTTATTAAAGAGATAACATTTTGAATTGCATTGTGCATTGCATAACGTTGTGCATTGAAGAATAACATATAGGCTATATGCATGCATTGTATTGCATTGCACACCCGAACTAACTCCTTCCGATGTTCATAAAAGAGATAACATATGTTATGCAATTCTTGCATTGCATTGCACACCAGAAGTAAATCAATCCCATTTTCTTTAAAGAAATAAGGTGCAACGATGTTGTATTGCATTGCACAAACGATAACATATGTTATGCAACATTATATTGCTTTGCACAAACGACCTAACACTGTGCACTAAAGAATAACATTTATGCATTTTTGCATTGCATTGCACACCAGAACTAACTCCTTCAAATGTTTATTAAAGAGATTTTCCACGATCTAACGTTGTGCATTGAAGAATAACATATAGGCTAAATGCATGCATTGTATTGCATTGCACACCCGAACTAACTCCGTCCCATGTCCATTAAAGAGATAACATATGTTATGCAACATTTCATTGTTTTTGCATTGAAGAGTAACATAGGCTATTCACTTTTTGCTTTGCATTGCATTGCACACCAGAACTAGCTCCTTCCCATGTTCATTAAAGGGATAACATGTTGCATTGCATTGCACAAACGATCTAACGCTATGCACTGAAGAATAACATATAGGCTATGCACTTTTTGCATTGCATTGCATTGCACTCCAGAACTAACTACTTCCCATGTTTATTAAAGAGATAACATTTTGCATTGCATTGCACAAACGATCTAACGTTGTGCATTGAAGAGTAACATAGGCCATGCATTTTTTGCATTGCTTTGCATTGCATTGCACACAAGAACTAACTCCTTCAAAGTTTTATTAAAGAGATAACATGTTGCATTGCATTGCACAAACGATCTAACGTTGTGCATTGTAGAATGACATAGTTGACATAGCTAAATGCATGGATTGTGTTGCATGTACAGCCGAACTAACTCCTTCCCATGTTCATTAAAAAGATAACATATGTTATGCAACATTGCATTGCTTTGCACAAACGATTTAACGCAGTGCACTGAATAACATTTATGCACTTTTTACATTGCATCGCATTGCACACCAGAACTAACACCTTCAAATGCTTATTAAAGAGATAACATTTTGAATTGCATTGTGCATTGCATAACGGTGTGCATTGAAGAATAACATATAGGCTATATGCATGCATTGTATTGCATTGCACACCCGAACTCCTGCCCATGTTCATTAAAGAGATAACATATGTTATGCACAAACGATCTAACGTTTTGCATTGAAGAGTAACATTGGCTATTCACTTTTTGCATTGCATTGCATTGCACACCATAACTAACTTTTCTAACATTTGAAGGAGTTAGTTCTGGTGTGCAATTCAATGCATTGTAAAAAGTGCATGGTCTATGTTTCTCTTCAATGCACAACGTTAGATCGTTTGCGCAATGCAATGCAAAATGTTATCTCTTCAATGAACATTTGAAGGAGTAAGATCTGGTGTGCAATGCAATGCCAAAAGTGCATACCCTAAATGTTATTCTTCAGTGCACAACGTTAGATCGTTTCTGCAATGCAATTCAATGCAATGCAACATGTTATCTCTTTACTGAACATGGGAAGGAGTTAGTTTCAGTGTGCAATGCAATGCAAAAAGTACATAAATGTTATTCTTCAATGCACAACGTTAGATCGTTTCTGCAATGCAATGCAATGCAATGCAATGCAATGCAATGCAATGCAACGTGTTATCTCTTTAATGAACATGGGAAGGAGTTAGTTCTGGTGTGCAATGCAATACAATGCATGCATTTAGCCTATATGTTATTCTTCAATGGCACAACATTGATCGTTGAGACAAACGATCGTTTTGTGCAATGCAATACAAAATGTTATATCTTTATGAACATGGGAAGAGGTTAGTTCTGCTGTGTAATGCAATGCAAAAAGTGCATAAATGTTATTCTTCAGTGCACATCGTTTGTGCAAAGCAATGCAATGTTGCATAACATATGTTATCTCTTTAATGAACATGTGAAGGAGTTAGTTCGGGTGTGCAATGCAATACAATGCATGCATATTTAGCCTGTATGTTATTCTTCAATGCACAACATTAGATCGTTTGTGCAATGCAATGCAACATATTATCTCTTTATTGAACATGGGAAGGAGTTTGATCTGGTGTGCAATGCAATGCAATGCCAAAAGTGCATGGCCTATGTTACTCTTCATTGCACAACGTTAGATCGTTTGTGCAATGCAATGCAACAACAGATGTTATCTCTTTAATGAACATGGGAAGGAGTAAGTTCTGGTGTGCAATGCAATGCGAAAAGTGCATTATCTATTTGTTCCGGTATTCTACCGTGCATTCTATCGTTGTCCAACGGAATGAGTTAATTGTGTCCATTGTAAAGCAAAACCCAGTGCAATGATTTTCCTTTACTGCACATTAATTAATCTACTTATACATTCAGTCAACTGATGTTAACTTTCTATACATACTCTTCGACTCCTGATCAGCCAATACAGAAGTCCATATTTGACCAAAGTAACATATTTCTGGCCAAAGAGTCCTCGATTTCTATACATACATCATTGACTCCTGATGCTTCATAAGCCATGGATATCTATATGAATATCTATTTGGCTTATGGCTTACCTTTTAATCTTATTTCTGGTCAAAGTGTCCTCAAAAATTTTCAAACTATATAAAGTTATAGTCTCCTTCTGATAATAAATCATTGACAAAAGAGTTCTCAAAATGATGTTGTCTACCATAAACGAATATAGACTCCTTCTTATGTTAAATCAACCATACAGAAGTCCATATTTGACCTTCTGAACATATTTCTGGCCAGAGACCTTGAACATTTACCTTACTATACCTATTTCTCAAACTATACAGACTTCTCATGATGTTATATCAGCCAGACTGTAGTCCATATAAGGCCAATTGAAAATATTTTTGGCCAAAAAATACTCAAAATGTTTTTTACTATTATAAACGTATCGACTCCTTCTGATGTTAAATCACTCCATAATTGACCTGCTGAAAATATTTCTGGCCAAAGAGTCGATCTTGGGCTTTCTATAAATACTCATAGAATACTTTTGAAACTTCATAAACCATATAGATGTCCATATCTGACCTTTTGAACTTATTTGTGGTCAAAGTGTCCTCAAAATTTTTCAATCTATATAAAGTTATAGAATTCTTTTGATGATAAATCAGCTATTCAGAGGTCCTCTTTTGACCTCCTGAACATATTTCTGGCCAAAGAGTCCTCGATCTTGGGCTTTCTATACATACTCATAGACTCCTTCTGATGCATCATAAGCCATATAGATGTCCATATCTGACCTTTTGAACTTATTTGTGGTCAAAGAGTCCTCAAAATTTTTCAAACTATATAAAGTTATAGAATCCTTTTGATGATAAATCAGCTATTCAGAGGTCCCCTGTTGACCTACGGAACATATTTCTGGCCAAAGAGTCCTCGATCTTGGGCTTTCTATACATACTCATAGATTCCTTCTGATGCTTCATATGCCATATAAATGTCCATATCTGACCTTTTGAACTTATTTGTGGTCAATGAGTCCTCAAAATTTTTCAAACTATATAAAGTTCTAGAATCCTTTTGATGATAAATCAGCTATTCAGAGGTCCTCTTTTGACCTCCTGAACATATTTCTGGCCAAAGAGTCCTCGACCTTGAGCTTTCTATACATACTCATAGAAACCTTCTGATGCTTCATAAGCCATATAGATGTCCATCTCTGACCTTTTGAACTCATTTGTGGTCAAAGTGTCCTCAACATTTTTCAAACTATATAAAGTTATGGAATCCTTTTGATGATAAATCAGCTATTCAGAGGTTTTGACCTCTGAACATATTTCTGGCCAAAGAGTCCGAAAAGATTAATACTAATATCTTCAGACTGATATCTTCGGATTCTATATCCTCCTGACAAAAGTTCATATTTGATATACTGAATTTATTTCTGGCCAAGGAGTATTCGAAACTTGGGCTTTCTATACATACTCATAGACTCCTTCTGATGCTTCATAAGCCATATAGATGTCCATATCTGACCTTTTGAACTTATTTGTGGTCAAAGTGTCCTCAAAATTTTTCAAACTATATGAAGTTCTAGAATCCTTTTGATGATAAATCAGCTATTCAGAGGTTTTGACCTCCTGAAGATATTTCTGGCCAAAGAGTCCTCGATCTTGGGCTTACTATACGTACTCATAGACTCCTTCTGATGCATAACAAGCCATATAGATGTCCATCTTTCACCTTTTGAACTCATTTGTGGTCAAAGTGTCCTTAAAATTTTTCAAACTATATAAAGTTATAGAATTCTTTTGATGATAAATCAGCTATTCAGAGGTCCTCTTTTGACCTCCTGAACATATTTCTGGCCAAAGAGTCCTCGACCTTGTGCTTTCTATACATACTCATAGACTCCCTCTGATGCTTCATAAGCCATATAGATGTCCATATCTGACCTTTTGAACTTATTTGTGGTCAAAGTGTCCTCAAAATTTTTCAATCTATATAAAGTTATAGAATTCTTTTGATGATAAATCAGCTATTCAGAGGTCGCCTTTTGACCTCCTGAACATATTTCTGGCCAAAGAGTCCTCGATCTTGGGCTTTCTATACATACTCATAGACTCCTTCTGATGCATCATAAGCCATATAGATGTCCATATCTGACCTTTTGAACTTATTTGTGGTCAAAGTGTCCTCAAAATTTTTCAAACTATATAAAGTTATAGAATCCTTTTGATGATAAATCAGCTATTCAGAGGTCCCCTGTTGACCTACGGAACATATTTCTGGCCAAAGAGTCCTCGATCTTGGGATTTCTATACATACTCTTAGATTCCTTCTATTGCTTCATATGCCATATAAATGTCCATATCTGACCTTTTGAACTTATTTGTGGTCAAAGAGTCCTCAAAATTTTTCAAACTATATAAAGTTCTAGAATCCTTTTGATGATAAATCAGCTATTCAGAGGTCCTCTTTTGACCTCCTGAACATATTTCTGGCCAAAGAGTCCTCGATCTTGTGCTTTCTATACATACTCATAGACTCCCTCTGATGCTTCATAAGCCATATAGATGTCCATATCTGACCTTTTGAACTTATTTGTGGTCAAAGTGTCCTCAACATTTTTCAAACTATATAAAGTTATAGAATTCTTTTGATGATAAATCAGCTATTCAGAGGTCCTCTTTTGACCTCCTGAACATATTTCTGGCCAAAGAGTCCTCGATCTTGGGCTTTCTATATATACTCATAGATTCCTTCTGATGCTTCATAAGCCATATAGATGTCCATATCTGTCCTTTTGAACTTATTTGTGGTCAAAGTGTCCTCAAAATTTCTCAAACTATATAAAGTTATAGAATCCTTTTGATGATAAATCAGCTATTCAGAGGTTTTGACCTCCTGAACATATTTCTGGCCAAAGAGTCCTCGATCTTGGGCTTTCTATACATACTCATAGACTCCTTCTCATGCATCATAAGCCATATAGATGTCCATATCTGACCTTTTGAACTTATTTGTGGTCAAAGTGTCCTCAAAATTTTTCAAACTATATAAAGTTATAGAATCCTTTTGATGATAAATCAGCTATTCAGAGGTCCCCTGTGGACCTACGGAACATATTTCTGGCCAAAGAGTCCTCGATCTTCGGCTTTCTATACATACTCATAGATTCCTTCTGATGCTTCATATGCCATATAGATGTTAATATCTGACCTTTTGAACTTATTTGTGGTCAAAGTGTCCTCAACATTATTCAAACTATATAAAGTGATAGAATCCTTTTGATGATAAATCAGCTATTCAGAGGTTTTGACCTCCTGAACATATTTCTGGCCAAAGAGTCCTCGCTCTTGGGCTTTCAATACATACTCATAGACTCCTTCTGATGCATAACAAGCCATATAGATGTCCATATCTGTCCTTTTGAACTCATTTGTGGTCAAAGTGTCCTTAAAATTTTTCAAACTATATAAAGTTATAGAATTCTTTTGATGATAAATCAGCTATTCAGAGGTCCTCTTTTGACCTCCTGAACATATTTCTGGCCAAAGAGTCCTCGACCTTGTGCTTTCTATACATACTCATAGACTCCCTCTGATGCTTCATAAGCCATATAGATGTCCATATCTGACCTTTTGAACTTATTTGTGGTCAAAGTGTCCTCAAAATTTTTCAATCTATATAAAGTTATAGAATTCTTTTGATGATAAATCAGCTATTCAGAGGTCGCCTTTTGACCTCCTGAACATATTTCTGGCCAAAGAGTCCTCGATCTTGGGCTTTCTATACATACTCATAGACTCCTTCTGATGCATCATAAGCCATATAGATGTCCATATCTGACCTTTTGAACTTATTTGTGGTCAAAGTGTCCTCAAAATTTTTCAAACTATATAAAGTTATAGAATCCTTTTGATGATAAATCAGCTATTCAGAGGTCCCCTGTTGACCTACGGAACATATTTCTGGCCAAAGAGTCCTCGATCTTGGGATTTCTATACATACTCTTAGATTCCTTCTATTGCTTCATATGCCATATAAATGTCCATATCTGACCTTTTGAACTTATTTGTGGTCAAAGAGTCCTCAAAATTTTTCAAACTATATAAAGTTCTAGAATCCTTTTGATGATAAATCAGCTATTCAGAGGTCCTCTTTTGACCTCCTGAACATATTTCTGGCCAAAGAGTCCTCGATCTTGTGCTTTCTATACATACTCATAGACTCCCTCTGATGCTTCATAAGCCATATAGATGTCCATATCTGACCTTTTGAACTTATTTGTGGTCAAAGTGTCCTCAACATTTTTCAAACTATATAAAGTTATAGAATTCTTTTGATGATAAATCAGCTATTCAGAGGTCCTCTTTTGACCTCCTGAACATATTTCTGGCCAAAGAGTCCTCGATCTTGGGCTTTCTATATATACTCATAGATTCCTTCTGATGCTTCATAAGCCATATAGATGTCCATATCTGTCCTTTTGAACTTATTTGTGGTCAAAGTGTCCTCAAAATTTCTCAAACTATATAAAGTTATAGAATCCTTTTGATGATAAATCAGCTATTCAGAGGTTTTGACCTCCTGAACATATTTCTGGCCAAAGAGTCCTCGATCTTGGGCTTTCTATACATACTCATAGACTCCTTCTCATGCATCATAAGCCATATAGATGTCCATATCTGACCTTTTGAACTTATTTGTGGTCAAAGTGTCCTCAAAATTTTTCAAACTATATAAAGTTATAGAATCCTTTTGATGATAAATCAGCTATTCAGAGGTCCCCTGTGGACCTACGGAACATATTTCTGGCCAAAGAGTCCTCGATCTTCGGCTTTCTATACATACTCATAGATTCCTTCTGATGCTTCATATGCCATATAGATGTTAATATCTGACCTTTTGAACTTATTTGTGGTCAAAGTGTCCTCAACATTATTCAAACTATATAAAGTGATAGAATCCTTTTGATGATAAATCAGCTATTCAGAGGTTTTGACCTCCTGAACATATTTCTGGCCAAAGAGTCCTCGCTCTTGGGCTTTCAATACATACTCATAGACTCCTTCTGATGCATCATAAGCCATATACATATAGATGTCCATATCTGTCCTTTTGAACTTATTTGTGGTCAAAGTGTCCTCAAAATTTTTCAAACTATATAAAGTTATAGAATCCTTTTGATGATAAATCAGCTATTCAGAGGCTTTGACCTCCTGAACATATTTCTGGCCAAAGAGTCCTCGATCTTGGGCTTTCTATACATACTCATAGACTCCTTCTGATGCATCATAAGCCATATAGATGTCCATCTCTGATCTTTTGAACTCATTTGTGGTCAAAGTGTCCTCAAAATTTTTCAAACTATATAAAGTTATAGCATTCTTTTGATGATAAATCAGCTATTCAGAGGTCCTCTTTTGACCTCCTGAACATATTTCTGGCCAAAGAGTCCTCAACCTTGAGCTTTCTATACATACTCATAGAATCCTTCTGATGCTTCATAAGCCATATAGATGTCCATCTCTGACCTTTTGAACTCACTTGTGGTCAAAGTGTCCTCAAAATTTTTCAAACTATATAAAGTTCTAGAATCCTTTTGATGATTAATCAGCTATTCAGAGGTCCTCTTTTGACCTCCTGAACATATTTCTGGCCAAAGAGTCCTCGACCTTGAGCTTTCTATACATACTCATAGAATCCTTCTGATGCTTCATAAGCCATATAGATGTCCATCTCTGACCTTTTGAACTCATTTGTGGTCAAAGTGTCCTCAAAATTTTTCAAACTATATAAAGTTATAGAATTCTTTTGATGATAAATCAGCTATTCAGAGGTCCTCTTTTGACCTCCTGAACATATTTCTGGTCAAAGAGTCCTCGACCTTGGGCTTTCTATACATACTCATAGAATCCTTCTGATGCTTCATAAGCCATATAGATGTCCATATCTGACCTTTTGAACTTATTTGTGGTCAAATTGTCCTCAAAAATTTTCAAACTATATAAAGTTATATAATTTTTCTGATGATAAATCAGCTATTCAGAGGTTTTGACCTCCTGAACATATTTCTGGCCAAAGAGTCCTCGATCTTGTGCTTTCTATACATACTCATAGATTCCTTCTGATGCTTCATAAGCCATATAGATGTCCATATCTGTCCTTTTGAACTTATTTGTGGTCAAAGTGTCCTCAAAATTTCTCAAACTATATAAAGTTATAGAATCATTTTAATGATAAATCAGCTATTCAGAGGTTTTGACCTCCTGAACATATTTCTGGCCAAAGAGTCCTCGACCTTGGGCTTTCTATACATATAGAATCCTTCTAATGCTTCATAAGCCATATAGATGTCCATATCTGTCCTTTGGAACTTATTTGTGGTCAATGTGTCCTCAAAATTTCTCAAACTATATAAAATTATAGAATCCTTTTTATGATAAATCAGCTATTCAGAGGTTTTGACCTCCTGAACATATTTCTGGCCAAAGAGTCCTCGACCTTGGGCTTTTTATACATACTCATAGACTCCTTCTGATGCTTCATAAGCCATATACATATAGATGTCCATATCTGTCCTTTTGAACTTATTTGTGGTCAAAGTGTCCTCAAAATTTTTCAAACTATATAAAGTTCTAGAATCCTTTTGATGATAAATCAGCTATTCAGAGGTTTTGACCTCCTGAACATATTTCTGGCCAAAGAGTCCTCGATCTTGGGCTTTCTATACATACTCATAGACTCCTTCTGATGCATCATAAGCCATATAGATGTACATCTCTGACCTTTTGAACTCATTTGTGGTCAAAGTGTCCTCAAAATTTTTCAAACTATATAAAGTTATAGAATTCTTTTGATGATAAATCAGCTATTCAGAGGTCCCCTTTTGACCTCCTGAACATATTTCTGGCCAAAGAGTCCTGGATCTTGGGCTTTCTATACATACTCATAGACTCCCTCTGATGCTTCATAAGCCATATAGATGTCCATATCTGACCTTTTGAACTTATTTGTGGTCAAAGTGTCCTCAACATTTTTCAAACTATATAAAGTTATAGAATCCTTTTGATGATAAATCAGCTATTCAGAGGTTTTGACCTCCTGAACATATTTTTGGCCAAAGAGTCCTCGATCTTGGGCTTTCTATACATACTCATAGACTCCTTCTGATGCTTCATAAGCCATATAGATGTCCATCTCTGACCTTTTGAACTCATTTGTGGTCAAAGTGTCCTCAAAATTTTTCAAACTATATAAAGTTATAGAATTCTTTTGATGATAAATCAGCTATTCAGAGGTCCTGTTTTGACCTCCTGAACATATTTCTGGCCAAAGAGTCCTTGACCTTGGGCTTTCGATACATACTCATAGAGTCCTTCTGATGCTTCATAAGCCATATAGATGTCCATATCTGACCTTTTGAACTTATTTGTGGTCAAAGTGTCCTCAACATTTTTCAAACTATATAAAGTTCTAGGAATCCTTTTGATGATAAATCAGCTATTCAGAGGTTTTGACCTCCTGAAAATATTTCTGGCCAAAGAGTCCTCGATCTTGGGCTTTCGATACATACTCATAGAGTCCTTCTGATGCTTCATAAGCCATATAGATGTCCATATCTGACCTTTTGAACTTATTTGTGGTCAAAGTGTCCTCAACATTTTTCAAACTATATAAAGTTCTAGAATCCTTTTGATGATAAATCAGCTATTCAGAGGTTTTGACCTCCTGAACATATTTCTGGCCAAAGAGTCCTCGATCTTGGGCTTTCTATACATACTCATAGACTCCTTCTGATGCTTCATAAGCCATATAGATGTCCATATCTGACCTTTTGAACTTATTTGTGGTCAAAGTGTCCTAAAAATTTTTCAAACTATATAAAGTTCTAGAATCCTTTTGATGATAAATCAGCTATTCAGAGGTTTTGACCTCCTGAACATATTTCTGGCCAAAGAGTCCTAGATCTTGGGCTTTCTATACATACTCATAGACTCCTTCTGATGCATCATAAGCCATATAGATGTCCATGTCTGACCTTTTGAACTGATTTGTGGTCAAAGTCTCCTCAAAATTTTTCAAACTATATAAAGTTATAGAATCCTTTTAATGATAAATCAGCTATTCAGAGGTTTTGACCTCCTGAACATATTTCTGGCCTAAGAGTCCTCGCTCTTGGGCTTTCTATACATACTCATAGACTCCTTCTGATGCATCATAAGCCATATACATATAGATGTCCATATCTGTCCTTTTGAACTTATTTGTGGTCAAAGTGTCCTCAAAATTTTTCAAACTATATAAAGTTCTAGAATCCTTTTGATGATAAATCTGCTATTCAGAGGCTTTGACCTCCTGAACATATTTCTGGCCAAAGAGTCCTCGATCTTGGGCTTTCTATACATACTCATAGACTCCTTCTGATGCATCATAAGCCATATACATATAGATGTCCATATCTGTCCTTTTGAACTTATTTGTGGTCAAAGTGTCCTCAAAATTTTTCAAACTATATAAAGTTATAGCATTCTTTTGATGATAAATCAGCTATTCAGAGGTCCTCTTTTGACCTCCTGAACATATTTCTGGCCAAAGAGTCCTCAACATTGAGCTTTCTATACATACTCATAGAATCCTTCTGATGCTTCATAAGCCATATAGATGTCCATCTCTGACCTTTTGAACTCACTTGTGGTCAAAGTGTCCTCAAAATTTTTCAAACTATATAAAGTTCTAGAATCCTTTTGATGATTAATCAGCTATTCAGAGGTCCTCTTTTGACCTCCTGAACATATTTCTGGCCAAAGAGTCCTCGACCTTGAGCTTTCTATACATACTCATAGAATCCTTCTGATGCTTCATAAGCCATATAGATGTCCATCTCTGACCTTTTGAACTCATTTGTGGTCAAAGTGTCCTCAAAATTTTTCAAACTATATAAAGTTATAGAATTCTTTTGATGATAAATCAGCTATTCAGAGGTCCTCTTTTGACCTCCTGAACATATTTCTGGTCAAAGAGTCCTCGACCTTGGGCTTTCTATACATACTCATAGAATCCTTCTGATGCTTCATAAGCCATATAGATGTCCATATCTGACCTTTTGAACTTATTTGTGGTCAAATTGTCCTCAAAATTTTTCAAACTATATAAAGTTATATAATTTTTCTGATGATAAATCAGCTATTCAGAGGTTTTGACCTCCTGAACATATTTCTGGCCAAAGAATCCTCGATCTTGTGCTTTCTATACATACTCATAGATTCCTTCTGATGCTTCATAAGCCATATAGATGTCCATATCTGTCCTTTTGAACTTATTTGTGGTCAAAGTGTCCTCAAAATTTCTCAAACTATATAAAGTTATAGAATCATTTTAATGATAAATCAGCTATTCAGAGGTTTTGACCTCCTGAACATATTTCTGGCCAAAGAGTCCTCGACCTTGGGCTTTCTATACATATAGAATCCTTCTAATGCTTCATAAGCCATATAGATGTCCATATCTGTCCTTTGGAACTTATTTGTGGTCAATGTGTCCTCAAAATTTCTCAAACTATATAAAATTATAGAATCCTTTTTATGATAAATCAGCTATTCAGAGGTTTTGACCTCCTGAACATATTTCTGGCCAAAGAGTCCTCGACCTTGGGCTTTTTATACATACTCATAGACTCCTTCTGATGCTTCATAAGCCATATACATATAGATGTCCATATCTGTCCTTTTGAACTTATTTGTGGTCAAAGTGTCCTCAAAATTTTTCAAACTATATAAAGTTCTACAATCCTTTTGATGATAAATCAGCTATTCAGAGGTTTTGACCTCCTGAACATATTTCTGGCCAAAGAGTCCTCGATCTTGGGCTTTCTATACATACTCATAGACTCCTTCTGATGCATCATAAGCCATATAGATGTCCATCTCTGACCTTTTGAACTCATTTGTGGTCAAAGTGTCCTCAAAATTTTTCAAACTATATAAAGTTATAGAATTCTTTTCATGATAAATCAGCTATTCAGAGGTCCCCTTTTGACCTCCTGAACATATTTCTGGCCAAAGAGTCCTGGATCTTGGGCTTTCTATACATACTCATAGACTCCCTCTGATGCTTCATAAGCCATATAGATGTCCATATCTGACCTTTTGAACTTATTTGTGGTCAAAGTGTCCTCAACATTTTTCAAACTATATAAAGTTATAGAATCCTTTTGATGATAAATCAGCTATTCAGAGGTTTTGACCTCCTGAACATATTTTTGGCCAAAGAGTCCTCGATCTTGGGCTTTCTATACATACTCATAGACTCCTTCTGATGCTTCATAAGCCATATAGATGTCCATCTCTGACCTTTTGAACTCATTTGTGGTCAAAGTGTCCTCAAAATTTTTCAAACTATATAAAGTTATAGAATTCTTTTGATGATAAATCAGCTATTCAGAGGTCCTGTTTTGACCTCCTGAACATATTTCTGGCCAAAGAGTCCTTGACCTTGGGCTTTCGATACATACTCATAGAGTCCTTCTGATGCTTCATAAGCCATATAGATGTCCATATCTGACCTTTTGAACTTATTTGTGGTCAAAGTGTCCTCAACATTTTTCAAACTATATAAAGTTCTAGGAATCCTTTTGATGATAAATCAGCTATTCAGAGGTTTTGACCTCCTGAACATATTTCTGGCCAAAGAGTCCTCGATCTTGGGCTTTCGATACATACTCATAGAGTCCTTCTGATGCTTCATAAGCCATATAGATGTCCATATCTGACCTTTTGAACTTATTTGTGGTCAAAGTGTCCTCAACATTTTTCAAACTATATAAAGTTCTAGAATCCTTTTGATGATAAATCAGCTATTCAGAGGTTTTGACCTCCTGAACATATTTCTGGCCAAAGAGTCCTCGATCTTGGGCTTTCTATACATACTCATAGACTCCTTCTGATGCTTCATAAGCCATATAGATGTCCATATCTGACCTTTTGAACTTATTTGTGGTCAAAGTGTCCTCAAAATTTTTCAAACTATATAAAGTTCTAGAATCCTTTTGATGATAAATCAGCTATTCAGAGGTTTTGACCTCCTGAACATATTTCTGGCCAAAGAGTCCTAGATCTTGGGCTTTCTATACATACTCATAGACTCCTTCTGATGCATCATAAGCCATATAGATGTCCATGTCTGACCTTTTGAACTGATTTGTGGTCAAAGTCTCCTCAAAATTTTTCAAACTATATAAAGTTATAGAATCCTTTTAATGATAAATCAGCTATTCAGAGGTTTTGACCTCCTGAACATATTTCTGGCCTAAGAGTCCTCGCTCTTGGGCTTTCTATACATACTCATAGACTCCTTCTGATGCATCATAAGCCATATACATATAGATGTCCATATCTGTCCTTTTGAACTTATTTGTGGTCAAAGTGTCCTCAAAATTTTTCAAACTATATAAAGTTCTAGAATCCTTTTGATGATAAATCAGCTATTCAGAGGTTTTGACCTCCTGAACATATTTCTGGCCAAAGAGTCCTCGATCTTGGGCTTTCTATACATACTCATAGACTCCTTCTCATGCATCATAAGCCATATAGATGTCCATCTCTGATCTTTTGAACTCATTTGTGGTCAAAGTGTCCTCAAAATTTTTCAAACTATACAAAGTTATAGAATTCTTTTGATGATAAATCAGCTATTCAGAGGTCCTCTTTTGACCTCCTGAACATATTTCTGGCCAAAGAGTCCTCGACCTTGGGCTTTCTATACATACTCATAGAATCCTAATGATGCTTCATAAGCCATATAGATGTCCATCTCTGACCTTTTGAACTCATTTGTGGTCAAAGTGTCCTCAAAATTTTTCAAACTATATAAAGTTATAGAATTCTTTTGATGATAAATCAGCTATTCAGAAGTCCTCTTTTGACCTCCTGAACATATTTCTGGCCAAAGAGTCCTCGACCTTGGGCTTTCTATACATATAGAATCCTTCTGATGCTTCATAAGCCATATAGATGTCCATATCTGTCCTTTGGAACTTATTTGTGGTCAATGTGTCCTCAAAATTTCTCAAACTATATAAAGTTATAGAATCCTTTTTATGATAAATCAGCTATTCAGAGGTTTTGACCTCCTGAACATATTTCTGGCCAAAGAGTCCTCGACCTTGGGCTTTCTATACATACTCATAGACTCCTTCTGATGCTTCATAAGCCATATACATATAGATGTCCATATCTGTCCTTTTGAACTTATTTGTGGTCAAAGTGTCCTCAAAATTTTTCAAACTATATAAAGTTCTAGAATCCTTTTGATGATAAATCAGCTATTCAGAGGTTTTGACCTCCTGAACATATTTCTGGCAAAAGAGTCCTCGATCTTGGGCTTTCTATACATACTCATAGACTCCTTCTGATGCATCATAAGCCATATAGATGTCCATCTCAGACCTTTTGAACTCATTTGTGGTCAAAGTGTCCTCAAAATTTTTCAAACTATATAAAGTTATAGAATTCTTTTGATGATAAATCAGCTATTCAGAGGTCCCCTTTTGACCTCCTGAACATATTTCTGGCCAAAGAGTCCTTGATCTTGGGCTTTCTATACATACTCATAGAGTCCTTCTGATGCTTCATAAGCCATATAGATGTCCATATCTGACCTTTTGAACTTATTTGTGGTCAAAGTGTCCTCAACATTTTTCAAACTATATAAAGTTCTAGGAATCCTTTTGATGATAAATCAGCTATTCAGAGGTTTTGACCTCCTGAACATATTTCTGGCCAAAGAGTCCTCGATCTTGGGCTTTCGATACATACTCATAGAGTCCTTCTGATGCTTCATAAGCCATATAGATGTCCATATCTGACCTTTTGAACTTATTTGTGGTCAAAGTGTCCTCAACATTTTTCAAACTATATAAAGTTCTAGAATCCTTTTGATGATAAATCAGCTATTCAGAGGTTTTGACCTCCTGAACATATTTCTGGCCAAAGAGTCCTCGATCTTGGGCTTTCTATACATACTCATAGACTCCTTCTGATGCTTCATAAGCCATATAGATGTCCATATCTGACCTTTTGAACTTATTTGTGGTCAAAGTGTCCTCAAAATTTTTCAAACTATATAAAGTTCTAGAATCCTTTTGATGATAAATCAGCTATTCAGAGGTTTTGACCTCCTGAACATATTTCTGGCCAAAGAGTCCTAGATCTTGGGCTTTCTATACATACTCATAGACTCCTTCTGATGCATCATAAGCCATATAGATGTCCATGTCTGACCTTTTGAACTGATTTGTGGTCAAAGTCTCCTCAAAATTTTTCAAACTATATAAAGTTATAGAATCCTTTTAATGATAAATCAGCTATTCAGAGGTTTTGACCTCCTGAACATATTTCTGGCCTAAGAGTCCTCGCTCTTGGGCTTTCTATACATACTCATAGACTCCTTCTGATGCATCATAAGCCATATACATATAGATGTCCATATCTGTCCTTTTGAACTTATTTGTGGTCAAAGTGTCCTCAAAATTTTTCAAACTATATAAAGTTCTAGAATCCTTTTGATGATAAATCAGCTATTCAGAGGCTTTGACCTCCTGAACATATTTCTGGCCAAAGAGTCCTCGATCTTGGGCTTTCTATACATACTCATAGACTCCTTCTGATGCATCATAAGCCATATAGATGTCCATCTCTGATCTTTTGAACTCATTTGTGGTCAAAGTGTCCTCAAAATTTTTCAAACTATATAAAGTTATAGCATTCTTTTGATGATAAATCAGCTATTCAGAGGTCCTCTTTTGACCTCCTGAACATATTTCTGGCCAAAGAGTCCTCAACCTTGAGCTCTCTATACATACTCATAGAATCCTTCTGATGCTTCATAAGCCATATAGATGTCCATCTCTGACCTTTTGAACTCACTTGTGGTCAAAGTGTCCTCAAAATTTTTCAAACTATATAAAGTTCTAGAATCCTTTTGATGATTAATCAGCTATTCAGAGGTCCTCTTTTGACCTCCTGAACATATTTCTGGCCAAAGAGTCCTCGACCTTGAGCTTTCTATACATACTCATAGAATCCTTCTGATGCTTCATAAGCCATATAGATGTCCATCTCTGACCTTTTGAACTCATTTGTGGTCAAAGTGTCCTCAAAATTTTTAAAACTATATAAAGTTATAGAATTCTTTTGATGATAAATCAGCTATTCAGAGGTCCTCTTTTGACCTCCTGAACATATTTCTGGTCAAAGAGTCCTCGACCTTGGGCTTTCTATACATACTCATAGAATCCTTCTGATGCTTCATAAGCCATATAGATGTCCATATCTGACCTTTTGAACTTATTTGTGGTCAAATTGTCCTCAAAATTTTTCAAACTATATAAAGTTATATAAATTTTCTGATGATAAATCAGCTATTCAGAGGTTTTGACCTCCTGAACATATTTCTGGCCAAAGAGTCCTCGATCTTGTGCTTTCTATACATACTCATAGATTCCTTCTGATGCTTCATAAGCCATATAGATGTCCATATCTGTCCTTTTGAACTTATTTGTGGTCAAAGTGTCCTCAAAATTTCTCAAACTATATAAAGTTATAGAATCATTTTAATGATAAATCAGCTATTCAGAGGTTTTGACCTCCTGAACATATTTCTGGCCAAAGAGTCCTCGACCTTGGGCTTTCTATACATATAGAATCCTTCTAATGCTTCATAAGCCATATAGATGTCCATATCTGTCCTTTGGAACTTATTTGTGGTCAATGTGTCCTCAAAATTTCTCAAACTATATAAAATTATAGAATCCTTTTTATGATAAATCAGCTATTCAGAGGTTTTGACCTCCTGAACATATTTCTGGCCAAAGAGTCCTCGACCTTGGGCTTTTTATACATACTCATAGACTCCTTCTGATGCTTCATAAGCCATATACATATAGATGTCCATATCTGTCCTTTTGAACTTATTTGTGGTCAAAGTGTCCTCAAAATTTTTCAAACTATATAAAGTTCTAGAATCCTTTTGATGATAAATCAGCTATTCAGAGGTTTTGACCTCCTGAACATATTTCTGGCCAAAGAGTCCTCGATCTTGGGCTTTCTATACATACTCATAGACTCCTTCTGATGCATCATAAGCCATATAGATGTCCATCTCTGACCTTTTGAACTCATTTGTGGTCAAAGTGTCCTCAAAATTTTTCAAACTATATAAAGTTATAGAATTCTTTTGATGATAAATCAGCTATTCAGAGGTCCCCTTTTGACCTCCTGAACATATTTCTGGCCAAAGAGTCCTGGATCTTGGGCTTTCTATACATACTCATAGACTCCCTCTGATGCTTCATAAGCCATATAGATGTCCATATCTGACCTTTTGAACTTATTTGTGGTCAAAGTGTCCTCAGCATTTTTCAAACTATATAAAGTTATAGAATCCTTTTGATGATAAATCAGCTATTCAGAGGTTTTGACCTCCTGAACATATTTTTGGCCAAAGAGTCCTCGATCTTGGGCTTTCTATACATACTCATAGACTCCTTCTGATGCTTCATAAGCCATATAGATGTCCATCTCTGACCTTTTGAACTCATTTGTGGTCAAAGTGTCCTCAAAATTTTTCAAACTATATAAAGTTATAGAATTCTTTTGATGATAAATCAGCTATTCAGAGGTCCTGTTTTGACCTCCTGAACATATTTCTGGCCAAAGAGTCCTTGACCTTGGGCTTTCGATACATACTCATAGAGTCCTTCTGATGCTTCATAAGCCATATAGATGTCCATATCTGACCTTTTGAACTTATTTGTGGTCAAAGTGTCCTCAACATTTTTCAAACTATATAAAGTTCTAGGAATCCTTTTGATGATAAATCAGCTATTCAGAGGTTTTGACCTCCTGAACATATTTCTGGCCAAAGAGTCCTCGATCTTGGGCTTTCGATACATACTCATAGAGTCCTTCTGATGCTTCATAAGCCATATAGATGTCCATATCTGACCTTTTGAACTTATTTGTGGTCAAAGTGTCCTCAACATTTTTCAAACTATATAAAGTTCTAGAATCCTTTTGATGATAAATCAGCTATTCAGAGGTTTTGACCTCCTGAACATATTTCTGGCCAAAGAGTCCTCGATCTTGGGCTTTCTATACATACTCATAGACTCCTTCTGATGCTTCATAAGCCATATAGATGTCCATATCTGACCTTTTGAACTTATTTGTGGTCAAAGTGTCCTCAAAATTTTTCAAACTATATAAAGTTCTAGAATCCTTTTGATGATAAATCAGCTATTCAGAGGTTTTGACCTCCTGAACATATTTCTGGCCAAAGAGTCCTAGATCTTGGGCTTTCTATACATACTCATAGACTCCTTCTGATGCATCATAAGCCATATAGATGTCCATGTCTGACCTTTTGAACTGATTTGTGGTCAAAGTCTCCTCAAAATTTTTCAAACTATATAAAGTTATAGAATCCTTTTAATGATAAATCAGCTATTCAGAGGTTTTGACCTCCTGAACATATTTCTGGCCTAAGAGTCCTCGCTCTTGGGCTTTCTATACATACTCATAGACTCCTTCTGATGCATCATAAGCCATATACATATAGATGTCCATATCTGTCCTTTTGAACTTATTTGTGGTCAAAGTGTCCTCAAAATTTTTCAAACTATATAAAGTTCTAGAATCCTTTTGATGATAAATCAGCTATTCAGAGGTTTTGACCTCCTGAACATATTTCTGGCCAAAGAGTCCTCGATCTTGGGCTTTCTATACATACTCATAGACTCCTTCTCATGCATCATAAGCCATATAGATGTCCATCTCTGATCTTTTGAACTCATTTGTGGTCAAAGTGTCCTCAAAATTTTTCAAACTATACAAAGTTATAGAATTCTTTTGATGATAAATCAGCTATTCAGAGGTCCTCTTTTGACCTCCTGAACATATTTCTGGCCAAAGAGTCCTCGACCTTGGGCTTTCTATACATACTCATAGAATCCTAATGATGCTTCATAAGCCATATAGATGTCCATCTCTGACCTTTTGAACTCATTTGTGGTCAAAGTGTCCTCAAAATTTTTCAAACTATATAAAGTTATAGAATTCTTTTGATGATAAATCAGCTATTCAGAAGTCCTCTTTTGACCTCCTGAACATATTTCTGGCCAAAGAGTCCTCGACCTTGGGCTTTCTATACATATAGAATCCTTCTGATGCTTCATAAGCCATATAGATGTCCATATCTGTCCTTTGGAACTTATTTGTGGTCAATGTGTCCTCAAAATTTCTCAAACTATATAAAGTTATAGAATCCTTTTTATGAAAAATCAGCTATTCAGAGGTTTTGACCTCCTGAACATATTTCTGGCCAAAGAGTCCTCGACCTTGGGCTTTCTATACATACTCATAGACTCCTTCTGATGCTTCATAAGCCATATACATATAGATGTCCATATCTGTCCTTTTGAACTTATTTGTGGTCAAAGTGTCCTCAAAATTTTTCAAACTATATAAAGTTCTAGAATCCTTTTGATGATAAATCAGCTATTCAGAGGTTTTGACCTCCTGAACATATTTCTGGCAAAAGAGTCCTCGATCTTGGGCTTTCTATACATACTCATAGACTCCTTCTGATGCATCATAAGCCATATAGATGTCCATCTCAGACCTTTTGAACTCATTTGTGGTCAAAGTGTCCTCAAAATTTTTCAAACTATATAAAGTTATAGAATTCTTTTGATGATAAATCAGCTATTCAGAGGTCCCCTTTTGACCTCCTGAACATATTTCTGGCCAAAGAGTCCTTGATCTTGGGCTTTCTATACATACTCATAGACTCCCTCTGATGCTTCATAAGCCATATAGATGTCCATATCTGACCTTTTGAACTTATTTGTGGTCAAAGTGTCCTCAACATTTTTCAAACTATATAAAGTTATAGAATCCTTTTGATGATAAATCAGCTATTCAGAGGTTTTGACCTCCTGAACATATTTCTGGCCAAAGAGTCCTCGATCTTGGGCTTTCTATACATACTCATAGACTCCTTCTGATGCTTCATAAGCCATATAGATGTCCATCTCTGACCTTTTGAACTCATTTGTGGTCAAAGTGTCCTCAAAATTTTTCAAACTATATAAAGTTATAGAATTCTTTTGATGATAAATCAGCTATTCAGAGGTCCTGTTTTGACCTCCTGAACATATTTCTGGCCAAAGAGTCCTTGACCTTGGGCTTTCGATACATACTCATAGAGTCCTTCTGATGCTTCATAAGCCATATTGATGTCCATATCTGACCTTTTGAACTTATTTGTGGTCAAAGTGTCCTCAACATTTTTCAAACTATATAAAGTTCTAGAATCCTTTTGATGATAAATCAGCTATTCAGAGGTTTTGACCTCCTGAACATATTTCTGGCCAAAGAGTCCTCGATCTTGGGCTTTCTATAACATACTCATAGACTCCTTCTGATGCTTCATAAGCCATATAGATGTCCATATCTGACCTTTTGAACTTATTTGTGGTCAAAGTGTCCTCAAAATTTTTCAAACTATATAAAGTTCTAGAATCCTTTTGATGATAAATCAGCTATTCAGAGGTTTTGACCTCCTGAACATATTTCTGGCCAAAGAGTCCTAGATCTTGGGCTTTCTATACATACTCATAGACTCCTTCTGATGCATCATAAGCCATATAGATGTCCATGTCTGACCTTTTGAACTGATTTGTGGTCAAAGTCTCCTCAAAATTTTTCAAACTATATAAAGTTATAGAATCATTTTAATGATAAATCAGCTATTCAGAGGTTTTGACCTCCTGAACATATTTCTGGCCTAAGAGTCCTCGCTCTTGGGCTTTCTATACATACTCATAGACTCCTTCTGATGCATCATAAGCCATATACATATAGATGTCCATATCTGTCCTTTTGAACTTATTTGTGGTCAAAGTGTCCTCAAAATTTTTCAAACTATATAAAGTTCTAGAATCCTTTTGATGATAAATCAGCTATTCAGAGGTTTTGACCTCCTGAACATATTTCTGGCCAAAGAGTCCTCGATCTTGGGCTTTCTATACATACTCATAGACTCCTTCTCATGCATCATAAGCCATATAGATGTCCATCTCTGATCTTTTGAACTCATTTGTGGTCAAAGTGTCCTCAAAATTTTTCAAACTATACAAAGTTATAGAATTCTTTTGATGATAAATCAGCTATTCAGAAGTCCTCTTTTGACCTCCTGAACATATTTCTGGCCAAAGAGTCCTCGATCTTGGGCTTTCTATAACATACTCATAGACTCCTTCTGATGCTTCATAAGCCATATAGATGTCCATATCTGACCTTTTGAACTTATTTGTGGTCAAAGTGTCCTCAAAATTTTTCAAACTATATAAAGTTCTGGAATCCTTTTGATGATAAATCAGCTATTCAGAGGTTTTGACCTCCTGAACATATTTCTGGCCAAAGAGTCCTAGATCTTGGGCTTTCTATACATACTCATAGACTCCTTCTGATGCATCATAAGCCATATAGATGTCCATGTCTGACCTTTTGAACTGATTTGTGGTCAAAGTCTCCTCAAAATTTTTCAAACTATTTAAAGTTATAGAATCATTTTAATGATAAATCAGCTATTCAGAGGTTTTGACCTCCTGAACATATTTCTGGCCTAAGAGTCCTCGCTCTTGGGCTTTCTATACATACTCATAGACTCCTTCTGATGCATCATAAGCCATATACATATAGATGTCCATATCTGTCCTTTTGAACTTATTTGTGGTCAAAGTGTCCTCAAAATTTTTCAAACTATATAAAGTTCTAGAATCCTTTTGATGATAAATCAGCTATTCAGAGGTTTTGACCTCCTGAACATATTTCTGGCCAAAGAGTCCTCGATCTTGGGCTTTCTATACATACTCATAGACTCCTTCTGATGCATCATAAGCCATATAGATGTCCATCTCTGACCTTTTGAACTCATTTGTGGTCAAAGTGTCCTCAAAATTTTTCAAACTATATAAAGTTATAGAATTCTTTTGATGATAAATCAGCTATTCAGAGGTCCCCTTTTGACCTCCTGAACATATTTCTGGCCAAAGAGTCCTCGATCTTGGGCTTTCTATACATACTCATAGACTCCTTCTCATGCATCATAAGCCATATAGATGTCCATCTCTGATCTTTTGAACTCATTTGTGGTCAAAGTGTCCTCAAAATTTTTCAAACTATACAAAGTTATAGAATTCTTTTGATGATAAATCAGCTATTCAGAGGTCCTCTTTTGACCTCCTGAACATATTTCTGGCCAAAGAGTCCTCGACCTTGGGCTTTCTATACATACTCATAGAATCCTAATGATGCTTCATAAGCCATATAGATGTCCATCTCTGACCTTTTGAACTCATTTGTGGTCAAAGTGTCCTCAAAATTTTTCAAACTATATAAAGTTATAGAATTCTTTTGATGATAAATCAGCTATTCAGAAGTCCTCTTTTGACCTCCTGAACATATTTCTGGCCAAAGAGTCCTCGACCTTGGGCTTTCTATACATATAGAATCCTTCTGATGCTTCATTAGCCATATAGATGTCCATATCTGTCCTTTGGAACTTATTTGTGGTCAATGTGTCCTCAAAATTTCTCAAACTATATAAAGTTATAGAATCCTTTTTATGATAAATCAGCTATTCAGAGGTTTTGACCTCCTGAACATATTTCTGGCCAAAGAGTCCTCGACCTTGGGCTTTCTATACATACTCATAGACTCCTTCTGATGCTTCATAAGCCATATACATATAGATGTCCATATCTGTCCTTTTGAACTTATTTGTGGTCAAAGTGTCCTCAAATTTTTTCAAACTATATAAAGTTCTAGAATCCTTTTGATGATAAATCAGCTATTCAGAGGTTTTGACCTCCTGAACATATTTCTGGCCAAAGAGTCCTCGATCTGGGGCTTTCTATACATACTCATAGACTCCTTCTGATGCATCATAAGCCATATAGATGTCCATCTCTGACCTTTTGAACTCATTTGTGGTCAAAGTGTCCTCAAAATTTTTCAAACTATATAAAGTTATAGAATTCTTTTGATGATAAATCAGCTATTCAGAGGTCCCCTTTTGACCTCCTGAACATATTTCTGGCCAAAGAGTCCTCGATCTTGGGCTTTCTATACATATAGACTCCTTCTGATGCTTCATAAGCCATATAGATGTCCATATCTGTCCTTTTGAACTTATTTGTGGTCAAAGTGTCCTCAACATTTTTCAAACTATATAAAGTTATAGAATCCTTTTGATGATAAATCAGCTATTCAGAGGTTTTGACCTCCTGAACATATTTCTGGCCAAAGAGTCCTCGATCTTGGGCTTTCTATACATACTCATAGACTCCTTCTGATGCATCATAAGCCATATAGATGTCCATATCTGACCTTTTGAACTTATTTGTGGTCAAAGTGTCCTCAAAAGTTTTCAAACTATATAAAGTTATAGAATCCTTTTCATGATAAATCAGCTATTCAGAGGTTTTGACCTCCTGAACATATTTCTGGCCAAAGAGTCCTAAAAGATTAATACAATACATTCAGACTGATATCTTCGGATGTTATATCCTCCTGACAAAAGACCATATTTGACATACTGAATTTTTTTCTGGCCAAGGAGTATTCGAAACTTGGGCTTTCTATACATACTCCTTCTGATGCTTCATAAGCCATATAAATGTCCATATCTGACCTTTTGAACTTATTTGTGGTCAAAGTGTCCTCAACAATTTTCAAACTATATAAAGTTATAGAATCCTTTTGATGATAAATCAGCTATTCAGAGGTCCCCTTTTGACCTCCTGAACATATGTCTGGCCAAAGAGTCCTCGATCTTGGGCTTTCTATACATACTCATAGACTCCTTCTGATGCTTCATAAGCCATATAGATGTCCATCTCTGACCTTTTGAACTTATTTGTGGTCAAAGTGTCCTCAAAATTTTTCAAACTATATAAAGTTATAGCATTCTTTTGATGATAAATCAGCTATTCAGACCTCCCCTTTTGACCTCCTGAACATATTTCTGGCCAAAGAGTCCTCGATCTTGGGCTTTCTATACATATAGACTCCTTGTGATGCTTCATAAGCCATATAGATGTCCATATCTGACCTTTTGAACTTATTTGTGGTCAAAGTGTCCTCAAAATTTTTCAAACTATATAAAGTTATAGAATTCTTCTGATGATAAATCAGCTATTCAGAGGTCCCCTTTTGACCTCCTGAACATATTTCTGGCCAAAGAGTTCTCGATCTTGGGCTTTCTATACATACTCATAGACTCCCTCTGATGCTTCATAAGCCACATAGATGTCCATATCTGACCTTTTGAACTTATTTGTGGTCAAAGTGTCCTCAAAATTTTTCAAACTATATAAAGTTATAGAATTCTTTTGATGATAAATCAGCTATTCAGAGGTCCTCTTTTGACCTCCTGAACATATTTCTGGCCAAAGAGTCCTCGATCTTGTGCTTTCTATACATACTCATAGACTCCCTCTGATGCTTCATAAGCCATATAGATGTCCATATCTGACCTTTTGAACCTATTTGTGGTCAAAGTGTCCTCAAAATTTTTCAAACTATATAAAGTTATAGAATTCTTTTGATGACAAATCAGCTATTCAGAGGTCCTCTTTTGACCTCCTGAACATATTTCTGGCCAAAGAGTCCTCGACCTAGGGCTTTCTATACATACTCATAGACTCCTTCTGATGCTTCATAAGCCATATAGATGTCCATATCTGTCCTTTTGAACTTATTTGTGGTCAAAGTGTCCTCAAAATTTTTCAAACTATATAAAGTTCTAGAATCCTTTTAATGATAAATCAGCTATTCAGAGGTTTTGACCTCCTGAACATATTTCTGGCCAAAGAGTCCTCGATCTTGGGCTTTCTATACATACTCATAGATTCCTTCTGATGCTTCATAAGCCATATAGATGTCCATATCTGACCTTTTGAACTTATTTGAGGTCAATGTGTCCTCAAAATTTCTCAAACTATATAAAGTTATAGAATCCTTTTTATGATAAATCAGCTATTCAGAGGTTTTGACCTCCTGAACATATTTCTGGCCAAAGAGTCCTCGACCTTGGGCTTTCTATACATACTCATAGACTCCTTCTGATGCTTCATAAGCCATATAGATGTCCATATCTGACCTTTTGAACTTATTTGAGGTCAAAGTGTCCTCAACATTTTTCAAACTATATAAAGTTATAGAGTCCTTTTGATGATAAATCAGCTATTCAGAGGTTTTGACCTCCTGAACATATTTCTGGCCAAAGAGTCCTCGATCTTGGGCTTTCTATACATGCTCATAGACTCCTTCTGATGGAGTCTATGAGTATGTAGCCATATAGATGTCCATCTCTGACCTTTTGAACTCATTTGTGGTCAAAGTGTCCTCAAAATTTTTCAAACTATATAAAGTTATAGAAATCTTTTGATGATAAATCAGCTATTCAGAGGTCCTCTTTTGACCTCCTGAACATATTTCTGGCCAAAGAGTCCTCGACCTTGGGCTTTCTATACATATAGAATCCTTCTGATGCTTCATAAGCCATATAGATGTCCATATCTGTCCTTTTGAACTTATTTGTGGTCAAAGTGTCCTCAAAATTTTTCAAACTATATAAAGTTCTAGAATGCTTTTGATGATAAATCAGCTATTCAGAGGTTTTGACCTCCTGAACATATTTCTGGCCAAAGAGTCCGAAAAGATTAATACTGATATCTTCAGACTGATATCTTCGGATTCTATATCCTCCTGACAAAAGTTCATATTTGACATACTGAATTTATTTCTGGCCAAGGAGTATTCGAAACTTGGGCTTTCTATACATACTCATAGATTCCTTCTGATGCTTCATAAGCCATATAGATGTCCATATCTGACCTTTTGAACTTATTTGAGGTCAATGTGTCCTCAAAATTTCTCAAACTATATAAAGTTATAGAATCCTTTTGATGATAAATCAGCTATTCAGAGGTTTTGACCTCCTGAACATATTTCTGGCCAAAGAGTCCTCGATCTTGGGCTTTCTATACATACTCGACTCCTTCTGATGCATCATAAGCCATATAGATGTCCATATCTGACCTTTTGAACTTATTTGTGGTCAAAGTGTCCTCAAAATTTTTCAAACTATATAAAGTTCTGGAATCCTTTTGATGATAAATCAGCTATTCAGAGGTCCCCTTTTGACCTACTGAACATATTTCTGGCCAAAGAGTCCTAAAAGATTAATACAATACATTCAGTCTGATATCTTCGGATGTTATATCCTCCTGACAAAAGTCCATATTTGACATACTGAATTTTTTTCTGACCAAGGAGAATTCGAAACTTGGGCTTTCTATACATACTCCTTCTGATGCTTCATAAGCCATATAGATGTCCATATCTAACCTTTTGAACTTATTTGTGGTCAGTGTCCTCCAAATTTTTCAAACTATATAAAGTTATTGAATTCTTTTGATGATAAATCAGCTATTCAGAGGTCCCCTTTTGACCTCCTGAACATATTTCTGGCCAAAGAGTCCTCGATCTTGGGCTTTCTATACATACTCATAGACTCCTTCTGATGCTTCATAAGCCATATAGATGTCCATATCTGACCTTTTGAACTTATTTGTGGTCAAAGTGTCCTCAAAAGTTTTCAAACTATATAAAGTTATAGAATCCTTTTGATGATAAATCAGCTATTCAGAGGTCCCCTTTTGACCTCCTGAACATATTTCTGGCCAAAGAGTCCTCGATCTTGGGCTTTCTATACATACTCATAGACTCCTTCTGATGCTTCATAAGCCATATAGATGTCCATATCTGACCTTTTGAACTTATTTGTGGTCAAAGTGTCCTCAACATTTTTCAAACTATATAAAGTTATAGAATCCTTTTGATGATAAATCAGCTATTCAGAGGTTTTGACCTCCTGAACATATTTCTGGCCAAAGAGTCCTCGATCTTGGGCTTTCTATACATACTCATAGACTCCTTCTGATGCATCATAAGCCATATAGATGTCCATATCTGACCTTTTGAACTTATTTGTGGTCAAAGTGTCCTCAAAAGTTTTCAAACTATATAAAGTTATAGAATCCTTTTCATGATAAATCAGCTATTCAGAGGTTTTGACCTCCTGAACATATTTCTGGCCAAAGAGTCCTAAAAGATTAATACAATACATTCAGACTGATATCTTCGGATGTTATATCCTCCTGACAAAAGACCATATTTGACATACTGAATTTTTTTCTGGCCAAGGAGTATTCGAAACTTGGGCTTTCTATACATACTCCTTCTGATGCTTCATAAGCCATATAGATGTCCATATCTGACCTTTTGAACTTATTTGTGGTCAAAGTGTCCTCAACAATTTTCAAACTATATAAAGTTATAGAATCCTTTTGATGATAAATCAGCTATTCAGACCTCCCCTTTTGACCTCCTGAACATATTTCTGGCCAAAGAGTCCTCGATCTTGGGCTTTCTATACATATAGACTCCTTCTGATGCTTCATAAGCCATATAGATGTCCATATCTGACCTTTTGAACTTATTTGTGGTCAAAGTGTCCTCAAAATTTTTCAAACTATATAAAGTTATAGAATTCTTCTGATGATAAATCAGCTATTCAGAGGTCCCCTTTTGACCTCCTGAACATATTTCTGGACAAAGAGTTCTCGATCTTGGGCTTTCTATACATACTCATAGACTCCCTCTGATGCTTCATAAGCCATATAGATGTCCATATCTGACCTTTTGAACTTATTTGTGGTCAAAGTGTCCTCAAAATTTTTCAAACTATATAAAGTTATAGAATTCTTTTGATGATAAATCAGCTATTCAGAGGTCCTCTTTTGACCTCCTGAACATATTTCTGGCCAAAGAGTCCTCGATCTTGTGCTTTCTATACATACTCATAGACTCCCTCTGATGCATCATAAGCCATATAGATGTCCATATCTGACCTTTTGAACCTATTTGTGGTCAAAGTGTCCTCAAAATTTTTCAAACTATATAAAGTTATAGAATTCTTTTGATGATAAATCAGCTATTCAGAGGTCCTCTTTTGACCTCCTGAACATATTTCTGGCCAAAGAGTCCTCGACCTAGGGCTTTCTATACATACTCATAGACTCCTTCTGATGCTTCATAAGCCATATAGATGTCCATATCTGACCTTTTGAACTTATTTGAGGTCAATGTGTCCTCAAAATTTCTCAAACTATATAAAGTTATAGAATCCTTTTTATGATAAATCAGCTATTCAGAGGTTTTGACCTCCTGAACATATTTCTGGCCAAAGAGTCCTCGACCTTGGGCTTTCTATACATACTCATAGACTCCTTCTGATGCTTCATAAGCCATATACATATAGATGTCCATATCTGTCCTTTTGAACTTATTTGTGGTCAAAGTGTCCTCAAAATTTTTCAAACTATATAAAGTTCTAGAATCCTTTTGATGATAAATCAGCTATTCAGAGGTTTTGACCTCCTGAACATATTTCTGGCCAAAGAGTCCTCGATCTTGGGCTTTCTATACATACTCATAGACTCCCTCTGATGCTTCATAAGCCATATAGATGTCCATATCTGACCTTTTGAACTTATTTGAGGTCAAAGTGTCCTCAAAATTTCTCAAACTATATAAAGTTCTAGAATCCTTTTTATGATAAATCAGCTATTCAGAGGTTTTGACCTCCTGAACATATTTCTGGCCAAAGAGTCCTCGATCTTGGGTTTTCTATATATACTCATTGACTCCCTCTGATGCTCCAAAAGCCATATAGATGTCCATATCTGACCTTTTGAACTTATTTCTGGTCAATGGGTCCTCAAAAGTTTTCAAACTATATAAAGTTATAGATTCTTTCTGATGATAAATCTGCTATTCAGAGTTCCCCTGTTGACCTACTGAACATATTTCTGGCCAAAGAGCCCTAAAAGATTAATACTGATATGTTCAGACTGATATCTTCGGATTCTATATCTTCCTGACAAAAGTCCATTTTTGACATACTGAATTTTTTTCTGTTCAAGGAGTATTCGAAACTTGGGCTTTCTATACATACTCCTTCTGATGCTTCATAAGCCATATATATGTCCATATCTGACCTTTTCAACTTATTTGTGGTCAAAGTGTCCTCAAAATTTTTCAAACTATATAAAGTTATAGAATCCTTTTGATGATCAGCTATTCAGAGGTTTTGACCTCCTGAACATATTTCTGGCCAAAGAGTCCTCGATCTTGGGCTTTCTATACATACTCATAGACTCCTTCTGATGCATCATAAGCCATATAGATGTCCATATCTGACCTTTTGAACTTATTTGTGACCCTGGATCACAAAACCAGTCTTATGTTGCACGGGTATATTTGTGGCAATAGCCAACTAAACATTGTATGGGTCAAAATTATAGATTTTACTTTTATGCCAAAAATCATTAGGATATTAAGTAAAGATCATGTTCCATGAAGATATTTTGTAAATTTCCCACCTTAAATATATAAAACATTTATTTTTGTGAATGGATGCAGCACAATGGCCAATAGAAATGGACAACTTTAAAGGCGATTTTCTCAATATTTCGATTTTTCTGTACCCTCAGATTCCAGATTTTCAAATAGTTGTATCTCGGCCAAATATTGTCCTATCCTAACAAACCATACATCAATGGAAAGATTATGTATTCAGCTTTCAGATGATGTATAAATCTCAATTTAAAAAAAAATACACATAAGACTGGTTTTGTGGTCCAGGGTCACATTTGTGGTCAAAGTGTCCTCAACATTTTTCAAACTATATAAAGTTATAGAATCCTTTTGATGATAAATCAGCTATTCAGAGGTTTTGACCTCCTGAACATATTTCTGGCCAAAGAGTCCTCGATCTTGGGCTTTCTATACATACTCATGGATTTCTTCTGATGCATCATAAGCCATATAGATGTCCATCTCTGACCTTTTGAACTTATTTGTGGTCAAAGTGTCCTCAAAATTTTTCAAACTATATAAAGTTCTAGAATGCTTTTGATGATAAATCAGCTATTCAGAGGTTTTGACCTCCTGAACATATTTCTGGCCAAAGAGTCCGAAAAGATTAATACTAATATCTTCAGACTGATATCTTCGGATTCTATATCCTCCTGACAAAAGTTCATATTTCACATACTGAATTTATTTCTGGCCAAGGAGTATTCGAAACTTGGGCTTTCTATACATACTCATAGACTCCTTCTGATGCTTCATAAGCCATATAGATGTCCATATCTGACCTTTTGAACTTATTTGTGGTCAAAGTGTCCTCAAAATTTTTCAAACTATATGAAGTTCTAGAATCCTTTTGATGATAAAACAGCTATTCAGAGGTTTTGACCTCCTGAAGATATTTCTGGCCAAAGAGTCCTCGATCTTGGGCTTACTATACATACTCATAGACTCCTTCTGATGCATAACAAGCCATATAGATGTCCATCTTTCACCTTTTGAACTCATTTGTGGTCAAAGTGTCCTTAAAATTTTTCAAACTATATAAAGTTATAGAATTCTTTTGATGATAAATCAGCTATTCAGAGGTCCTCTTTTGACCTCCTGAACATATTTCTGGCCAAAGAGTCCTCGACCTTGTGCTTTCTATACATACTCATAGACTCCCTCTTATGCTTCATAAGCCATATAGAAGTCCATATCTGACCTTTTGAACTTATTTGTGGTCAAAGTGTCCTCAAAAGTTTTCAATCTATATAAAGTTATAGAATTCTTTTGATGATAAATCAGCTATTCAGAGGTCCTCTTTTGACCTCCTGAACATATTTCTGGCCAAAGAGTCCTCGATCTTGGGCTTTCTATATATACTCATAGATTCCTTCTGATGCTTCATAAGCCATATAGATGTCCATATCTGTCCTTTTGAACTTATTTGTGGTCAAAGTGTCCTCAACATTTTTCAAACTATATAAAGTTATAGAATCCTTTTGATGATAAATCAGCTATTCAGAGGTTTTGACCTCCTGAACATATTTCTGGCCAAAGAGTCCTAAAAGATTAATACAATACATTCAGACTGATATCTTCGGATGTTATATCCTCCTGACAAAAGACCATATTTGACATACTGAATTTTTTTCTGGCCAAGGAGTATTCGAAACTTGGGCTTTCTATACATACTCCTTCTGATGCTTCATAAGCCATATAGATGTCCATATCTGACCTTTTGAACTTATTTGTGGTCAAAGTGTCCTCAACAATTTTCAAACTATATAAAGTTATAGAATCCTTTTGATGATAAATCAGCTATTCAGAGGTCCCCTTTTGACCTCCTGAACATATGTCTGGCCAAAGAGTCCTCGATCTTGGGCTTTCTATACATACTCATAGACTCCTTCTGATGCTTCATAAGCCATATAGATGTCCATCTCTGACCTTTTGAACTTATTTGTGGTCAAAGTGTCCTCAAAATTTTTCAAACTATATAAAGTTATAGCATTCTTTTGATGATAAATCAGCTATTCAGACCTCCCCTTTTGACCTCCTGAACATATTTCTGGCCAAAGAGTCCTCGATCTTGGGCTTTCTATACATATAGACTCCTTCTGATGCTTCATAAGCCATATAGATGTCCATATCTGACCTTTTGAACTTATTTGTGGTCAAAGTGTCCTCAAAATTTTTCAAACTATATAAAGTTCTGGAATTCTTTTGATGATAAATCAGCTATTCAGAGGTCCCCTTTTGACCTCCTGAACATATTTCTGGCCAAAGAGTCCTCGATCTTGGGCTTTCTATCATAGACTCCCTCTGATGCTTCATAAGCCATATAGATGTCCATATCTGACCTTTTGAACTTATTTGTGGTCAAAGTGTCCTCAAAATTTTTCAAACTATATAAAGTTATAGAACTCTTTTGATGATAAATCAGCTATTCAGAGGTCCTCTTTTGACCTCCTGAACATATTTCTGGCCAAAGAGTCCTCGATCTTGTGCTTTCTATACATACTCATAGACTCCCTCTGATGCTTCATAAGCCATATAGATGTCCATATCTGACCTTTTGAACTTATTTGTGGTCAAAGTGTCCTCAAAATTTCTCAAACTATATAAAGTTATAGAATCCTTTTGATGATAAATCAGCTATTCAGAGGTTTTGACCTCCTGAACATATTTCTGACCAAAGAGTCCTCGATCTTGGGCTTTCTATACATACTCATAGACTCCTTCTGATGCATCATAAGCCATATAGATGTCCATATCTGACCTTTTGAACTTATTTGTGGTCAAAGTGTCCTCAAAATTTTTCAAACTATATAAAGTTATAGAATCCTTTTGATGATAAATCAGCTATTCAGAGGTCCCCTGTTGACCTACGGAACATATTTCTGGCCAAAGAGTCCTCGATCTTGGGCTTTCTATACATACTCATAGATTCCTTCTGATGCTTCATATGCCATATAGATGTCCATATCTGACCTTTTGAACTTATTTGTGGTCAAAGTGTCCTCAACATTTTTCAAACTATATAAAGTTATAGAATCCTTTTGATGATAAATCAGCTATTCAGAGGTTTTGACCTCCTGAACATATTTCTGGCCAAAGAGTCCTCGCTCTTGGGCTTTCTATACATACTCATAGACTCCTTCTGATGCATCATAAGCCATATACATATAGATGTCCATATCTGTCCTTTTGAACTTATTTGTGGTCAAAGTGTCCTCAAAATTTTTCAAACTATATAAAGTTCTAGAATCCTTTTGATGATAAATCAGCTATTCAGAGGTCCTCTTTTGACCTCCTGAACATATTTCTGACCAAAGAGTCCTCGACCTTGGGCTTTCTATACATACTCATAGAATCTTTCTGATGCTTCATAAGCCATATAGATGTCCATCTCTGACCTTTTGAACTCATTTGTGGTCAAAGTGTCCTCAAAATTTTTCAAACTATATAAAGTTATAGAATTCTTTTGATGATAAATCAGCTATTCAGAGGTCCTCTTTTGACCTCCTAAACATATTTCTGGCCAAAGAGTCCTCGATCTTGGGCTGTCTATATATACTCATAGATTCCTTCTGATGCTTCATAAGCCATATAGATGTCCATATCTGTCCTTTTGAACTTATTTGTGGTCAAAGTGTCCTCAAAATTTCTCAAACTATATAAAGTTCTAGAATCCTTTTGATGATAAATCAGCTATTCAGAGGTTTTGACCTCCTGAACATATTTCTGGCCAAAGAGTCCTCGATCTTGGGCTTTCTATACATACTCATAGACTCCTTCTGATGCATCATAAGCCATATAGATGTCCATATCTGACCTTTTGAACTTATTTGTGGTCAAAGTGTCCTCAAAATGTTTCAAACTATATAAAGTTATAGAATACTTTTGATGATAAATCAGCTATTCAGAGGTCCCCTGTTGACCTACGGAACATATTTCTGGCCAAAGAGTCCTCGATCTTGGGCTTTCTATACATACTCATAGATTCCTTCTGATGCTTCATATGCCATATAGATGTCAATATCTGACCTTTTGAACTTATTTGTGGTCAAAGTGTCCTCAACATTTTTCAAACTATATAAAGTTATAGAATTCTTTTGATGATAAATCAGCTATTCAGAGGTCCTCTTTTGACCTCCTGAACATATTTCTGGCCAAAGAGTCCTCGATCTTGGGCTTTCTATACATAATCATAGATTCCTTCTGATGCTTCATATGCCATATAGATGTCCATATCTGACCTTTTGAACTTATTTGTGGTCAAAGTGTCCTCAACATTTTTCAAACTATATAAAGTTATAGAATCCTTTTGATGATAAATCAGCTATTCAGAGGTTTTGACCTCCTGAACATATTTCTGGCCAAAGAGTCCTCGCTCTTGGGCTTTCTATACATACTCATAGACTCCTTCTGATGCATCATAAGCCATATACATATAGATGTCCATATCTGTCCTTTTGAACTTATTTGTGGTCAAAGTGTCCTCAAAATTTTTCAAACTATATAAAGTTCTAGAATCCTTTTGATGATAAATCAGCTATTCAGAGGTCCTCTTTTGACCTCCTGAACATATTTCTGGCCAAAGAGTCCTCGACCTTGGGCTTTCTATACATACTCATAGAATCTTTCTGATGCTTCATAAGCCATATAGATGTCCATATCTGACCTTTTGAATTTATTTGTGGTCAAATTGTCCTCAAAATTTTTCAAACTATATAAAGTTATAGAATTCTTCTGATGATAAATCAGCTATTCAGAGGTTTTGACCTCCTGAACATATTTCTGGCCAAAGAGTCCTCGATCTTGGGTTTTCTATACATACTCATAGACTCCCTCTGATGCTTCATAAGCCATATAGATGTCCATATCTGACCATTTGAACTTATTTGTGGTCAAAGTGTCCTCAAAATTTTTCAAACTATATAAAGTTATAGAATTCTTTTGATGATAAATCAGCTATTCAGAGGTCCTCTTTTGACCTCCTGAATATATTTCTGGCCAAAGAGTCCTCGATCTTGTGCTTTCTAAACATACTCATAGACTCCCTCTGATGCTTCATAAGCCATATAGATGTCCATATCTGACCTTTTGAACTTATTTGTGGTCAAAGTGTCCTCAAAATTTTTCAAACTATATAAAGTTATAGAATTCTTTTGATGATAAATCAGCTATTCAGAGGTCCTCTTTTGACCTCCTGTGGCCAAAGAGTCCTCGATCTTGGGCTTTCTATACATACTCATAGACTCCTTCTGATGCATCATAAGCCATATAGATGTCCATATCTGACCTTTTGAACTTATTTGTGGTCAAAGTGTCCTCAAAATTTTCTAACTATATAAAGTTATAGAATCCTTTTGATGATAAATCAGCTATTCAGAGGTTTTGACCTCCTGAACATATTTCTGGCCAAAGAGTCCTCGATCTTGGGCTTTCTATACATACTCATAGATTTCTTCTGATGCATCATAAGCCATATAGATGTCCATCTCTGACCTTTTGAACTTATTTGTGGTCAAAGTGTCCTCAACATTTTTCAAACTATATAAAGTTCTAGAATGCTTTTGATGATAAATCAGCTATTCAGAGGTCCCCTTTTGACCTCCTGAACATATTTCTGGCCAAAGAGTCCTCGATCTTGGGCTTTCTATCATGGACTCCCGCTGATGCTTCATAAGCCATATAGATGTCCATATCTGACCTTTTTAACTTATTTGTGGTCAAAGTGTCCTCAAAATTTTTCAAACTATATAAAGTTATAGAATTCTTTTGATGATAAATCAGCTATTCAGAGGTCCTCTTTTGACCTCCTGAACATATTTCTGGCCAAAGAGTCCTCGATCTTGTGCTTTCTATACATACTATAGACTCCCTCTGATGCTTCATAAGCCATATAGATGTCCATATCTGACCTTTTGAACTTATTTGTGGTCAAAGTGTCCTCAAAATTTTTCAAACTATATAAAGTTATAGAATCCTTTTGATGATAAATCAGCTATTCAGAGGTCCCCTGTTGACCTACGGAACATATTTCTGGCCAAAGAGTCCTCGATCTTGGGCTTTCTATACATACTCATAGACTCCTTCTGATGCATCATAAGCCATATAGATGTCCATATCTGACCTTTTGAACTTATTTGTGGTCAAAGTGTCCTCAAAATTTTCTAACTATATAAAGTTATAGAATTCTTTTGATGATAAATCAGCTATTCAGAGGTTTTGACCTCCTGAACATATTTCTGGCCAAAGAGTCCTCGATCTTGGGCTTTCTTTACATACTCATAGATTTCTTCTGATGCATCATAAGCCATATAGATGTCCATCTCTGACCTTTTGAACTTATTTGTGGTCAAAGTGTCCTCAAAATTTTTCAAACTATATAAAGTTCTAGAATGCTTTTGATGATAAATCAGCTATTCAGAGGTTTTGACCTCCTGAACATATTTCTGGCCAAAGAGTCCGAAAAGATTAATACTGATATCTTCAGACTGATATCTTCGGATTCTATATCCTCCTGACAAAAGTTCATATTTGACATACTGAATTTATTTCTGGCCAAGGAGTATTCGAAACTTGGGCTTTCTATACATACTCATAGACTCCTTCTGATGCTTCATAAGCCATATATATGTCCATATCTGACCTTTTGAACTTATTTGTGGTCAAAGTGTCCTCAAAATTTTTCAAAAACTATATGAAGTTCTAGAATCCTTTTGATGATAAATCAGCTATTCAGAGGTTTTGACCTCCTGAAGATATTTCTGGCCAAAGAGTCCTCGATCTTGGGCTTTCTATACATACTCATAGACTCCTTCTGATGCATCATAAGCCATATAGATGTCCATATCTGACCTTTTGAACTTATTTGTGGTCAAAGTGTCCTCAAAATTTTCTAACTATATAAAGTTATAGAATCCTTTTGATGATAAATCAGCTATTCAGAGGTTTTGACCTCCTGAACATATTTCTGGCCAAAGAGTCCTCGATCTTGGGCTTTCTATACATACTCATAGATTTCTTCTGATGCATCATAAGCCATATAGATGTCCATCTCTGACCTTTTGAACTTATTTGTGGTCAAAGTGTCCTCAACATTTTTCAAACTATATAAAGTTCTAGAATGCTTTTGATGATAAATCAGCTATTCAGAGGTTTTGACCTCCTGAACATATTTCTGGCCAAAGAGTCCGAAAAGATTAATACTGATATCTTCAGACTGATATCTTCGGATTCTATATCCTCCTGACAAAAGTTCATATTTGACATACTGAATTTATTTCTGGCCAAGGAGTATTCGAAACTTGGGCTTTCTATACATACTCATAGACTCCTTCTGATGCTTCATAAGCCATATAGATGTCCATATCTGACCTTTTGAACTTATTTGTGGTCAAAGTGTCCTCAAAATTTTTCAAACTATATGAAGTTCTAGAATCCTTTTGATGATAAATCAGCTATTCAGAGGTTTTGACCTCCTGAAGATATTTCTGGCCAAAGAGTCCTCGATCTTGGGCTTTCTATACATACTCATAGACTCCTTCTGATGCATAACAAGCCATATAGATGTCCATCTTTCACCTTTTGAACTCATTTGTGGTCAAAGTGTCCTTAAAATTTTTCAAACTATATAAAGTTATAGAATTCTTTTGATGATAAATCAGCTATTCAGAGGTCCTCTTTTGACCTCCTGAACATATTTCTGGCCAAAGAGTCCTCGACCTTGGGCTTTCTATACATACTCATAGACTCCTACTGTTGCTTCATAAGCCATATAGGTCCATATCTGACCTTTTGAACTTATTTCTGGTCAAAGGGTCCTCAAAAGTTTTCAAAATATGTAAAGTTATAGATTCTTTCTGATGATAAATCTGCTATTCATAGGTCCACTGTTGACCTACTGAACATATTTCTGGCCAAAGTGTCCTAAAAGATTAATACTGATATCTTCAGACTGATATCTTCGGATTCCATATCCTCCTGACAAAAGTCCATATTTGACATACTGTATTTTTTCCTGACCAAGGAGTATTCGAAACTTGGGCTTTCTATACATACTCCTTCTGATGCTTCATAAGCCATATATATGTCCATATCTGACCTTTTCAACTTATTTGTGGTGAAAGTGTCCTCAAAATTTTTCAAACTATGTAAAGTTATAGAATCCTTTTGATGATCAGCTATTCAGAGGTTTTGACCTCCTGAACATATTTCTGGCCAAAGAGTCCTCGATCTTGGGCTTTCTATACATACTCATAGACTCCTTCTGATGCATCATAAGCCATATAGATGTCCATGTCTGACCTTTTGAACTGATTTGTGGTCAAAGTCTCCTCAAATTTTTTCAAACTATATAAAGTTATAGAATCCTTTTGATGATAAATCAGCTATTCAGAGGTTTTGACCTCCTGAACATATTTCTGGCCAAAGAGTCCTCGCTCTTGGGCTTTCTATACATACTCATAGACTCCTTCTGATGCATCATAAGCCATATACATATAGATGTCCATATCTGTCCTTTTGAACTTATTTGTGGTCAAAGTGTCCTCAAAATTTTTCAAACTATATAAAGTTCTAGAATCCTTTTGATGATAAATCAGCTATTCAGAGGTTTTGACCTCCTGAACATATTTCTGGCCAAAGAGTCCCCGATCTTGGGCTTTCTATACATACTCATAGACTCCTTCTGATGCATCATAAGCCATATACATATAGATGTCCATCTCTGATCTTTTGAACTCATTTGTGATCAAAGTGTCCTCAAAATTTTTCAAACTATATAAAGTTATAGCATTCTTTTGATGATAAATCAGCTATTCAGAGGTCCTCTTTTGACCTCCTGAACATATTTCTGGCCAAAGAGTCCTCGACCTTGGGCTTTCTATACATACTCATAGAATCCTTCTGATGCTTCATAAGCCATATAGATGTCCATATCTGTCCTTTTGAATTTATTTGTGGTCAAAATGTCCTCAAAATTTTTCAAACTATATAAAGTTATAGAATCCTTTTGATGATATATCAGCTATTCAGAGGTTTTGACCTCCTGAACATATTTCTGGCCAATGAGTCCTCGAAATTGGGCTTTCTATACATACTCATAGACTCCTTCTGATGCTTCATAAGCCATATAGATGTCCATATCTGACCTTTTAAACTTATTTGTGGTCAAATTGTCCTCAAAATTTTTCAAACTATATAAAGTTATAGAATTCTTCTGATGATAAATCAGCTATTCAGAGGTTTTGACCTCCTGAACATATTTCTGGCCAAAGAGTCCTCGATCTTGGGCTTTCTATACATACTCATAGACTCCCTCTGATGCTTCATAAGCCATATAGATGTCCATATCTGACCTTTTGAACTTATTTGTGGTCAAAGTGTCCTCAAAATTTTTCAAACTATATAAAGTTATAGAATTCTTCTGATGATAAATCAGCAATTCAGAGGTTTTGACCTCCTGAACATATTTCTGGCCAAAGAGTCCTCGATCTTGGGCTTTCTATACATACTCATAGAATCCCTCTGATGATTCATAAGCCATATAGATGTCCATATCTGACCTTTTGAACTTATTTGTGGTCAAAGTGTCCTCAAAATTTTTCAAACTATATAAAGTTCTGGAATTCTTTTGATGATAAATCAGCTATTCAGAGGTCCCCTTTTGACCTCCTGAACATATTTCTGGCCAAAGAGTCCTCGATCTTGGGCTTTCTATCATAGACTCCCGCTGATGCTTCATAAGCCATATAGATGTCCATATCTGACCTTTTTAACTTATTTGTGGTCAAAGTGTCCTCAAAATTTTTCAAACTATATAAAGTTATAGAATTCTTTTGATGATAAATCAGCTATTCAGAGGTCCTCTTTTGACCTCCTGAACATATTTCTGGCCAAAGAGTCCTCGATCTTGTGCTTTCTATACATACTATAGACTCCCTCTGATGCTTCATAAGCCATATAGATGTCCATATCTGACCTTTTGAACTTATTTGTGGTCAAAGTGTCCTCAAA
Organism: Scardinius erythrophthalmus; assembly: GCF_964197995.2. Lineage (NCBI taxonomy): Eukaryota > Metazoa > Chordata > Actinopteri > Cypriniformes > Leuciscidae > Scardinius > Scardinius erythrophthalmus. Next base: position 25,939,342 of record NC_138238.1, on the reverse strand, counting down.
ATTTTTCAAACTATATAAAGTTATAGAATCCTTTTGATGATAAATCAGCTATTCAGAGGTCCCCTGTTGACCTACGGAACATATTTCTGGCCAAAGAGTCCTCGATCTTGGGCTTTCTATACATACTCATAGACTCCTTCTGATGCATCATAAGCCATATAGATGTCCATATCTGACCTTTTGAACTTATTTGTGGTCAAAGTGTCCTCAAAATTTTCTAACTATATAAAGTTATAGAATTCTTTTGATGATAAATCAGCTATTCAGAGGTTTTGACCTCCTGAACATATTTCTGGCCAAAGAGTCCTCGATCTTGGGCTTTCTATACATACTCATAGATTTCTTCTGATGCATCATAAGCCATATAGATGTCCATCTCTGACCTTTTGAACTTATTTGTGGTCAAAGTGTCCTCAAAATTTTTCAAACTATATAAAGTTCTAGAATGCTTTTGATGATAAATCAGCTATTCAGAGGTTTTGACCTCCTGAACATATTTCTGGCCAAAGAGTCCGAAAAGATTAATACTGATATCTTCAGACTGATATCTTCGGATTCTATATCCTCCTGACAAAAGTTCATATTTGACATACTGAATTTATTTCTGGCCAAGGAGTATTCGAAACTTGGGCTTTCTATACATACTCATAGACTCCTTCTGATGCTTCATAAGCCATATAGATGTCCATATCTGACCTTTTGAACTTATTTGTGGTCAAAGTGTCCTCAAAATTTTTCAAAAAGTATATGAAGTTCTAGAATCCTTTTGATGATAAATCAGCTATTCAGAGGTTTTGACCTCCTGAAGATATTTCTGGCCAAAGAGTCCTCGATCTTGGGCTTTCTATACATACTCATAGACTCCTTCTGATGCATAACAAGCCATATAGATGTCCATCTTTCACCTTTTGAACTCATTTGTGGTCAAAGTGTCCTTAAAATTTTTCAAACTATATAAAGTTATAGAATTCTTTTGATGATAAATCAGCTATTCAGAGGTCCTCTTTTGACCTCCTGAACATATTTCTGGCCAAAGAGTCCTCGACCTTGGGCTTTCTATACATACTCATAGACTCCTACTGTTGCTTCATAAGCCATATAGGTCCATATCTGACCTTTTGAACTTATTTCTGGTCAAAGGGTCCTCAAAAGTTTTCAAACTATGTAAAGTTATAGATTCTTTCTGATGATAAATCTGCTATTCAGAGGTCCACTGTTGACCTACTGAACATATTTCTGGCCAAAGTGTCCTAAAAGATTAATACTGATATCTTCAGACTGATATCTTCGGATTCCATATCCTCCTGACAAAAGTCCATATTTGACATACTGTATTTTTTCCTGACCAAGGAGTATTCGAAACTTGGGCTTTCTATACATACTCCTTCTGATGCTTCATAAGCCATATATATGTCCATATCTGACCTTTTCAACTTATTTGTGGTGAAAGTGTCCTCAAAATTTTTCAAACTATGTAAAGTTATAGAATCCTTTTGATGATCAGCTATTCAGAGGTTTTGACCTCCTGAACATATTTCTGGCCAAAGAGTCCTCGATCTTGGGCTTTCTATACATACTCATAGACTCCTTCTGATGCATCATAAGCCATATAGATGTCCATATCTGTCCTTTTGAACTTATTTGTGGTCAAAGTGTCCTCAAAATTTTTCAAACTATATAAAGTTATAGAATCCTTTTGATGATAAATCAGCTATTCAGAGGTTTTGACCTCCTGAACATATTTCTGGCCAAAGAGTCCTCGATCTTGGGCTTTCTATACATACTCATAGACTCCTTCTGATGCATCATAAGCCATATAGATGTCCATCTCTGATCTTTTGAACTCATTTGTGATCAAAGTGTCCTCAAAATTTTTAAAACTATATAAAGTTATAGAATGCTTTTGATGATAAATCAGCTATTCAGAGGTTTTGACCTCCTGAACATATTTCTGGCCAAAGAGTCCTCGACCTTGGGCTTTCTATACATACTCATAGAATCCTTCTGATGCTTCATAAGCCATATAGATGTCCATATCTGTCCTTTTGAACTTATTTGTGGTCAAAGTGTCCTCAAAATTTTTCAAACTATATAAAGTTCTAGAATCCTTTTGATGATAAATCAGCTATTCAGAGGTTTTGACCTCCTGAACATATTTCTGGCCAAAGAGTCCTCGATCTTGGGCTTTCTATACATACTCATAGACTCCTTCTGATGCATCATAAGCCATATAGATGTCCATCTCTGATCTTTTGAACTCATTTGTGATCAAAGTGTCCTCAAAATTTTTCAAACTATATAAAGTTATAGCATTCTTTTGATGATAAATCAGCTATTCAGAGGTCCTCTTTTGACCTCCTGAACATATTTCTGGCCAAAGAGTCCTCGACCTTGGGCTTTCTATACATACTCATAGAATCCTTCTGATGCTTCATAAGCCATATAGATGTCCATCTCAGACCTTTTGAACTCATTTGTGATCAAAGTGTCCTCAAAATTTTTCAAACTATATAAAGTTATAGAATTCTTTTGATGATAAATCAGCTATTCAGAGGTCCTCTTTTGACCTCCTGAACATATTTCTGGCCAAAGAGTCCTCGACCTTGGGCTTTCTATACATACTCATAGAATCCTTCTGATGCTTCATAAGCCATATAGATGTCCATATCTGTCCTTTTGAACTTATTTGTGGTCAAAGTGTCCTCAAAATTTTTCAAACTATATAAAGTTATAGAATCCTTTTGATGATATATCAGCTATTCAGAGGTTTTGACCTCCTGAACATATTTCTGGCCAATGAGTCCTCGATATTGGGCTTTCTATACATACTCATAGACTCCTTCTGATGCTTCATAAGCCATATAGATGTCCATATCTGACCTTTTGAACTTATTTGTGGTCAAATTGTCCTCAAAATTTTTCAAACTATATAAAGTTATAGAATTCTTCTGATGATAAATCAGCTATTCAGAGGTTTTGACCTCCTGAACATATTTCTGGCCAAAGAGTCCTCGATCTTGGGCTTTCTATACATACTCATAGACTCCCTCTGATGATTCATAAGCCATATAGATGTCCATATCTGACCTTTTGAACTTATTTGTGGTCAAAGTGTCCTCAAAATTTTTCAAACTATATAAAGTTCTGGAATTCTTTTGATGATAAATCAGCTATTCAGAGGTCCCCTTTTGACCTCCTGAACATATTTCTGGCCAAAGAGTCCTCGATCTTGGGCTTTCTATCATAGACTCCCTCTGATGCTTCATAAGCCATATAGATGTCCATATCTGACCTTTTGAACTTATTTGTGGTCAAAGTGTCCTCAAAATTTTTCAAACTATATAAAGTTATAGAATTCTTTTGATGATAAATCAGCTATTCAGAGGTCCTCTTTTGACCTCCTGAACATATTTCTGGCCAAAGAGTCCTCGATCTTGTGCTTTCTATACATACTATAGACTCCCTCTGATGCTTTATAAGCCATATAGATGTCCATATCTGACCTTTTGTACTTATTTGTGGACAAATTGTCCTCAAAATTTTTCAAACTATATAAAGTTATAGAATCCTTTTGATGATAAATCAGCTATTCAGAGGTCCTCTTTTGACCTCCTGAACATATTTCTGGCCAAAGAGTCCTCGATCTTGGGCTTTCTATACATACTCATAGATTCCTTCTGATGCTTCATATGCCATATAGATGTCCATATCTGACCTTTTGAACTTATTTGTGGTCAAAGTGTCCTCAACATTTTTCAAACTATATAAAGTTCTAGAATCCTTTTGATGATAAATCAGCTATTCAGAGGTTTTGACCTCCTGAACATATTTCTGGCCAAAGAGTCCTCGATCTTGGGCTTTCTATACATACTCATAGAATCCTTCTGATGCTTCATAAGCCATATAGATGTCCATCTCTGACCTTTTGAACTCATTTGTGATCAAAGTGTCCTCAAAATTTTTCAAACTATATAAAGTTATAGAATTCTTTTGATGATAAATCAGCTATTCAGAGGTCCTCTTTTGACCTCCTGAACATATTTCTGGCCAAAGAGTCCTCGACCTTGGGCTTTCTATACATACTCATAGAATCCTTCTGATGCTTCATAAGCCATATAGATGTCCATATCTGTCCTTTTGAACTTATTTGTGGTCAAAGTGTCCTCAAAATTTTTCAAACTATATAAAGTTATAGAATCCTTTTGATGATATATCAGCTATTCAGAGGTTTTGACCTCCTGAACATATTTCTGGCCAATGAGTCCTCGATATTGGGCTTTCTATACATACTCCTAGACTCCTTCTGATGCTTCATAAGCCATATAGATGTCCATATCTGACCTTTTGAACTTATTTGTAGTCAAAGTGTCCTCAAAATTTTTCAAACTATATAAAGTTCTGGAATTCTTTTGATGATAAATCAGCTATTCAGAGGTCCCCTTTTGACCTCCTGAACATATTTCTGGCCAAAGAGTCCTCGATCTTGGGCTTTCTATCATAGACTCCCTCTGATGCTTCATAAGCCATATAGATGTCCATATCTGACCTTTTGAACTTATTTGTGGTCAAAGTGTCCTCAAAATTTTTCAAACTATATAAAGTTATAGAATTCTTTTGATGATAAATCAGCTATTCAGAGGTCCTCTTTTGACCTCCTGAACATATTTCTGGCCAAAGAGTCCTCGATCTTGTGCTTTCTATACATACTATAGACTCCCTCTGATGCTTCATAAGCCATATAGATGTCCATATCTGACCTTTTGAACTTATTTGTGGTCAAAGTGTCCTCAAAATTTTTCAAACTATATAAAGTTATAGAATCCTTTTGATGATAAATCAGCTATTCAGAGGTTTTGACCTCCTGAACATATTTCTGGCCAAAGAGTCCGAAAAGATTAATACTGATATCTTTAGACTGATATCTTCGGATTCTATATCCTCCTGACAAAAGTTCATATTTGACATACTGAATTTATTTCTGGCCAAGGAGTATTCGAAACTTGGGCTTTCTATACATACTCATAGACTCCTTCTGATGCTTCATAAGCCATATATATGTCCATATCTGACCTTTTGAACTCATTTGTGGTCAAAGTGTCCTCAAAATTTTTCAAACTATATGAAGTTCTAGAATCCTTTTGATGATAAAACAGCTATTCAGAGGTTTTGACCTCCTGAAGATATTTCTGGCCAAAGAGTCCTCGATCTTGGGCTTTCTATACATACTCATAGACTCCTTCTGATGCATAACAAGCCATATAGATGTCCATCTTTCACCTTTTGAACTCATTTGTGGTCAAAGTGTCCTTAAAATTTTTCAAACTATATAAAGTTATAGAATTCTTTTGATGATAAATCAGCTATTCAGAGGTCCTCTTTTGACCTCCTGAACATATTTCTGGCCAAAGAGTCCTCGACCTTGGGCTTTCTATACATACTCATAGACTCCTACTGTTGCTTCATAAGCCATATAGGTCCATATCTGACCTTTTGAACTTATTTGTGGTCAAAGGGTCCTCAAAAGTTTTCAAACTATGTAAAGTTATAGATTCTTTCTGATGATAAATCAGCTATTCAGAGGTCCATTGTTGACCTACTGAACATATTTCTGGCCAAAGTGTCCTAAAAGATTAATGCTGATATCTTCAGACTGATATCTTCGGATTCTATATCCTCCTGACAAAAGTCCATATTTGACATACTGAATTTTTTTCTGTTCAAGGAGTATTCGAAACTTGGGCTTTCTATACATACTCCTTCTGATGCTTCATAAGCCTGGCTTCAATATGTCCATATCTGACCTTTTTAACTTATTTGTGGTCAAAGTGTCCTCAAATTTTTTTAAACTATATAAAGTTATAGAATCCTTTTGATGATCAGCTATTCAGAGGTTTTGACCTCCTGAACATATTTCTGGCAAAAGAGACCTCGATCTTGGGCTTTCTATACATACTCATAGACTCCTTCTGATGCATCATAAGCCATATAGATGTCCATATCTGACCTTTTGAACTTATTTGTCGTCAAAGTGTCCAGCAAATTTTTCAAACTATATAAAGTTGTCGAATCCTTTTGATGATAAATCAGCTATTCAGAGGTTTTGACCTCCTGAACATATTTCTGGCCAAAGAGTCCTCGATCTTGGGCTTTCTATACATACTCATAGACTCCTTCTGATGCTTCATAAGCCATCTTTATAGATGTCCATATCTGACCTTTTGAACTTATTTGTGGTCGAAGTGTCCTCAACAGAAATATCTTCAGGAGGTCAAAAGGGGACCTCTGTATCGCTGATTTATCATCAAAAGGAGTCTATTACTTTATATAGTTTGAAATATTTTGAGGATACTTTGACCACAAATAAGTTCAAAAGGTCATATGGCTTATGAAGCATCAGGAGTCTTTGAGTATGTATTGAAAGCTCAAGATCGAGGACTCTTTGGCCAGAAATATGTCCAGGAGGTCAAAATCTCTGAATAGCTGATTTATCATCAAAAGGATTCTAAAACTTTATATAGTTTAAAACATTTTGAGGACCCTTTGACCACAAATAAGTTCAAAAGGTCAGATATGGACATATATACGGCTTAAGCATCAGAAGGAGTATGTATAGAAAGCCCAAGTTTCGAATACTCCTTGGCCAGAAAAATATTCAGTATGTCAAATATGGACTTTTGTCAGGAGGATATAACATCCGAAGATATCAGTCTGAATGTATGGTATTAATCTTTTAGGACTCTTTGGCCAGAAATATGTTCAGTAGGTCAAAAGGGGACCTCTGAATAGCTAATTTATCATCAGAAAGAGTCTATAACTTTATATAGTTTAAAAACTTTTTAGGATCCTTTGACCAGAAATAAGTTCAAAAGGTCAGATATGGACATCTATGTGGCTTTTGAAGCATCAGAGGGAGTCTATGAGTATATATAGAAAGCCCAAGATCGAGGACTCTTTGGCCAGAAATATGTTCAAAGAGGTCAAAAGGGGACCTCTGAATAGCTGATTTATCATCAGAAGAATTCTATAACTTTATATAGTTTGAAAAATTTTGAGGACACTTTGACCACAAATAAGTTCAAAAGGTCAGATATGGACATCTATATGGCTTATGAAGCATCAGAAGGAGTCTATGAGTATGTATAGAAAGCCCAAGATCGAGGACTCTTTGGCCAGAAATATGTTCAGGAGGTCAAAACTTCTGAATAGCTGATTTATCATCAAAAGGATTCGACAAGTTTGTATAGTTTAAAACATTTTGAGGACACTTTGACCACAAATAAGTTCAAAAGTTCAGATATGGACAGCCTAAACCATAGGCTTATGATGCATCAAAGGAGTCTATGAGAATGTATAGAAAGCCCAATTAGGCTATATGATGATCTACAAAAAAAATACAAATTAATTATCTTATTATTAAAATACATTATTAGGATTTTACCACCTCCGTCTTATTTTAAGCCAGGAAAAACACAGCCCCATTTAAAGCCTTGTTCCATGTGCCCCCCTTTTATACTTTGAGCACCTGCCCCTCCAGAGGTCTCTGCACGGCCCTGTTGAGCACTGAAGAAATCCGGTGAGAACTGTTTTCAGTGCGCGCTCCGTCACATAATTCTCTAATCATAAACCACAAAGTGCAAAAAAAAAGAGCCCCGCCGGCGCGCGCGCACTCTCACGTCTTCAAAGCGATGTCTTGCTCTCTCTCCCTCGCGCAATTTATCAAAATCAAATGACACGATGGTAAAAGGTCGAAAGAACAAAGTTTCACGTGGAGCATTCTGATATTTTCTTCCCCTGAAATACCACTGGGTGTGAATTCTGCTTAAAAAAAAAAAAAAAAAACGTTGCCTTATTTTCTCTGAAAAGCGTTCCTCACATTCAAATGACATAAAACACACTTTCAGTAAACTATTCAGTGATGAAATGTGTTCAATCTTGTGCGATGTCCTAACTGCTGGGATAATCAACGCGTACACGAACGACTCGCAAACTAATGACTCTTTTGAACCGATTCACTTTAATGAATTGTTAAAACAATTGATCTGTCCAACACTGAACTCACAAGACGTCTGAATCGGTGTAACAGACCGGTAACACTTTAGGTTCCATTTATCAAACTATTGTTAACTACATTAGTTAACATTAACTATTAATCTTTGTCAATGTTAATTTCACCATTTACTAGTAGCCTACATTATTGAAATCAAAAGTTGTATTTGGTAACATTAGTAAATGCACTGTGAAGAAACATGAACAAACAATGAAAAGCTTTATTTTTATTAACTAAGATTAACAAAGATTAACAAATACAGGAACAAATGTATTATTCATGGTTAGTTCATGTTAGTTACCCTAATACATGAACTAATGTTAAATCAAACCATACTGTAAAGTGTTACAAACAAATAATTTACTCAGAAGTGCTTACCCCATTTTTTAAAAATTATTATTAATAGTGGTTAGCAAGATTTCACCTCAATAAACTACAGTATTTTTCGGTTATTTATAAAACAATGTTTAGATTTTTGTAGAAAATTACAAAAAAATTTGTAGAAATCATTTAGTTTAGACTGGAGTGAGGTGAACATTTTCAGCTTTTTTCCCAGTGTTATTTGCAATGAAAGTTCAAGTTACATGGTTTGTGAGTGTGGTGTTGAGTTTTATGACACTCTTTTTCTCTGTTTCAGAATACTGATTCACAAGCATTCCTTACTGCACTTCAAAGGTAAAGGGTTAATTAGGGACATGGCCACAAATACAAAATGCTTCAGATTTGGCTTGTTGATAAGAAAATCGTTATAGTTAAAAAATTATCAGAAATATATAAGCTATTAGAAAAAGTACCACAAATAATTAAGACTGTTTATGCCACAAATAATTAAGACTACATTTATCCATCCATTCTCCAAACCACTTGTCCTATATAGTAAACCTGTTGGATGGTAGGTCAATCACAGGTTTTAGTCCGCATATTTGACATAACTCAGCTTCTAGAAAATTTAAGAGTAATTTTTTTTTTAAAGACATTCTTGAGATAAATTCCTAAAATTATCTGTATTCTACATATAGATAACATATCATAAAGTATCATAATCATCATCATGAAGTCATATTTCATTATGTTGTCATTATTTTTTTTTTCAGACTGACTGATCAGAGCACAACCTGCATTTTCTGCTGGACTTTTCCCTCTGGTTAGTATTAATATTGTTTCTTAAGCTGTATTATGGCATTTTCATCCCATCGCCATAATTGTAGTCTCTGTGCCTTAATATGTCTGTTTTTATATTTTTTCAGGTTCCTTGGGTTTTGCCGTTTTCTACAGAGAGCAGTTTATTTAACCCCAACTATTGATATCTGTGTCTTGCAACATGCTCATTTCAGGGCACCTTAATGTTTGGGATTAGGGCTGTCACGATTTCACACATTTTTAATGTGTTGATCCACATCAAATTTTAACTCGCAAATTCTCAAAAAATGGTCGTATATGACCTGGAGCCCTGCAATGCTAATCATAATGACTTTATCACTCTATACAACACTTTCAAATAATATCATTTCTGCCTTATTCAATGATTTTCAAATACACCTTTTATAAGTGACTCAAATTTACAGTGCTTGCAGAGATGGAGTAGCATTTACTGTGAACCGGTCGACCCACTTTGATCTCAGTGCTGCGCATATACTTATTTAATTAAAATATTGCAATTTTTTAAATAATCACACTAAGCCAAATTGTGATTTCGATTTAATTTCTGTTAATCGTGCAGCTCTAGATATAAACAAAAAAACAACAATGCTCACTTGCTATAAGTATATGAATATCAGTAGATTGTCGATTGATAATCTCCATTAGGGATGCACCAATATCAGTATTGGGCCCGATACTGAGCTCATGTACTCGTACTCGTAAAAATGCTCCGAAAACCAATAACCAATACCAGGCAGCGTGTGTAGGCTACAGTACAGTGTTTGTGTCCAGACAAAGAATCACTGACAACAGAAGGGATAAAAAAGAAGGCTGTTTATGAAGTAAATGTATCTTATTAGTGGAATATTAAACAAAATATAATAACACATAGCTGTGGTACGCAAGCTGATCAGAGAAAAACATGCAGTGTTTATTACAATGTAAATTGTTAATCAAATAAATAAATTAATTAATCTTTAATTTTAAATGCCTTTTTAGTTTTTTAGTTTATCTTTAATACTGTTTAGCAAAAATGTCTTTGTCCCAAACACTATGAAGTGCAATTTAAAATTTAACACAGATTCTATAACACTCATTTTGACCAACAGCCTAATTCCATGAATAATTATTTACAGGTTGAACAGGCAAGCACCAGTGCAGCTGTAGCTCAGTTTTCGGGTAGAACGTATGTAGAAGGTAGTGATATTGCACCCAGGGTTTTGTCTGTGCAGGCATCTCATTGTCAAAGTGATGATAGGTATGACAGTTTCTCGAGAAATCATCAGTGCACGTGTGTAGCGTTGACATTTTTAGCTAATCAGAGTGAAGGGATTACGTTCAAGATGCCTGACCTTGATAGAGTTTTAGAGGAGGGAGATGCGTGTTATGTCTATATTAAAATGCAGCTTATTGCTGAAGGGAGGTTTAATCGCAACCATCTGACAATGGAGGAAGTACCATTGAGCGTTGCATCATTTCACCGGACACATAATGTGCTGAAGTCAGGAGTGATGTTTGGATACCTCAGAGCCACAGGGACCCCTGGCACTGAAGAGTGGTGGATTCCTCTCACTGAAAGGCTACAGTGTCTCTCAACAGATGTCAGTCATGCTCTGCTCCTTGTTGCTCCAGAGTGTATTGCTGTGTTCAGAGACAGATCTGGAAGGTACGGATACTTTGATTCACACTCGAGGACTGCTGCAGGCTTGCCCCATCCTACTGGCCATGGAACTGCTGTCATGTTGACTTTCACCCACCTGAGTGACATGGCAGACAGAGTTCTCAAGATCTTCCGGGATCGTGGTGATGAGACCAGCTATGAATTCATGCCTGTGTCTTTTGAAACAGAGCAACAGTCTGTCCAACTGCCTTCACCATCTGTTTGTGAACCGGTATCACAAATGATTTCAGCTCTACCAGAACCAGCAACAAATGTTGGAGCCAAAGTAAATCGTGTTGGCTCAGGAGCTGAAAACCGAGATGTGGTAGATAAAACAAATAAGCACAGAAGAAGAAAAGAAATGCGTAAAACATTTTAAATGTCAAAACAAGGCAGAGAACCTCAGAACCCGGCTGCACCTTATGCCACCAGGAAACATAAAAAAAGGGATTGTGAGAGAAAAAGGAAGCGAATAAGATAAAGTATAATCAAGATGCTCTCTTCCGAAACCAAATGAAATGGTCTATAGTGAGAAGATACAGCACGGATACCGTCTTCCAGAAGAAGATGAAAGAATACAGTAAGAAGAGGTACAGCACAGATGCTCTCTTCCAGAAGAAGAAGAAAGAGTACAGTAAGAAGAGGTACAGCACAGATGCTCTCTTCCAAAAGAAGAAGAAAGAGTACATTAAAAAGAGGTACAGCACAGATACTCTATTCCAGAGGAGAATGAAAGAGTACATGGTGAGGAGATATGCAGGTGACCCAGAGTTCAGAGCACATCACATACTGCGATGTACCCTGCGCAAAACCCAGAAATGTGCCGGTGATGCTACATTCTTCACGTTCTTCATCGATTGCAATGCGCACTGCGGATCAAAAAGAAATATAAACCGTACATCCGTCCCAGCCAGGAAACACCCCAGCCTTGTGTTAACAAAGTGATGGAAAGTGCCATACATGCATTCCGGTGTAAGATTCAGCATGGCCCTACACATGTCTGCACAGTCTGTCACAGAGCCCTGTTTCCTAATCAAGTCAAGGTCTGTAATAGAATGGGTTATGCCAAAAACGTTCATGTTGCAGCGTCTTGCCTAACAGGGAAGTATGTTCACGCTTGTAATAGTGCCTGCTCAGGTTCCTGCGTAGTTCCGGAAGAGAGAAGACAGGAATGGATTTGCCACACTTGTGACAGCCACCTCAAGAGAGGACAGATCTCTTCAATTGCAGCAGCTAACAAACTGGAGTTGCCACCAATCCCTGCGGAATTGGATGTATTAAATGTCCTTGAACGTCAACTCATAGCAAAAATTTTACCATTTGCAAAAATAGGTGCATTACCCAAAGGACAGCAGAGAGCAGTACGTGGTGCCGTTGTGTGTGTGCCCTCCGAGATGGAGAAGACTGTCAACTCTCTGCCAAGACCAAGAAGTGAGGCCCAGCTGCTGCAGGTGAAGCTGAAGAGACACGTTAAGTTTAAAGGATACCAGCAGTTCCACACGGTGAATATGCATAATGTGCTTGCAGCTTTATCAAAGCTGAAAGCAATGCATTCGGAATACAGGGATATCTCCATAAGAGAAACTGCTATATCTGAAAGTCCCCTACATGAGGAAGCTGGTGTCTCTGAAAGTCACCTAGACGAGGAAGCTGAAGTCTCTGAGATGCAACAAGAAGTCGATGTTGCTGAGCAGGATGAGCAACACGTTAGCGTCGAGGAAAAGGATGAGCTTCGACCCGGGCTCACATTAGACACGTGCATGCAGCCGCCCGACATCGGACAGGAGATCTTGTCGTACGGTGAGGGAATATTTAGTATCGCACCTGCACAAGGACAGAGGCCTGTTGGATTTTTCAAAATCCCAAAGCTGGAAGCCATGGCGTTCCCTGTTCAATTCCCCACTGGACAGAATTCCATTGACGAGGAAAGACAAATTTCAACATCTCTCTTTAGGGCGCCACGTTAGGGAAGGGGTCCACGAACAGCCTGCTAGGTACTCCGTGGTAGGAGGTCAGTGGGCCGCTGCGCGCCGCCCCCTAGACGATTTTTCGGGGGCCCCGACGACCGCGCCGGCCCCGAGGGGGCGCCTGGCGGGGACGGCCGGAGGCGTCGCCTCGGCCCCAGGGGCCCCGGGGGCCCCACGGGAGCTCGACGAAATCCGGCCGACTCGCCCGCAATCTGGGCATCGGCCACAGGGGCGACACCAGGCCACCCGCAGTCGTTTCGACGCGTGCCGAATAGGTTGCAGGCGGGCGTCCACGGAGCGCACGCGCCTCCCCCTGACCGCCTATTCGGCAGATTCCCTGACCACGCCCGCCGACCACGAAGCGCCCGTTCGTCCCACTGGCCACCAGCTCTACAGCCCCCCGACCAAGCCCACTGACACGAACAGCCTATCCGTCCCACTGACCGCCATTTCGACCGCGGAGCGCCTGACCCGCCCCCTGACCACGCCCACTGACACGAACAGCCTATTCGTCCCCCTGACCGCCCGTGTGACCGCGAAGTGCCCGTTCGTCCCCCTGGCCGCCCGTGTGACCACGGACGGCCTATCCGTCCCACTGACCGCCTATGTGACCGCGAATGGCCCGTTCGTCCCCCTGACCGCCCGTGTGACCACGGACGGCCTATTCGTCCCACTGACCGCCTATGTGACCGCAAAGTGCCCGTTCGTCCCCCTGACCGCCCGTGTGACCACGGACGGCCTATTCGTCCCACTGACCGCCTATGTGACCGCGAACGGCCCGTCCGTCCACGGCCAACCTAAGTGACAGCCCTTGGCCTCGCCCACTGACCACGGACAGCCTATTCGTCCCACTGACCGCCTATGTGACCACGAACGGCCCGTTCGTCCACGGCCAACCTAAGTGACAGCCCGTGGCCTCGCCCACTGACCACGGACAGCCTATTCGTCCCACTGACCGCCTATGTGACCACGAACGGCCTGTCCGTCCACGGCCAACCTAAGTGACAGCCCTTGGCCTCGCCCACTGACCACGGACAGCCTATTCGTCCCCCTGACCGCCTATGTGACCACGAACGGCCTATCCGTCCACGGCCAATCTATGTGACAGCCCGTGGCCCTGCCCACTGACCACGAACAGCCTATTCGTCCCACTGACCGCCTATGTGACCACGAACGGCCTGTCCGTCCACGGCCAATCTAAGTGACAGCCCTTGGCCTCGCCCACTGACCACGGACAGCCTCTTCGTCCCCCTGACCGCCTATGTGACCACGAACGGCCTATCCATCCACGGCCAATCTAAGTGACAGCCCGTGGCCCTGCACACTGACCACAAACAGCCTAATCGTCCCCCTGACCTCCTGTGTGACCACGAATGGCCTATGTGTCCCATCAGCAGAACTATGCATCATTAGACTTAAAATGTCATGTCCACGGAGAGCTTACAGGGACCCTGTCATATAAGTTACAAGTGGGCCCTTCCTGTGCTTACAGGGACCCTGTCAAATAAGTTGCAGGTGGGCACAGGAAGGGTCCACCTGCAACTTATTTGATGGGACCTCTTTAGGCTGTCCATGGTCAATGCATTAAAAGGTCATATTTCATTATTCTAAATGATTTATTGCAAAAATCATAGCCACCAGGCGCCGAGATATGGACGGGTGAGTTTTTGGAAAGATACAGGTGAGTTTTTGGAAAGATACGGTTGAGTTTTTGGAAAGATATGGTTGAGTTTTTGGAGAGATACGGGTGAGTTTTTGGAAAGATACAGGTGAGTTTTTGGAAAGATACGGGTGAGTTTATGGAAAGATACAGGTGAGTTTTTGGAAAGATACATGTGAGTTTTTGGAAAGATACACAGGGAAGACATGTTGGTGTACCTTAAAGTTCATAATTATGCATAATTAGCCTTAAATGGACATGTCCACGGACAGCTTACAGGGACCCTGTCAAATAAGTTGCAGGTGGGCACAGGAAGGGCCCACATGTAACTTATTTGATATGTCCACGGACAGCTTACAGGGACCCTGTCATATAAGTTACAAGTGGGCTGTCAAATAAGTTACAGGTGGGCACAGGAAGGTCCCACCTGTAACTTATTTGACGGGACCTCTTTAGGCTGTCCGTGGTCAATGCATTAACAGGTCATAATTCACATTGTAAATGTTTTATTGCTTAAAACATGCAGTACAGTGCACAGGGAAGACAATGCAACATGTTGGGGTACTTTACAGTTAATAATTATGCATAATTAGCCTTAAATGGACATGTCCACGGACAGCTTACAGGGACCCTGTCGAATAAGTTGCAGGTGGGCACAGGAAGGGCCCACTTGTAACTTATTTGACAGGGTCCTTTTAAGCTGTCCGTGGACATATCAAATAAGTTATAGGTGGTCCATTCCTGTGCCCAACTGTAACTTATATGACAGGGTCCCTGCAAGCTGTCTGTGGACACGACATGTCCATGGAGAGCTTACAGGGACACTGTCAAATAAGTTACAAGTGGGCCCTTCCTGTGCCCAACTGTAACTTATATGACAGTGTCCCCGCAAGCTGTCTGTGGACACGACGTGTCCATGGAGAGCTTAGAGGGACCCTGTCGAATAAGTTGCAGGTGGGCACAGGAAGGGCCCACCTGTAACTTATTTGACGTGACCTCTTTAGGCTGTCCGTGGTCAATGCATTAATAGGTCATAATGTATGATTATTAATGTTTTATTACTTAAAATATGCAGTACAGTGCACATGGAAGACAATGCAACATGTTGGGGTACTTTACAGTTCATAATTATGCATAATTAGCCTTAAATGGACATGTCCACGGACAGCTTACAGGGACCCTGTCAAATAAGTTGCAGGTGGGCACAGGAAGGGCCCACATGTAACTTATTTGATATGTCCATGGACAGCTTACAGGGACCCTGTCATATAAGTTACAAGTGGGCTGTCAAATAAGTTGCAGGTGGGCACAGGAAGGTCCCACCTGTAACTTATTTGACGGGACCTCTTTAGGCTGTCCGTGGTCAATGCATTAACAGGTCATAATTCACATTGTAAATGTTTTATTGCTTAAAACATGCAGTACAGTGCACAGGGAAGACAATGCAACATGTTGGGGTACTTTACAGTTAATAATTATGCATAATTAGCCTTAAATGGACATGTCCACGGACAGCTTACAGGGACCCTGTCGAATAAGTTGCAGGTGGGCACAGGAAGGGCCAATTAGCGTGAAAAAAGGTCCGAGGCACACGGAACTCTAGAACCCGTCCCCGGGGCCCGTGACGAGACGCATACGTCAGTTTCGGGACGATCGGGCGTTTCCTTCAAACCGTTTGGCTGAAACACACACTTAGAACCGTTCTAGAACCCCGCGACGCACGATCTAGAACCGGGGGCCCCTGGACTAGCACCGTGTCGAATTTGGGGTCGCTGCGACCTTTTGACCCCGTTTGGCCCCTGTTTGTTTGATGTCCCACCTGCAACTTATTCCATGGGGCTGTTGGTGGCCAATTAGCGCAAAAAAAGGTCCGAGGGACACGGAACTCTAGAACCCGGCATAGGGGCCCGTGACGGTACGCATACGCCGATTTCGGGCCGATCGGACCTTTATGTCCACCTTTCACCGAGCACATGGTCCGATTAATGGAGTCCCTCATGCACACACATACAGGCATATGGTCAAAGTGAACCAAAGGGAGGAGAATTTCGCACTGCAAAAAAAACACACTTGGAACCGATCTAGAACCCTGCGATCCGTGATCTAGAACCGGGGGCCCCTCGACTACCAGGGCGGCGAATTTGGAGGCGCTGCGACCTTTGACCCCTGTGTTTCCGCCCTCCCACGTGCAACTTATTCAGTTCAAACTTCATAGGCGCTTCCAGGTCAAAGGGGTCTTTTTTCGGCCAAACGAGCGGACGGGGACACGGAACTCTAGAACCCGTCCCAGGGGCCCGTGACGGGACGCATACGGCAGTTTCGGGGCGATCGGGCGTTTCCTTCAAACCGTTTGGCCGAAACACACACTTAGAACCGATCTAGAACCCCGCGACCCACGATCTAGAACCGGGGGCCCCTGGACTAGCACCGTGTCGAATTTGGGGTCGCTGCGACCTTTCGACCCCTTTTGGCCCCTGTTTATGTGTCGTCCCACGTGCAACTTATTCCATGGGGCTGTTGGTAGCCAATTAGCGCGAAAAAAGGTCAGAGGGACACGGAACTCTAGAACCCGTCCCAGGGGCCTGTGACGAGGCGCATAAGTCAGTTTCGGGCCGATCGGACCTTTCTGTCACACGTCCACCAAACGCCTATGAAAATGAATGGGATAAGTTGCAAGTGTCAGTGGCCCCCGTTCGGCCCCCGGAGGTCCCATGGGCCCCAAACACTGCATGCCGGTAGTCCTCGGGCCCCCGAACAACATATCAGGAGGACGAGTCTCTAGAACCCAGGGCTCAATTTTTTGCAACCCTTGTTCAAGTTTTTCTCACAGGCCACTTGCACTCATAGACAGCTCATAGACTGTCATGCCCACTTGAAAGGTCAAACTGAAAACACACTTAGAACCGATCTAGAACCCCGCGACGCACGATCTAGAACCGGGGGCCCCCGGACTGGCACCGTGTCGAATTTGGGGTCGCCGCGACCTTTCGACCCCTTTTGGCCCCTGTTTATGTGTCGTCCCACGTGCAACTTATTCCATTGGGCTGTTGGTGGCCAATTAGCGCGAAAAAAGGTCCGAGGGACACGGAACTCTAGAACCCGCCCCAGGGGCCCGTGACGGGATGCATACGTCAGTTTCGGGACGATCGGGCGTTTCCTTCAAACCGTTGTGCTCAAACACACACTTAGAACCGATCTAGAACCCCGCGACCCACGATCTAGAACCGGGGGCCCCTGGACTAGCACCGTGTCGAATTTGGGGTCGCTGCGACCTTTTGATCCCTTTTGGCCCCTGTTTGTTGGACGTCCCACCTGCAACTTATTCCATTGGGCTGTTGGTGGCCAATTAGCGCGAAGAAAGGTCCGAGGGACACGGAACTCTAGAACCCGTCCCAGGGGCCCGTGACGAGGCGCATACGTCATTTTCGGGGCGATCGGACCACACCGAACCTCGTTCGGCCCCTGGAGGTGCTAGGGGCCCAAAACTTCACAGAGCGCCTCGTCGCATGGCCCCCAAAAACATACAGAGAGGGGAACATGTACACACACTCACAAAAAAACACTTGTGGGATAGGGGCCAAAATAGGTGCTTCGTGGACAGTGAGGAAGACTGTGATGAAGTTTAGGTGGTCAGGGGGACCCCATAGGCACTTTGTGGCAATGAAGAAGAGATAGGTGGTTAGGGGTCAAAATAGGCACTTCGTGGGCAGTGAGGAAGACTATGGTGAAGTTTAGGTGGTCAGGGGGGCCCAATAGGCACTTTGTGGCAATGAAGAAGAGATAGGTGATTAGGGGTCAAAATAGGCGCTTCGTGGGAAGGGAGGAAGACTATGGTGAAGTTTAGGTGGTCAGGGGGACCCCATAGGCACTTTGTGGCAATGAAGAAGAGATAGGTGGTTAGGGGGTCAAAATAGGCGCTTCATGGGCAATGAGGAAGACTATGGTGAAGTTTAGGTGGTCAGGGGCACCCCATAGGCACTTTGTGGCAATGAAGAAGAGATAGGTGGTTAGGGGGTCAAAATAGGTGCTTCGTGGGCGATGAGGAAGACTATGGTGAAGTTTAGGTGGTCAGGGGGCCCCCATAGGCACTTTGTGGCAATGAAGAAGAGATAGGTGGTCAGGGGTCCAAATAGGGGCTTCGTGGCACTGAGGAGGACTATGGTGAAGAGTAGGTAGTTGGCGGACCCCAAAAGCACTTGGTGGACCTGCCCGTAGTGCAATGGCACCCCCGGAGGCGTCCACACAGGGCCTATGTTAATTTATGGTAATTTGGGCTACTTTGTATGCGATTTTGGAAAACGTCCACGTCACCATTAGGTTAAGCAGCTCGTGTCGTCCATTTCGAGCATGCGGACTTCGGAGTGCCTAGGGTGACAATGGCAACTTAAATGAATGGGAAAATTCCCACGAACCACCTAGTTTCCCTTACTCCCAGTATGTATTTCAACGCGAGATTGTTCAGCGTGGACACGCGTTTTGCAAAAGATCAGAGTTATCTTTTCTTTGCACAGTTTGTAACGGAAACGCAACTGGCTAGAAACAGCATGTCTATTCAGTTGCGAAAAGGCAAACCTGTCACAAGAGACGGCCGAAGAATTTCTAACAGACTGCTTCAAGACAACCGGGAGATTGAAAGACTGGTTCACAACAGAGACGCCACGCGGTTCATGCAACCACTGAGAGGCTCTCCATCGTATTGGGAGAAAACTTTGAGGGATCTACAGGCTATGATAAGACAGTTAGGAACCCCTACGTTTTTTTGCACATTCAGTGCAGCCGAAATGAGATGGCCTGAAGTAATTACAGCAATCAAGGCCCAGCAAGGTAAACACGCCGACTTTTCCGAGCTTGACTGGACGACAAAGTGTGAAATCCTCCGAAGCAATCCGGTCACTGTCATGTGTATGTTTGAGAAGCGGGTGGATGCGCTAATGACTCATCTGCTTTTGTCGCCTGCCCAACCCATTGGTAAAGTTGAGGACTACTTTTACCGAGTGGAGTTTCAAGCTAGAGGAAGCCCACATATCCATCTTCTTGTTTGGATAAAGGACGCACCCGAGTTTGAAAAGGACTCTGATAAGGATGTTTGTGACTTTATTGACCGCAACATAACCTGCCAGTTGCCCGATCCCTCGGCTGATCCTGAGCTTCACAAGATCGTCACAGAGGTCCAGCTTCACAGCAAGAACCACTCAAAGTCCTGTAAGAAGGGAAATCTATTGTGTCAATTTGGGTTCCCCAAACTACCGGTGTCTAGCACCACGATCACTCGTCCGCGACCACAGCGTCCTGAAGAAGAGGATGACACGGACACTTCTCCATCTGGAAGCTGCATGTTTGCATCTAAACAACCACAGCGTCCTGAAGAAGAGCATGAGAAAGAGCAAAAGCAAGCAGACAGAAGAAAGTTGAGACGGGAGGCTGCTCAAAAGGCAATGAGCGAAGCCAGGACAAAACTCAAGCCGGTGTGGGATCTGTTGAATGACCCCCAAGCCTCTTTTGACAGCTTGTCAGACCTACTGACAAAGAGTAAGTTGTCCATCGATGACTACAATGAGAACGTAAAAGCATTGTCCAATGCCAACGTGATTCTGCTGAAGCGTGATCCAAAGGAGTCTTGGGTGAATGGATACAATCCCGATTTGTTGAGGGCATGGAACGCTAATATGGACATTCAGTTCGTTCTTGATGCTTTTAGCTGCGTTATGTATATGCTTTCGTATATTTCCAAACCGGAGCATGAAATGGGCGATTTACTTAAGAACGTAATCAAGAGTGTGCGTGAGACGAACGTTAGCGAGGAAGATGAAATGAAGCAGATAATGCAAGCCTACTCCAAACACAGGCAAGTTAGCGCTCAGGAGTCTGTGGCACGGACATGCAGCTTACCGTTGAAGAAGTGTTCACGAAGTGTTGTGTTTCTACCGACGGATGATGACGCACTAAAGATGAGTCTTCCCCTAAGCGTCCTACAAAATAAAAATCCCGATTCGGAGGATGTATGGATGTCAGGGATGATGGATAAATACAGAGCAAGGCCTCAAACGTGTGACTTTGAAAAGATGTGTCTGGCAGAATTTGCTTCGGAGTGCCGCATCGTGTACGGTCAACAAACGAAAGGCAAGAACGTTCACCAGCTGCTCAACGGCATGGGTTTTTTTCAGAAAAGAACTGGGAAGGCTGCAGTTATTAGATATGCACGTTTTTCGGAGGAAAAACAACCCGAAAAGTTTTACAGTAGATTACTTAAGCTTTATATGCCACATCGAAGCAACGAACAGCTAAAACCGCCTAGATTTCCGACATATGAGACATTTTACAAGAGTGCAAAGGTGGAACTACCCTGGACAAAACCTGGTTTGCTTTTCCCTGTCTGCGGCGTAGAGCAAGCACTCAAGGAAAAGTTTGAAAAACACAGCGACGAGGTGGATAAGGCGTTCGATCAGCTGCAACAGCAAGGGCCACCCGAGAACGCATGGGCCGCCTTTGCACCAGAGATTGAAGTGGATCGTTTAGAGTGTGTTGCAGAACGACAAGACATCAATCCAGATGATGAGGATGTACAAGATGATGTCCCAGAATTTCAGATTCTTGAACATGGAGATGGAGTCGTGCCACAAATAGAGGCCCCGCAGATGAGCATCGAATTTGTTAGGAAGATGTTCAGAAGTCTAAACGAGACGCAGGCAGCCATATTCTACACGATCTGCGAGTGGTGTCAGAAGCGTGTGTGGGGTCATAATCCGGAACAATTTTTCTACTTCGTGTCAGGTGGTGCTGGTTGTGGCAAATCACACGTCATCAAGTGCATATACACGGAAGCGACCAAGATTCTGCGACAACTGCCTCGACTACGGGAGGAAGGAGATCTATCCGTGCCTACGGTGCTCTTGAGTGCATTTACTGGAACGGCAGCGTTCAACATATCCGGTAAAACACTGCATTCCATCTTAAAACTTCCAAGGAATCTGAAGCCACCGTATCAAGGACTTGGAAATGCCCTAGATGAACTACGAGCAAGACTACGCGACGTGGAGATTCTTATCATCGATGAAGTGTCCATGATTTCAAAGGATCTTTTTGCCTACCTAAACTGGAGATGTCAGCAAATCAAAGGCAGCAAGAAACCTTTCGGGGGAATATCTGTTCTCGCCGTCTGCGACTTTTACCAACTGCCACCTCTGGGTAAAGCCAAACCACTCTGCGTGTACGAAGAGGATGTTTTGGACTTCTGGAAAGAACATTTCCAAATGATTACCCTCACCGAGATCATGCGTCAGAAAGAAGACCTGTCTTTTGCCCAACTTTTAAACCGCCTACGGGTGAAACAGAAGACCGACGATCTTGCCGAAGAAGATAGAGCTTTGCTACTCCAGGCTGTGAAGGACCCCAACGACTGCCCGTGTGATGCACTGCACATATTTGCCACCAACAAGGAAGTTCACGAACACAATACCAAAACGATCCATGCTCTTCACACTGACATCATTACCATCGATGCCGAAGACTACAGGAAAGACCCAAGAACAGGAGGGATGAAGAGACAAATGAAGCCCATTACCGGAAAAAAGGACGACTTGCCTGACACCGTACAAATTGCGTTGGGAGTACGCATAATGGTGACTAGAAATCTGGATGTTGAAGATGGAATTGTTAACGGGTGTTTTGGAAGGATTGCAAACATTGTCAATAAGACAAAAGATGGAATCGACACCGTGCAAATGTTAGGACTTCAGCTCGACAATCCAAACGCAGGCAAGAAACACCGCAAAAGGGTGCAAGGTGAAGAAGACGACTTGGTTTACATCGAGAGATCCGAAGAAACTCTTAGGAAAGGAGCAGTTCGTCGACAATTCCCCATCAAGTTAGCCTACGCCTGCACAGCTCACAAAGTCCAAGGCATGACAATGGAGAATGCCGTGGTGTCACTGAAGAAGATTTTCGAGCCGGGAACGGCCTACGTTGCCCTCAGCAGAACGACCTCGCTTCGTGGACTGCACATTACGGACTTCAGTGAAAAGAAGATTTATGCAGATCTTACAGTCACAGCCTCATTGGGAAACATGACAAGAGCGACATTTAAAGGAATCATGCCACTTTTGCAGCATATCAGGGAAACCAACATGGATCAAACGCTTAAAATCATCTATCACAACACAGAAGGACTGTCATCCCACATTGAAGACATCAGATGCCATCATGAACTGCTTCTATCGGATATTCTTTGCATGACGGAAACTCACCTGACCGGATCATTCACTACACCTCACGTCCAATTGGATGGATACAACATGTTTCTGCATAACAGACATGTCTCCTACTCGACACACCAAGAAATTGCACAGAAAGCTGGTGGTGGAGTCGCAATATATTGCAAAGAGCATATATCAGCTCAGGCTAGGCAGTTTATTCAAAATGTGACTGATCTGGAGTATGTCATCATCAAAGTAGATAGCCCGATCAAAGCAACAATCGCTGCTGTCTACAGGCCACCACACTACGGATTCGAAGGATTCCTGAAAAACTTGAAGAGTCTGCTGGATTATTTGCACATCGTGGACGAACATCCTGTAATAATCTGTGGATATTTTAATGAGGATCTCTGCGCAGGGAAAAAAACTGTTCTGGAATTGTTTCAATCTAAAGGATTCATGCAACTGATCACCACAGCAACAACCAAAAAGAACACTCCAATGGATCATATTTACATCTCTCATCCGGATTTGTGCCTTCAGTCAGGTGTCTTGCATAGTTATCATAGTTATCACAATCCCGTGTATTGTATTTTGCGTAAATGAGTTTTTGTGATGGACCGGTATTGTTGTGTGTTGCGGTAGGTTAGTATGCCATACGGAACCGTTTGCCACTGAACCTTGCTTTAAATGAGACAGTGGGGCTTCGACAGCCTTAGTTGAACGGTTGGGCGCGTATGGTCGGGTTGTTAGGTAGGCCATACGGAACCGTTGCCAATGGACCTGGATACATGACATCAGCGGGGCTTCGACAGTCTTAATCAAACGGGTTGGCGCGTATGGTCGTGTTGCGGTTAGATTATGGTTAGGAGATTGTGGTTAGGTCATGTTTAGGGTTTATGCCACTGAGCTACAAGGAAGGAGCAACCTCAGCAGCAGCAGGAAGGACGGAGTAGTGTGACAGCTCCAGGGAGGACACAGACAGTCATTGAGCAACAGTGACAGTAAGTTATAAAAGACAAGGGAAAGAGAGAAGTAGCAAGACACCAATTTAATGTTTGATTTTGACCTTATAACACATTTTAACTTGAATTGATTTCAATCTACACAATTTGTGACAATCTGTGTGGGATATGCAGTCCCCTGCTATTCTATGATTGATCTGTGCCCTTCTGTAAAGTTGCAGGAAGAATTGGGAGACCATAGCAGTCCTGTCTGGATATGAGTGTGCAATATACCTTCTAAAGCTAAGTGTTAAAAGATTTTGCTTCAGTCGGTGTACTACTGCTTTTCATAACCGCATTTGAATCGAAATGTTATATTTGAATCTAATTTTGATTTTTATGTTTTTCAGGAACCAGCCAAATGAAGTCAGATTGTCTGAGAAGACAGGTGTGCTACATCAATGACGATGACGAGCTGGATACCAGATTACGTGCCAATTTCTTTCTGTAAGTTTTATTTCTGATTTTCTTTATTTTTTTGTTTATTAGTACCGGGTGTATTAGTGATCCCATTGTTCATTTATTAGTTTCATGCCCGGAGAACAGGTCCAAATATCTATGGCATTGAGGACAACGCTGAAGAATGAAGAAGCAGAGGAAGAAGCAGACTGAGGTAAAGTTTGTCAATACTACTGATAAGGTCTAGTGTTTCAGTGCATTTTATTATACAATGGTTTCATTGTTTTTCCCGGGTCAAAAATGGTCTTCGTTGGTGGCCAACAGACTCTGCTGTCCTATCTTGCCCTCTTTTTTAAAAAAAGAGCAGATTTTACCACTGGATTTCATAGTTTAGATAAAATTATAATTTTGTTATATTGATATTAAAAAGTTAAACTAAAAAAAGTAGCATCAAAAGGTTTATTTTAACTAATAGTCTTAATTTTCTACCATATAGCTAACAATTGAATAAAATTAACAGATAACTAAAAACAACTTGCTTTGCGCTTTATGATTTTAATCACTCCAGAATGAACGTAATTTTATTTATTTATTTTTGACAATGTTATTTATTTTAAAAACTGCTGTTCTAAGTTTATTCATTATAGTTCACTGCATTTACTAATGTTAGCACTTACAAGTTTTGATTTTAACAATGTACGGTATTAGTAAATGTAAAAAAAATCACTAACAAAGATTAATAAATGCTAAAAAAGTTAAATGCAGGAAAAACCATGGGTTTTGTTCAAGGATGTATGATTTGATGTAAAAAGCTTTGATGTTAACGTGCATGATGGTTCTCAGAAGTGACAGAGCAAAAATGGTCTTTTGCCAGGCTTACATTTAACCCATCAACTATGCTGCTCAATAAGTCTTGGAGAATCAGAACAATTCAAATAAATTCACTAACATTATCATATATGTTTTACCTCCTCTGCCCTCAGGATATCCAGGGAGACAGATGCGCGCCATTCAGCATAGAAACATCGGCCTCTCCCATCTGTGCAGAGACGGAGTTCACCTGAGCACAGAGGGAAACCGGCTTCTCCTGGACAATCTCAGAGAAGCTCTGCGGGTGGAACTCCAAAGTTGAAGCCAAATGTCCTTTTAAAGGCAACAACGGCTCTTTTAAGAGCTACCCACTCATTCAACTAAAGAGCATTTTTACAAATGTATTCACAACTAGAGCTGAACGATACATCGAATTTTCATCGTCATCACGATATGAACTCGCGCAATGAACACAGCGCAACAGACAGCCTGACATGATGAATAATGCCTGGTTCAGATTACAAGATTTTTGTGTCTGGTAAAATGTCACGGTGTCAGATTACACAATTTTGACTCCTAAAATCTTGTCGTGTCATGGACAAGAAACATGTCAGACTACACGTTGCTTTCCGACCAGTCATCGCATGCCGTCACACGCACACATTCACTCGCAAACATTCACTCACACATGCTCACTCGCACGCACTCACACACACACACACACACACACACACACACACACACACACACACACACACACACGCACACACACACACACACACACACACACACTCACTGTCCCTCGCTCACTCACTCACTTGCGCTCACTCACTCACTCTCTCACACACACACACACACACTCGCTCACTCGCACACACACACACACACACTCACTGTTGCTCGCACTCTCACTCTCGCTCACATACTCAACCCGTCGTGGAGGACCGTTAAAAAATTAAACATGCTAGTCTTTCTGTCATGATGTCCTGAAGCATCGCAGAGGTTGTCGCCCACTATGACACGCTATATGAGATGAAATGATCGAATCTTGCGTCCCGACACCCATTGTCGTTTATGAATCCCCACAACACCCTACGTCAAACGGATCGTGCCAAAATCGCGCTAAAATCGTGTAATCTGAACCAGGCAGGTAATAAACTTATGACCTAACACGCAAAGAACCTATTAAAGCACTAAGACATCGGAACAGTATAGCTAACATTCACATTCATGCTAAACTAGAACATAATTTAAAAAAATGCTTTTTATAATCTTAGGGGTAATGCTGTAAAGATAATTTTAATACAAAGTAATAACTAGTACAACACTAGGATCTACTCCATTTGCTGGGTGGAATTTGACACAACAGGCGTATAAAAAAAAACTTTTAAATAAACATTTGGTTAATTGGCACATACTGTGTTTTTGTCTTTATTGAATGTTATTGAAAGTTACTCATTGTCACATTATGAATATTTTCTTGTGAACTTCAGAGAAGATCCAGGTATATTCACAGATGGTTCTTTAAGATGGTAAGAGGCCAGGTCATTTAAAAGCTTACATTTAAATGAGCTTTATATACTCAACATTTATAAAAGCAAGACCACAACATGTACAGGATATCAACGATCAATTAATGTTTGATGCTTTGAAAAGAATAACATGCATTCATATTCAGACACACCTGTTAACGTGTCTTCACACAGCTTCACTGAACAGCATCCAAATGGCATTTTAATCCAGAAGTGTGCATAATTGGAGGAATATTGATACATTTAGAAGTTTGTTTAATTTATTTAGACAAAATCATTATTTCTATTCATATTCCAATAAA
This sequence comes from Scardinius erythrophthalmus, assembly GCF_964197995.2. Lineage (NCBI taxonomy): Eukaryota > Metazoa > Chordata > Actinopteri > Cypriniformes > Leuciscidae > Scardinius > Scardinius erythrophthalmus. The sequence goes on along the minus strand of NC_138238.1, from coordinate 25,912,629 downwards.
CTATGCGATCTGATGAGTAGAAGTGGCTTCCAGCGATTGCTGTTATGACCAAAGTAGGTACAGTAGGTGTGGTGTCATTATAATTTCAAACTACAGTACAGTTGTTTTTTAATTCAACAATTTGTTACATAACAAAAAAACAATTTTAAACAATTATTTAAAAAAAACAATAAAAATTAATTATGATTTAACACACTTGAACAGGAAAATGTGCAGTATGATCGATGGGGTGTCACAGTTAAGTGCCTTTTATAAAGTAACTGCACATGCGTCCTCTACTTGGGTCCTTCACACAAACGAATCTGCCATTTAAAACAATCCAAATGATGCACTGTTGCTCAGTATTAAGTTATAGATTGTGCTGTATGATTTCGTTTACAGTTTTTTACAATCACTTTGCTACTATTTTCAGAACCTTGATGTCATTTTTCAAAACTCTAGACACAAAACTCAAAACGGTTATCACTTGTAACACAGGCTGTCTAATGTTCAAAACACTGCATTGTGCATTCACATCTTTAAATAAATCTTGCACTTGCACAATCATTGGTTCAAAAAACTAATTTACTGTGAAATACCATTGAAACATAACTATAGATCACCCACACACAAGCAACCGATAGTTTCACTGTGTCATTGTTCGTACAATAATTAAATATTGTAGAACAAAATAGTTGATACAGGTTTCATTATGGCACTACATGTACAGTAAACACATCTCTGTAAAGGCACTGCAGTAATAGAGAGAATACTACAGACACAGTGGAATCATTGAACAAAGTTTGTAATATATTGATGAAAAACACTACAGTACAATCACAACATAGGGTTATTTGAATCAAAGCAAAAATAATTAGCTATGAAATACAGAAGAAAAGACAGCAAAACATCAAATGCAGTGTTCCTCAACTTGCTTGCTTGTACTGTAAGAAACAGAACAGGAGTGATGATCTATACAGTGCAGTGCTGTCAATACTGTAAATAGTCTGAAGAGATGGTACAGTATTTGGGACCATAGACAGTGTCTGATGAAGCATTATGAATCTAACATTATCAAATATTTTAGGCTACATCCATGGATATTGTAGTCTAAATGGTTCATGCTCAACGCTAATTGGTGACAATGAATCTCGTTATCTTGAAACTCTCATGATTTACAGTAAACATGGAAGATTGTTTGTCTGCTTCCATACAAATATGCATTAAGAGTAATGCAACAGTAACATCATTTTGAGCAGTTGTATCAATTGATAGTTAGATCAATGTAAGGAAATGAATAGACACTCATTTGAAATGTAATGTGTGAATTGCCTTTTGAAATAGTAGTACTTTGATGTTAAGTTGTGTCATATTGAACAAGTGATTTTTGTTGAATGAACAAATGATCTAAGTTTTATGTGTATTGTATCCAAGCAATTGAGAAAAGGGTTAGAGTTTTGAAAAATGTGCATTTTGATCATTGGTTGTGAGTTTTGTGTCTAGAGTTGTGAAAAATTACATCAAGGTTCTAAAAATAGTAACAAAGTGATTGTAAAAAACTGTAATTTGCTACGACCTGGATACACAAGAAGCACGTGCAGGGACGCGCAGACGGTAGTCATGGTAACGAACACAATATAAACCTGTTGTGCGTCTGTGCTGAGCTTCCGGTGGAATAACAACAAAAATGCACACTTAAGTGTCTGTGCTCTATATGCAACCACTAATCAGCCTATTCTGTTTGGTTAGTAAAAAAAAAAAAAAAAACTTTTATGATTGCGGATTAGATCCTAGAACCTCTGACACGAGTGGCAAAAGTTCAACCGCTGGCCTATTAACATAGACAGACAGACAGACACAGCGGATATGCGTTTATCAACCTGAAAATATTGGTAGTAGGATCTACAACTAGTAGCAGCTAGATCTCATTAAACAATCAATTCAACCCAATGCACTGTTTCTAAATTTCTGGACATCGTAACGTTATTTTTAATTTTTTTATTAATTGTTATTGGTACTTTAAAATAGTAAGAGGGTCTGCACATCCAAAACGCTAAAAATCAGTATATGTTACCATATAAATATTGAAATGTAAACATTGTCACAAATCATAAACATTAGTTTTATAAGCAATAAATTGGAATACATATACGTTAATAACTCTAATGATTATTCTTAAGTGCTGTTGGGTGGGGCCTGTAGAATGTGCAAAAACAGCCAATCAAACGTGCAGCACTCATATTAATACTGGCGGTAAATCGCAGTTCCCCTCACTCGTCTTTGAGATGGCACCACGAGTATGGATAGTTGGCAGTTCAATTATGCGCAGGTTGCATTCTCACATATGTGAGCAGGGCCTGGATGCAAACCTCGATCTTCCCTGTAAGATCACTTGGGATGGCAGAGGAGGTAGACTCTGGGAGCAGCTGCTTCCAGCTCTGCGTTCTCTTCAGGGCAGAGCTCCAGCTCCGGATATACTGATTATCCACCTGGGTGGGAACAGTTTGCTCCGGGAGGGCCGCGATCGTTTGGGTTTCCTTAGGGACATAACGCGGGACCTGGGCACATGCTTCGAGATGTTTCCCAGTACCAGGCTGGTGTTCTCATACATTCTGCCCCGCCTGAAATGGAGAGGTCAGATTGGCAGGTCTGCCTACGGCGTGGAACGCAGCCGGCGGTTTATCAATGGGAAGGTTACCGGCTTCTTGGCAGGGAGACAGATGCGCGCCATTCGCCATCGAAACATCGGCCTCTCCCATCTGTGCAGAGACGGAGTTCACCTGAGCACAGAGGGAAACCGGCTTCTCCTGGACAACCTCAGAGAAGCTCTGCGGGTGGAACTCCAAAGCTGAAGCCACCATGTCCTTGTCTACCCCCTCTGCCATCCCAGGCAACAACGGCTCTTTTAAGAGCCACCCACTCATTCAAAGAAAGAGCATTTTTACAAATGTGTTAAATTATTTGTTCTTCACATTACTTGAGGTCAGGTGGCGGATACTTGTTATAAAATATAAATTTCGATGACGCACAAATCTAAAAAGCGCGGTCACAGAAAATTTGATTTTAAATAATTTCAAGCGCGAAACGACTCGCGCGCTGTTTATGTGCTGCACACAACCAAAACGTGCTAACAGAAAAGTGCTTTTAATGGGATTTTAAGCCATTCAAGACTCGTGCGCTGTTTTCTGTGCTACACACACATCCAAAACGTGCATACTGGAAAAGGTGTACTTTTAATGATTTTTTAAAAACTTGCACTGGTTTCAGTGCTGCAGGCATTTTTGGATCCGTTCAACTCTTAAAGTGACATACACGTTGTTTCTTACAAATACTTTCCTTTGCAAAAATATCACAGACAATGATAGGAAATGTTGTTATGCTTGATGTACAACCACTGGTAAACCTATCCGGTTTTGATGTAAAAAAAAAAAAAAAAAAAAAACTTATATGAGTGTGGATTAGAACACAGAACCTCTGACTTGCTTGGCAAAAATGTTACCACTGGACCATTACCAAAGACGGTTAAAATAATGCGTATCTATGCATTTGTTCACGTCAAAATTCTATGCACTAATAAAATAGGCTAAACTAGTACATCTCATTAAAACAAATGATAGGAAATCTTATGACTTTATAATAAATAAAAATGGAACTTAGTTTAAATCTATCAATATATATATATGCTATAGTGTTCACTCAGAACAACATAACAACCGTTCAGAGCCACCTAGAAACCATATTGCAACATATAGAAGCCATATCCACAATATCTTACAGACATGGTTGTTGGCTCAGCCGAAAAAAGTCCCAAAGATTTAACATTGGCACACAATTTGTGAGATTATATCTTTGGATCAGAAGGACAAAAAGACTTGGGGTTGGGCTCTTTTGACTCGGCCTATCAAGTAGCTAATGATTTTTTTTGGCGGCCACCTTGAATGGTGATAGATGACTGACTGCAGCGCTCGTGACAGGGGGCTTGTTTCTGAAAGAACGAGCATAGAGGGAGACAGAGGTCGCGCGCGCGCGCACTATCACTGTATTCATACTGCCTTGCCCTCCCTCCATGGCGCAACAAATCAATCATTAATATGTAGCCGCCCTTTCTCAAAAACCATTCACCCTTTTCTGACAAAACGTATAGGAATATATGCTTTATCTGATGACATTGTGTGTATTTTCACAAACGTGCGATAGCCTATCGATCGCAAAGGATACGAGTTGACAGACATTTTTTACACGTGGCGTAGCAACTGAATTCAAAGAACTAAAGCACCGCCTCACCTAGTTCGGGTACCGGACCTGGTTGAAACACTCATGCATGAGTGTTTCAACCAGGTCCGGTACCCTAACTGGGTGAGGCGGGGCTTCTTTGCATTAGTGGTCTAGGTAGACTAAAACACGGTCCCTACTGAGTCTCAAAGGGAAAAGCACTAGCTGCGTTTTTCTCAAACGTGAGGAGTGACACCTTCGAACACGAATCCCAGGAAGTGCCTGTAATGAGAGCTATCTGAACGTGAAAGTATGCGTCTTTCAGATCCACCGTCTGTACACGTGCATGTGCTACTAAATACATTTTCCATTCTGTCCAGGAAAATGTATTAATACAGATTTTCCATTCATTCTAGAAAACATACACACAATGTCTTCAGATATAAGCATATATACGTTTTATAAGAAAAGGGTGAATGTTATTTGAGAAAGGGCGTCTACATATTGCTGGCATAGCCAAATCAAACCTTTCAAATTTAAGAAATATTTGTGGAAGGTTACTTTAACTTACTTTAAATTGCCCATAGGTTGTTTTAAAAGTTAATTTGATGAGAATTATAGACCAAAATAAACAAGCTTTGTGCATTTTGTTTGTGATTTGTGTCATGTACGACTATTGTGCATCTGACATAATACTAATATGATAAATGTGATGTCCTAATTATAAAACATATCAGATTAGATTAGTCATGCGGCCAAATGCCATACTAAAGGCACTCGTTATTAAAGATTTTAAGAATTCTATAAAAACTTTATAGTAACCATCTTTGACAACTAGCAACCACCTAGCAACACCATAGCAACCACCCAGAACAACATAGCAACTGCCTAGCAACCACCCAGATCGCTCTTGCAACCACCCAGAACACCCTAGCAACTATTTTCTAGCACCTTAGCAACCAAAATCCAAAGAGGAATATCTACCATTCTGAATGTCACAGATGAATGGGAGTTGGTTTATATCATCATTGGCAGCTCACAAGCCACTTCCTAGTAACCAAACAGATTACCCTAGCAACCATTTGTCAAGACCTATATCTCTGCATCTGAACATCATATAGAGATGGGGGTTGGCTCATTTGTTTCGGTTTGGAAACAGTCTATAAATATCACTATGATAACTGTGTAGCCACACCATAGCAACCGTTTAAAGCCACCTAGAAACCATATTGCAACATATAGAAGCTATATTTCAGCTCCACAACATCGTACAGACATGGTTGTTGGCTCGTATGCAATCATGTACAACACCCTAGCAACCGAGTGGAGAGTTTTGCCACTGCAAGCACCATTTCACATTTTCTTCAGGAAATGTACATTCTAGTTAGTGGTGCTTGCTGAAAGCAAGGCATCACTATTGTTATTGCTCATACTTATTATTCTTCTTATTAGTGGTGCTTGCTGAAAGCAAGGCATCACTAGTGTTCTCTTGCATACTTATTATTAGTGGTGCTTTTTTAAAAGCATCACTATTGTTATTGCTCATACTTATTATTCTTTTTATAATTTTTATTATTCTTCCACACAAAAGTTTGGCGCGAAACTCGCCCCGCACCGTTTGTCACAGACCCCTGAGTGAGGCGTCAAATCGAGCGGCTCATTGAGCTCCCTAGCAACCACCCTAAACCAAAAAAAACATTTTTACATTTTTTTTTTTTTTTTTAAAGCAATTTTACTCTCGTGGCCTTGTGATATCGCTCCATGCTTGTGCCTATTCGGCCATAGGCACGAGGCCGCAGGCCGAGTGCCGTACTGAAGGCACTTGTTATTAAAGATTTTAAGAACTCTATACACACTCCATAGTAACCGTATTTGACAACTACCAACCACCTAGTAACACCATAGCAACTAACAAAAATACCTTAGCAACCACCCTGAACACCCTAGCAACGTCTAGAAATGCTCTAGTAACCAAAAAAAAACTCTAGCAAGCACCCAGAACACCCTAGCAACTGCCTAGCAACCACCTAGAACACCTAGCAACTGCCTAGCAACCACCCAGAACACCTAGCAACCAACCAGAACACCCTAGCAACTGCCTAGCAATGCCCTAGTATCCACCCAGAATACCATAGCAACTGCCTAGCAACACCATAGCAACCACCCAGAACACCCTAGCAACCACCTAGCAACGCCCTAGCAACCACCAAGAATACCCTAGCAACTGCCTAGAAACCACCAAGAATACCCTAGCAACTGCCTAGCAACCACCCAGAACACCTTAGCAACTGCCTAGCAACACCATAGCAACCACCCAGAACACCCTAGCAACCACCTGGCAACAGCATCTTGCTAAAAACATGCTGACAACATGCTAATCAAGCTAGCATCATGCTAGCAACATGCTAATCAAGCTAGCATCATGTTAGCAACATGCTAATCATGCTAGCAACATGCTAATCAAGCTAGCATCATGCTAGCAACATGCTAATCATGCTAGCATTATGCTACCAACATGCTAATAAAGCTAACATCATGCTAACAACATGCTAATCAAGCTAGCATAATGCTAGCATCATGCTAATCAAGCTAGCATCATGCTAGCAACATGCTAATCATGCTAGCATTATGCTAGCAACAGGCTAATCAAGCTAGCATCATGCTAGCAACATGCTAATCATGCTAGCAACATGCTAATCATGTTAGCATCTAGCTAAGAACATGCTTACAACATGCTAATCATGCTAGCATCTTGTTAAAAGCATGCTAGCAACATGCTAATCATGCTAGCATCATCCAACCAACATGCTAATCATGCTAACAACATGCTAATCCTGCTAGCATCATTCTAACAACATGTTAATCATAGTAAATCATGCTGGAATGTGGTAAATCATAGTAAATCATCTTAGAAACATGGTAAATCGTGGTAAATAATGCTAAAATGTGGTATATCATGGTATCACAACATGTCAATTGTGTTAGCATCTGCCCAGTGGCGAATTTTGCCACTGCAAGCACCACTTCACATTTTCTTCAGGAAATGTACATTCTAGTTATTATTATTATTATTCTGGACAAAGTTTGGCGCGTAACTCGCCCCGCACCGTTTGTCTCAGACCCATGAATGAGGTGTCAAATCAACCGGCTCATTAAGGAGAGGTGTGCTATGACTTTTATAAGCGATCGGGGGTGCGGTGTTCGCCCCAAGGGCGAAAAAGCGGCCAAAAAAGTCCCATTGACTTAACATTGCGACGAACTTTGACCACACGTAGCTCTGAGCGAGGATTTCACAGAAACGTGTGATTTGCCACATTTGAAGAGGCTGACAGGCTCTGTAAGAACATATCTCACAATGGGGTAAAAGTTGCACTCCTGGGGGGCAGGAGATGCCCAAAGTTGCCACATTGACTTACTATGGGGAAGGAACGTCCCGTGAAACACACATGCTTTTCCTACTATGGTAAATTGCATAGGGACTTTGTATTGAACGTAGCTCTGGATCACAGTGTCATAGAGACAAGGGGGAGGGCTCATTTTACTCAGACGACCAATCAGTCTCTCAGGCTCATTGTGAAGCTATCAAGCCATGCCCTAGCAACCATTTAGAGCACCTTAGCAACAAGTCCCATAGACTTCCATTGAAAGAGATCAAAGGGATATCTCCGGACTGAATTGTCATAGAAACATGGGGGTGGTCTCATTTGACTCGGGGAAGCAAACAGCCAATCACGAATCACCTCAACACTTCCTATCCCCTCCCTAGCAACCATTGTCGAGCACCTTAGCAACCAAAATCCAAAGAGGGATATCTTCCATTCTGAATGTCACAGAGGCATGGGAGTTGGTTTATGTCATTCATAGTGAAAAGAAGCCTTTGCAGTTTCATCATTGGCAGCTGCCAAGCCACTCCCTAGCAACCAAACAGAGTACCCTAGCAACCATTTTACAAGACCTATATCTCTGCATCAGAACATCATAAAAAGATGGGGTTAACACAAGTTTGACTCAGGGCAGCAAACAGCCATTCATGAGACATCACAACACTTGCTAGCCCCGCCCTAGCAACCATTGTCAAGCACCTTAGCAACCAAAATCCATTGAGGGATATCTTTCATTCTGAATGTCACAGAGGAATGGGAGTTGTTTTATATCATTCATACTGACAAGCAGCCTTTAGAGTTTCATGATTGGCAGCTGCCAAGCCATTCCCTAGCAACCAAACAGAGTACCTTAGCAACCATTTTGCAAGCCACACCCTAGCACACACCCTAGCCACATAGCCACTTCAGACTACTGAAGTGGCTATGTGGCTAGGGTGTGGCTATGTGGTTGAAGACACCCAGAACACTTCTTCATAGCCACACCCTAGCAACCAGTTTCAGCACCCTAGCAACCACTAAGAGCTCCCTAGCAACCACCCTAAACAAAAAAATAACATTTTTTAATTTTTATTTTATTTTTTAAAGCAATTTTACTCTCGTGGCCTTGCGATAACGCTCCATGCTTGTGCCTATTCGGCCATAGGCACGAGGCCGCAGGCCGAGTGCCGTACTGAAGGCACTCGTTATTAAAAATTTTAAGAACTCTATAAAAACTCCATAGTAACCATATTTGACAACTACCAACCACCTAGTAACACCATAGCAACTACCAAAAATACCTTAGCAACCACCCTGAACACCCTAGCAATGTCTAGAAATGCTCTAGTAACCACCATAAAACTCTAGCAACCACCCAGAACACCCTAGTAACTGCCTAGCAACCACCCAGAACACTTAGCAACTGCCTAGTAACCACCCAGAACACCTAGCAACTGCCTAGCAACCACCCAGAACACCCTAGCAACTGCATAGCAACGCCCTAGCATCCACCCAGAATACCATAGCAACTGCCTAGCAACCCCATCGCAACCACCCAGAACACCCTAGCAACCACCTAGCAACGCCCTAGCAACCACCCAGAAAACCCAGTAACCTCCTATTAACACCATAGCAACCACCCAGAATACCCTAGCAACCGCCTAGCAACACCATAGCAACCACTCAGAACAGCCTAGCAACCACCCAGAATACCCTAGCAACCGCCTAGCAACACCATAGCAACCAACAAGAATACCCTAGCTACCGCCAAGAATACCCTAGCAACCACCTAGCAACCACCCAGAATACCCTAGCAACCGCCTAGCAACACCATAGCAACCACCAAGAATACCCTAGCAACCGCCTAGCAACCACCAAGAATACCCTAGCAACCGCCTAGCAAGACCATAGCAACCACCCAGAACACCCTAGCAACTGTCTAGCAACACCATAGCAACCACCCAGAATACCCTAGCAACTGCCTAGCAACGCCCTAGCAACCACCAAGAATACCCTAGCAACTGCCTAGCAACACCATAACAACCACCCAGAATACCCTAGCAACCGCCTAGCAACATCATAGCAACCACCCAGAATACCCTAGCAACCGCCTAGCAACACCATAGCAACCACCCAGAATACCCTAGCAACTGCCTAGCCACACCCTAGCAACCACCCAGAACACCCTAGCAACCGCGTAGGAACACCATAGCAACCACCCAGAATACCCTAGCAACCACCTAGCAACACCATAGCAACCACCCAGAATACCCTAGCAACAATTTTGCAAGACCTATTTCTCTGCATCAGAACATCGTATAGAGATGGGGGTTGGCTCTTTTGACTCATACTAGCAAGGAGGAATTCCAACATGCTACACATGCTAGCTTTGAATAGCTACATGCTAATAGCGATTAGGTAAGTGCTAAATCATGCCAAGAAAATGCTAAGAACTGCAATAGTAATCATCAGTGACAACTACCAACCACTTAGTAACACCATAGTAACCACCCATAATATCTTAGCAACCACCCTGAACACCCTAGCAACTGCCTAGCAACCGCCTAGCAACCACCCAAAATACCCTAGAAACCACCTAGCAACACCAAAAGCTGACATCGCTAGCTTTTGTTATTAGTACTACTAGCACAAAACGCTAGTAATTCGCTAGCCTGTTAACGCGCCACCCGTGCGCTCAGCTATTTTATTTATTTATTTTTCTCTCGCGCGTCCGCGCCTTTGAGTTCATAAAAAGCTCAGGTGAGTAAGAATCACTCAACAAACACGGTGAGTAATGTCTTGTCCTGTTATTGTCACTTGCACTTCATGTCACATGTTTAGTATAGGCTTCTCTGTCGACAATATAGGATTTATATGTGATAAATGTAAGGAGACAGTTAGGTTGACAGAGAAGATTTCAGAATTAGAAACACGCATCCAAACTTTAATTGAGGATAGTAAGAGTGCTAGTGCTTTAGATGTTTTGGATGCGCATAGAATAGTGCACACTTTACATGACGCGGTTCTGGCTGAAGTAGAGCCCGTGCAGCCGGGCAAATGGGTGACAGTGAGGGATCGCTCTAGTCGCGGATCTAAAAACCACTCTTCCGTTCCGATTACCATAACAAATCGATTTGCCCCGCTCAGTGAAACACCCACTGAGAATGATTGTGCCCTAGTTATTGGCGATTCTATTACACGGAACGTGAAAATAGAGACACCAACCACCATAGTCACATGTTTGCCGGGAGCCAGAGCGCCTGACATCAAAGCAAATTTAAAAGTGCTGGCTAATGCTAATCGTAAATTCTCTAAGATCATTATTCATGTCGGCACTAATGATGTTCGACTCCGCCAGTCGGAGATCACCAAAATTAATATTAAAGAGGTGTGTGAACTTGCAAGTACAATGTCAAGGACTGTAATTTGCTCTGGCCCCCTTCCTGTTCGCAGGAGTGATGAGATAGTTAGTAGATTGTGTTCGCTTAACGGTTGGCTGTCTAAGTGGTGTCCGCTTAATAATATAGAATTCATAGACAATTGGAAAAGTTTTTGGGGCAAACCTGACCTGTTGAAAAGAGATGGTATTCATCCCTCCTGGGATGGTGCTGCTCTTCTCTCTAGTAATATGGCTCATAGTCTTAGAGCTCAAACATGACAATCTGGGGCTCAGGTCAGGAAGCAGACAGACTGGCTAAACCGACTGTCTGCTAGCGGCCTCTCGTCACCAAGGTCAGATAAATCCCATCACATAGAGCCTCTTTCACCTAGCTATCATCATATAGAGACTGTGTCTGTTCCCCGAATTTGGAAATCCAAAAAACGTTTAAACCCAACTAAGGTTAAAAATTTAATTGATGTTCAACAAATAAAAAACAGCTATAATACAGATGAGCAAATGCTAAAGCTTGGGTTGCTGAATATTCGATCGCTTACTTCAAAAGCACTCATTGTTAATGATATGATTTCAGATAATAACCTAGATGTGCTGTGTTTGACAGAAACCTGGCTAAAACCAAACGATTACATTACTTTAAATGAATCAACCCCGCAAGATTACTGTTATAAACATGAGCCTCGTCTGAAACGCAAAGGGGGTGGTGTTGCTGTAATCTATAGTAATAGTTTCAAAACCACTAAGAAATCAAGTTTTAAATATAATTCTTTTGAAGCATTGGTGCTTAATGTAAAAATATATAGTGTAAACGATAAATCACGTTTGAGATTTGTGCTGGCTACTGTATACAGGCCACCAGGGCACCATACAGACTTTATCAAAGAATTTGCGGACTTTCTATCAGAATTAATATTGACTGCAGATAAAGTACTAATTGTTGGTGATTTTAATATACACATCGATAATGAAAAAGATGCATTGGGATTGGTATTTAAAGACATTGTAAATTCAATTGGAGTTAGACAACACGTGTCAGGACCTACTGATCGTCGTAATCATACTCTAGATCTAATATTATCACACGGAATAGATGTGGATGCCGTTGAAATTCTGCAGCAGAGCGATGACATCTCAGATCATTATCTAGTCTCGTGTAATTTGCATTTAGCCAAGGCTGCAAAGCCGACTCCGTGTTTCAAATATGTGAGACCTATCACTTCTGCTACTAAAGATTGCTTTATTAATAATCTTCCTAATCAGTTTCATCATCTCAGCATCTCAGATAGCTTAGAAGAACTAGATATTACAACAGAAACGTTTAACTCTCTCTTTTCCAGCACTTTAGACACAGTTGCTCCGTTGCGCTTAAAGAAGATTAAAGAAAATAGTCCAACGCCGTGGTACAACGAGCACACTCGGGCCCTTAAGAGAGCAGCCAGAAAAATGGAGCGCAACTGGAAGAAAACAAAACTAGAGGTATTTCGCATTTCATGGAAAGAGAGCTCAATTACTTACAGAGAGGCTTTAAAAGCTGCTAGATCTGCTTATTTTTCAACCCTATTAGAAGAAAATAAACATAATCCTAGGTATTTATTTGAAACGGTGGCTAAACTAACGAAAAATAAAGCTTCAAGCACCGAAGTTTCCAAGCAACACAGCAGTAATGACTTTATGAACTTCTTCACTTATAAGATTGATAATATCAGGGACAAAATTATAACTATGCAATCGTCTACTACAGTATCGCATCAGGCAGTGCATTGTAGTCTCCCTGAGGAAAAATTTGATTCATTCGTTGCTATAGGAGAGGAAGAATTTACTAAACTCATTAAATCATCTAAATCTACAACATGTATGTTAGACCCTATACCGACTAAGCTACTGAAAGAAATACTTCCAGAGGTCATAGATCCTCTTCTTAATATCATTAATTTGTCTTTGTCTCTAGGATACGTACCAAAAACCTTTAAGCTGGCTTTGATTAAACCGCTTGTTAAAAAAACGCAACTTGATCCTTCAGAATTAGTCAATTACAGGCCGATCTCGAATCTACCTTTTCTGTCAAAGATATTAGAAAAGGCAGTATCTTCACAACTGTGTTCCTTTCTTGAAAGAAATGATATCTGCGAGGATTTCCAGTCCGGATTTAGACCGTACCATAGTACCGAAACAGCTCTCGTTACAGTCACAAATGATTTGCTCTTATCATCCGATCGTGGTTGTATCTCTCTATTAGTGTTACTCGATCTTAGCGCTGCATTTGACACCATCGACCACAACGTTCTTTTAAATAGACTCGAACATTATGTTGGCATTACAGGAAATGCACTAGCATGGTTTAAATCATACTTATCTGACCGTTATCAGTTTGTAGCAGTAAATGATGAGATGTCTCATCGATCACAGGTTAAGTATGGCGTACCACAAGGCTCAGTATTAGGACCGCTGCTGTTCACTCTGTACATGCTACCATTAGGAGATATCATTAGGAAACATGGAATTAGCTTTCACTGTTATGCTGACGATACTCAGCTCTATATTTCTTCAAAACCTAACGAAACTTATCAATTCACAAAATTAACGGAATGCATAGCGGATATAAAAAATTGGATGACTTGTAATTTCCTACTTCTAAATTCTGAAAAAACAGAGTTTCTAATTATTGGACAAAAAACTTCCTCACGTAATAATCTAGAATACTGTCTAACACTTGATGGCTGCTCTGTTAAGTCTTCGTCGTCGGTTAGGAACCTGGGTGTGCTCTTTGATACCAATCTTTCATTTGAAAGTCACGTGTCTAGTATCTGTAAAACTGCATTTTTCCATCTTAAAAATATATCTAAATTACGTCATATGCTCTCATTGACAAATGCGGAACAATTAGTTCATGCGTTCATGACCTCAAGGCTAGATTATTGTAATGCTCTACTGGGTGGTTGCCCTGCACGCTTAATAAACAAACTACAGCTGGTCCAAAACGCAGCAGCTCGAGTTCTTACCAGAACCAGGAAGTATGACCATATTAGCCCAGTTCTGTCAAAACTGCATTGGCTCCCTATTAAACATCGCATAAATTTTAAAATATTGCTGATTACTTACAAAGCACTGAATGGTTTAGCTCCGCAGTACTTGAGCGAGCTCTTAACGCATTATAGTCCGTCACGTCTATTACGATCTCAAAATTCCGGCCAGTTGATTATACCTAGAATATCAAAATCCACTGCTGGCGGTAGATCCTTTTCCTATTTAGCACCAAAACTCTGGAACAGTCTTCCTACCATTGTCCGGGAAGCAGACACACTCTGTCAGTTCAAAGCCAGATTAAAGACACATCTCTTTGACCTAGCTTTCACATAATACATTATAGACTTCTATAATTTAATGTTATGCTGCATAGATTAGGTCAGCCGGAACCGGGAACACTTCCCAAAAATCCTGATGTACTCGTTACATCATGAGAAGAATGGCATCTACGCTAATTTTAGTGTCTGTGTTTATCCCAAGGTTTTCCCGCAGCCTGCCGGATCCAGGCTGTATCCAGATCTGACGAAGGACCTTCACCTGGACCGATGACAACGCAGTGCTGAAGTGCCAACTAGTCTCTCCCTATGGAGGATCCCACTACCACTATACAGATAAGGCGTTGTCGGGAAAATTCGTCTTGCGGTCCTACCCCAAAGCAACAAATAAAATAAAATTCCTTATCAAAATTTATAAGGAAAGACAAGTATTTTGTTTAGGCTTGGCTTGTAGGGAATTCCAAACCTGCGTATATTCTAACGCACATAACTATAGAACCCATTCTAAATGCGCATGTGACTGCCATCAGCGTTTCTCACAGGTTCGCGTTTAAAGTCTGTGTAGAGAGAATGGTGTCGTCTTAGCGGCCCCTAATTTAATAACAAATGATCATTGCGACGGAACCAAATCAATTAAAACTAACTTTAGATGGAAATAACTTAACTCTGCTGTAAAGCCGAAACAATCTCTGTTACCTTAAATTATACGCTTATCTCTGTAAAGCTGCTTTGAGACAATCTACATTGTTAAAAGCGCTATATAAATGAAGATGACTTGACTTGACCATAGTAACCACCCAGAACACCCTAGCAACTGCCTAGCAACGCCCTAGCAACCACCCAGAATACCCTAGCAACCGCCTAGCAACACCATAGCAACCACCCAGAACACCCTAGCAACGCCCTAGCAACCATCCAGAATACCCTAGCAACTGCCTAGCAACCACCCAGAACACCCTAGCAACTGCCTAACAATGCCCTAGCAACCACCCAGAATACCCTAGCAACACCATAGCAACCACCCAGAACACCCTAGCAACTGCCTAGCAACACCCTAGCAACCACCCAGAACACCCTAGCAACTGCCTAGCAACGCCCTAGCAACCACCCAGAATACCCTAGCAACCGCCTAGCAACACCATAGCAACCAGCCAGAACACCCTAGCAACTGCCTAGCAACGCCCTAGCAACCACCCAGAATACCCTAGCAACCGCCTAGCAACACCATAGCAACCACCCAGAACACCCTAGCAACCGCCTAGCAACGCCCTAGCAACCACCCAGAACACCCTAGTAACTGCCTAGCAACGCCCTAGCAACCACCAAGAATACTATAGCAACCGCCTAGCAACCACCCAGAATACCCTAGCAACTGCCTAGCAACACCCTAGAAACCACCCAGAACACCCTAGCAACTACCTAGCAACGCCCTAGCAACCACCCAAAATACCCTAGCAACCGCCTAGCAACACCATAGCAACCACACAGAACACCCTAGCAACTGACTAGCAACGCCCTAGCAACCACCCAGAACACCCTAGCAACTGCCTAGCAATGCCCTAGCAACCACCCAGAACACCCTAGCAACACCCTAGCAACCACCCAGGATACCCTAGCAACTGCCTAGCAACCACCCAGAACACCCTAGCAGCCGACTAGCAACACCCTAGCAACCACCCAAAACACCCTAGCAACTGCCTAGCAATGCCCTAGCAACCACCCAGAATACCCTAGCAACTGTCTAGCAACACCCTAGAAACCACTCAGAATACCCTAGCAACTGCCTAGCAACCACCCAGAACACCCTAGCAACACCCTAGCAACCACCTGAACAACACGAATAAGCCATATCTCAGCACCAGAACATCGTACAGACATGTTTGTTGGCTCGTATGCAATCATGTACCACATTCTAGCAACCGCCTAGCAACACCCTAGCAACCACCCAGAACATCCTAGCAACTGCCTAGCAACCGCCTAGCAACCACCCAGAACACCCTAGCAACTGCCTAGCAACGCCCTAGCAACCACCCAGAATACCCTAGCAACCACCTAGCAACACCCTAGCAACCGCCTAGCAACCAACCAGAACACCTTAGCAACTGCTTAGCAACACCATAGCAACCGCCCAGAACACCCTAGCAACCACCCAGAACACCCTAGCAACTGCCTAGCAACGCCCTAGCAACCACCCAGAATACCCTAGCAACCGCCTAGCAACGCCCTAGCAACCACCCAGAATACCCTAGCAACCAGCTAACAACACCATAGCAACCACCCAGAACACCATAGCAACCGCCTAGCAACACTATAGCAACCACCCAGAATACCCTAGCAACACCATAGCAACCACCCAGAACAGCCTAGCAAACACCTAGCAACACCCTAGCAACCACCAAGAATACCCTAGCAACCGCCTAGCAACCACCCAGAATACCCTAGCAACCGCCTAGCAACACCATAGCAACCACCAAGAATACCCTAGCAACCGCCTAGCAACCACCCAGTATACCCTAGCAACCACCTAGCAACACCATAGCAACCACCCAGAACACCCTAGCAACGCCCTAGCAACCGTTTAGAGCCACATATAAACCATATTGCAACATATAGAAGCTATATTTCAGCTCCACAACATCGTACAGACATGGTTGTTGGCTCGTATGCAATCATGTACAACACCCTAGCAACCGAGTGGAGAGTTTTGCCACTGCAAGCACCATTTCACATTTTCTTCAGGAAATGTACATTCTAGTTATTATTCTTCTACTTCTTATTATTCCGGACAAAAGTTTGGCGCGTAACTCGCCCCGCACCGTTTGTCACAGACCCCTGAGTGAGGTGTCAAATCGACCGGCTCATTGAGGAGAGGTGTGCTATGACTTTTATAAGCGATCGGGGGGGCGGTGTTCGCCCCAGGGGTGAAAAAGCGTCCCAAAAAGTCCCAATGACTTAACATTGGGACGAACTTTGAGCACTCGTAGCTCGGAGCGAGGATTTCGGAGAAACGTGTGATTTGCCACATTTGAAGAGGCTGACAGGCTCTGTAAGAACATACCTCACAATGGGGTAAAAGTTGCACCCCTGGGGGGCAGGAGCGTCCCAAAGTTTTCCATTGACTTACAATGGTGTAGGACGGCCCATGAAATGGGCCGTCCTACAAATTGCATAGGGATTTTGTATTGAACGTAGCTCTGGATCACAGTGTCAGAGAGACAAGGGGGCGGGCTCATTTTAATCAGACGACCAATCAGTCTCTAAGGATCATTGTGAAGCTATCAATCCACGCCCTAGCAACCATTTAGAGCACCTTAGCAACAAGTCCCATAGACTTCCATTGAAAGAGATCAAGGGGATATCTCCGGACTGAATTGTCATAGAAACATGGGGGGGGGGTCTCATTTGACTCGGGGAAGCAAACAGCCAATCATGAATCACCTCAACACTTCCTAGCCCCTCCCTAGCAACCATTGTCGAACACCTTAGCAACCAAAATCCAAAGAGGGATATCTTCCATTCTGAATGTCACAGAGGCATGGGAGTTGGTTTATATCATTTATAGTGACAAGAAGCCTTTGCAGTTTCATCATTGGCAGCTGCCAAGCAACTCCATAGCAACCAAACAGAGTACCCTAGCAACCATTTTACAAGATCTATATCTCTGCACCAGAACATCATAAAGAGATGGGGTTAAGACAAGTTTGACTCAGGGCAGCAAACAGCCATTCATGAGACACCACAACACTTGCTAGCCCCGCCCTAGCAACCATTGTCAAGCACCTTAGCAACCAAAATCCATAGAGGGATGTCTTTCATTCTGAATGTCACAGAGGAATGGGAGTTGGTTTATATCATTCATACTGACAAGCAGCCTTTAGAGTTTCATGATTGGCAGCTGCCAAGCCATTCCCTAGCAACCAAACAAAGTACCTTAGCAACCATTTTGCAAGACCTATTTCTCTGCATCAGAACATCGTATAGAGATGGGGGTTGGCTCTTTTGACTCATACTAGCAAAGAGGAATTCCAACATGCTACACATGCTAGCTGTGAATAGCTACATGCTAATAGCGATTAGGTAAGTGCTAAATCATGCCAAGAAAATGCTAAGAACTGCAATAGTAATCATCAGTGACAACTACCAACCACTTAGTAACACCATAGTAACCACCCATATTACCTTAGCAACCACCCTGAACACCCTAGCAACTGCCTAGCAACTGCCTAGCAACCACCCAAAATACCCTACCAACCACCTAGCAACACCATAGGAACCACCCAGAACACCCTAGCAACTGCCTAGCAACGCCCTAGCAACCACCCAGAATACCCTAGCAACCGCCTAGCAACACCATAGCAACCACCCAGAACACCCTAGCAACACCCTAGCAACACCCTAGCAACCACCCAGAACACCCTAGCAACTGCCTAGCAACGCCTAGAAACCACCCAGAATACCCTAGCAACCGCCTAGCAACACCATAGCAACCACCCAGAACAACCTAGAAACTGCCTAGCAACACCCTAGCAACCGCCCAGAACACCCTAGCAACTGCCTAGCAACCACTCAGAATACCCTAGCAACCGCCTAGCAACACCATAGCAACCACCCAGAACACCCTAGCAACTGCCTAGCAACACCATAGCAACCACCCAGAACACCCTAGCAACAACCTAGCAACGCCCTAGCAACCACCAAGTATACCCTAGCAACCGCCTAGCAACTACCCAGAATACCCTAGCAACTGCCTAGCAACATCATAGCAACCACCCAGAATACCCTAGCAACCACCTAGCAACACCATAGCAACCACTCAGAATACCCTAGCAACTGCCTAGCAACGCCCTAGCAACCACCTAGAATACCCTAGCAACCGCCTAGCAACACCATAGCAACCACCCAGAACACCCTAGCAACTGCTTAGCAATGCCCTAGCAACCACCCAGAATACCCTAGCAACCACCTAGCAACACCATAGCAACCACCTAGAATACCCTAGCAACCACCTAGCAACGCCGTAGCAACCACCCAGAATACCCTAGCAACCGCCTAACAACACCATAGCAACCACCCAGAACACCCTAGCAACTGCCTAGCAACGCCCTAGCAACCACCCAGAATACCCTAGCAACCGCCTAGCAACACCATAGCAACCACCTAGCAACGCTCTAGCAACCACACAGAACACCCTAGCAACACCCTAGCAACCACCTGAACAACACGAATAAGCCATATCTCAGCACCAGAACATCGTACAGACATGTTTGTTGGCTCGTATGCAATCATGTACCACATTCTAGCAACCGAGTGGCGAGTTTTGCCACTGCAAGCACCATTTCACATTTTCTTCAGGAAATGTACATTCTAGTTATTCTTCTTCTTCTTCTTATTATTATTCTGGACAAAAGTTTGGCGCGTAATGCGCCCCGCACCGTTTGTCTCAGACCCCTGATTGAGGTGTCAAATCGACCGGCTCATTGAGGAGAGGTGTGCTATGACTTTTCTAAGCGATCGGGTGTACGATGTTCGCACAGCGGACGAAAAAGCGGCCAAAAAAGTCCCATTGACTTTACATGGGGAGTTCTAAAAACATTTGAATCCCAACCGACGTTTTCACACACACAGACTCCAAAGGGCCTGACACCCCTGCGTCTCTCCCTCTCTCTCTCCCTCAGAGGATTTATATTATCAAGCAGCCAATAAGTAATGGCCTAAAATCTTCATAGCCACACCCTAGCAACCAGTTTCAGCAACCTAGCAACCACTAAGAGCTCCCTAGCAACCACCCTAAACCAAAAAAAATATTTTTTTACATTTTTTTGTATTTTTTAAAGCAAAATTACACTCGTGGCCTTGCGATATTGCTCCATGCTTGTGCCTAATCGGCCATAGGCACGAGGCCGCAGGCCGAGTGCCGTACTGAAGGCACTCGTTATTAAAGATTTTAAAAACTCTATAAAAACTCCATAGTAACCACATCTTTGACAACTACCAACCACCTAGTAACACCATAGCAACTACCAAAAATACCTTAGCAACCATACTGAACACCCTAGAAACGTCTAGAAACGCTCTGGTAGATCATATAAAAACACGAAGGTGGTCTCGTTTCACTCAGGGCATCAAATGGCCAATCATGAATCACCTCAACACTTCCTAGCCCCTCCCTAGCAACCATTGTCGAGCACCTTAGCAACTAAAATCCTAGAGGGATATCTTATATTCTGAATGTCACAGAGACATGGGAGTTGGTTTATATCATTCACACTGACAAGCAGCCTTTGGAGTTTCATGATTGGCAGCTGCCAAGCCACTCCCTAGCAACCAAATAGAGTACCCTAGCAACCAAAATCCAAAGAAGTATATCTTCCATTCTGAATGTCACAGAGACATGGAAGTTGGATTATATCATTCATACTGACAAGAAGCCTTTGGAATTCATCATTGGCAGCTGCCAAGCCACTCCCTAGCAACCATTGTCGAGCACCTTAGCAACCAAAATCCAAAGAGGAATATCTTCCATTCTGAATGTCACAGAGGCATGGGAGTTGGTTTATATCATTCATAGTGACAAGAAGCCTTTGCAGTTTCATCATTGGCAGCTGCCAAGCAACTCCATAGCAACCAAACAGAGTAACCTAGCAACCATTTTACAATACCTATATGTCTGCATCAGAACATCATAAAGAGATGGTGTTAAGACAAGTTTGACTCAGGGCAGCAAACAGCCATTCATGAGACACTACAACACTTGCTAGCCCCGCCCTAGCAACCATTGTCAAGCACCTTAGCGACCAAAATCCATAGAGGGATATCTTTCATTCTGAATGTCACAGAGGAATGAGAGTTGGTTTATATCATTCATACTGACAAGCAGCCTTTGGAGTTTCATGATTGTCAGCTGCCAAGCCACTCCCTAGCAAACAAATAGAGTACCCTAGCAACCAAAATCCAAAGAAGGATATCTTCCATTCTGAATGTCACAGAAACATGGAAGTTGGATTATATCATTCATACTGACAAGAAGCCTTTGGAATTCATCATTGGCAGCTGCCAAGCCACTCCCTAGCAACCATTGTCGAGCACCTTAGCAACCAAAATCCAAAGAGGGATATCTTCCATTCTGAATGTCACAGAGGAATGAGAGTTGGTTTATATCATTCATACTGACAAGCAGCCTTTGGAGTTTCATGATTGTCAGCTGCCAAGCCACTCCCTAGCAACCAAACAAAGTACCTTAGCAACCATTTTGCAAGACCTATTTCTCTGCACTAGAACATCGTATAGAGATGGGGTTTGGCTCTTTTGACTCATGCTAGCAAACAAGAATTCCAACATGCTACACATGCTAGCTGTGAATAGCTACATGCTAATAGCGATTAGGTAAGTGCTAAATTATGCCAAGAAAATGCTAAGAACTCCAATGTAATCATCTGTGACAACTGCCAACCACATAGTTACACGATAGTAATCACCCAGAATACCATAGCAACCGCCTAGCAACGCCCTAGCAACCACCCAGAATACCCTAGCAACCGCCTATAAACACCATAGCAACCACCCAGAATACCATAGCAACCGCCTAGCAACGCCCTAGCAACCACCTAGAATACCCTAGCAACCACCTAGCAACTCCAAAGCAACCACCCAGAACACCCTAGCAACTGCCTAGCAACCGCCTAACAACACCATAGCAACCACCCAGAACACCCTAGCAACCACCTAGCAAAGCCCTAGCAACCACACAGAACACCCTAGCAACACCATAGCAACCACCTGAACAACATGAATAAGCCATATCTCAGCACCAGAACATCGTACAGACATGTTTGTTGGCTTGTATGCAATCATGTACCACACTCTAGCAACCGAGTGGCGAGTTTTGCCACTGCAAGCACCACTTCACATTTTCTTCAGGAAATGTACAATCTAGTTATTCTTCTTCTTCTTCTTATTGTTCTGGACAAAAGTTTGGCGCGTAACTCGCCCCACACCGTTTGTCACAGACCCATGAATGAGGTGTCAAATCGACCGGCTTATTGAGGAGAGGTGTGCTATGACTTTTATAGACCATTTCAACGGCCTTTCGTCTGTTTAAGGAAGTGACGTATTTGGCCCTAGGACGTTTCCGGTTAGTTGTCGAGCGCATTCAAAACAATGGCGGGATGCGCTTGATGTACAGTGGGATTGCGTTAATTTAATTAATCCTGCTATTTAGAATATCTAAATTAAAATTAGGTCCTTGTTGCTCGTTAGTTGGGTCCTCCTTCTGGCCCGAAACGAACTTTTTTTTGGAAATTAAAATGTTTAAATTCCAGAAAAACGCGCCTGGACTGCATCAGTGAAGCGAGAAGGCTGAACACGCAACTTATATCAATATACAGCACACATTTCGATTCTGGTAAGTAAAATACTTTCCCCCTCCCATTTGATTATTTGTATTTCTTTACGTTAACTGTTTATGTATGCTGCAGCATAATTTAAGATAGCTCTGTTCGTTATTGTTTACATATAAACCTAGCATTTTGACGCGTGTAATTTAGTGAAAATAGGGCAAGCTTTTATTTCCGTCTTTTCCCCTAAATGTTCTGTGGGCTGTAATTAAGTAGGAATTAACATTTGTTGGCTATCTGTCTAGTTAGTTGACAACTGCAGCAAGTAACACATTACAGAATGTATACTGTATAACAGTTACCTGAATGGTGTGCTGCAGTTGTTTACAAAAGGTAACGGTAAACATTTTTCATCACTTAAGCTTGGCTAATGTTAATTCCAACATTTACTATAGTACACAATAGTAGAATTAGTTCTTAAATATTGTGCATTAACCAGATTAAGTTAATAATTGTTTTTCTGCTTTTGTCTTCAATAGGAAAGCCATCATTTGTAATTTAAGACGTCCAAGACTACTACAGGGAGACAGGAACGACAGACAAACCACATGTGACCATACATTATTAGGCACCTTGATTTTCTGATCATATTTTGTTTTTCAGACACAATAACTACTATTCATTTTGTATTTAATATATTTAAGGGATATATAATTGTACATGAAGACTGGAAATGAAAACGCCTTATATTCAGGTGTGCATAATTATTAGGCACGTTTTCTTTTACTGATAAAATAAGCCAAAAAAGAGATTTAACTCAGACTGAAAAGTCACAAATTACTAAATGCCCATGAGAAGGAGCATGACCATTGGACAGTGAAATTGGGTCATCATTGGGTCAGCAGGGTCAGACAAAATCAGGTGGAGAAGAAAAGACACATGTTAACTGCAAAATAATTAAGTGTGAAACCATCAGGAACCCTTTAGTCTCCAACGCCACCATTTTCCAGAACTGCAACTTATCTGGAGTCTCCAGAAGAGCAAGATATCAGGATCTCAGAGACTTGGGTTCACAAGCTGGACTGAAGTGTAGTAAAATACATGAAGACTGTTTTTATAGGCTTTATGGACAGACAGATTGGGACTGACTCTTGAAGGATCAGCATCACATCCTCTTGTTCCGCTGTTTGAAGAATTCATCTTCATCGGTAAGTTTTGGGAGTTAATTTTTAAAACTCCTAAAACTTAATGCCAGATTCTGGAAGATTAATTCTTCATGTATTTTACTACACTTCAGCTTGTGATTCTTAAGTGTGGGGCATTTTTTTGTATTCTTTACCTCTCTTTTTTGGCTTATTTTAACTGTAAAAGAAAACCTGCCTAATAATTATGCACATCTGAATATAAGGTTTTTTTAATTTCCAGCCTTGATGAACAATTCTATATCACTTATAAATTATTAAATACAAAATTAATTGTAGTTAAGATTAATGTGGTTTGGAATTGGTAAAAATGTGTCTGAAAAAAAAAATTAAATAAAAAATCAATAATTCTGCACACATATGAACCCCCAGATGTGTTTGAGACCTTGAGGATTGATATTGCCCCACTTTGTTCAGGGACTCATAACTCCATTTCTGTTTGTCAAAAAAAGTCTGTGAAATGTGTTTTATGTTGTTGTCTCAGTTGTTGAAGCAGATTATGTTCATAAAAGTATTTATTTACACATTAAGAAATTTGCTGGAAATAAAAGCTGTTAAAAGTGAGAGGATGTTTCTTTTATGTATTTTTAAATATATACAGTAGTTAACATTTGAAGTGGATAAAAACCTTTCATCAAAGTTAACATTAATTTTGAACAATACCCGTTCTTGTCTTAGGACAACTTTGATTAACTTTTTTGATCCACTTCAAATGTTGACTACATAAATACACACACAGCTAGCAAATCTGTATGTGACTAACCATAAAATAACATTTTCCATTCAAGGACCTAAAAAGTGTATTCTGTATGTTTTATTCTTAATTTTACCATTATTAATCTTCACGTATACATTTCTCTTAAATGACTAATACAGGTTTATGCATTAGAAAAAAAGACAGCCAGCATTACATTGCTTTCACCTTCTATTTATTTGTGACCACATGAGGGGCTCAGATAGGACATTTAAACCCTCTCGTACACCGTTCCACAGCAACACACTTCACGCAACTAAGCACACATTTGGAAACGAATGAAATGAGTACTGGCATAACTTAAAGCGATTTTTACTGAAGTCCGTTTACTAGCGTACATTTAGCGTTGTAATATAGGCTACATGCATGTTCTGTAAAGCTGCTCTGAAACGATATGTATTTTGAATAGCGCTGTACAAATAAATATGAATATTTGCATAGATATGCCAGCAAATGCAAGTGAAATGCCCACTCGTAACCTCCCCGGACAAACCATGATTAGTAAAGTTACGTTTTTGACGCTGTTTGACTTGCTTCATCTTCACCAAACACAAGACAGATGTCATCAACATTTTACGAAGGAATGTTCCCAACCTTTCTGCTAAGAAATTAATTGTAAGTATCCAGACTGCGATAGGCTTTTATCGCATCTCTCGTGTAACTTACACGCAAGCAGCCGCAACACCCAATCGGACTAACGTTACTCAGGCAAACGTTGTTCTGTGTAAAAAGTATACGTCTTATTTAAAGGGTCCGGTAATTCCAATCATCGTTTATTTTCAGTTTTTGGAAATACTTTAACTGTTGCCTTTTCGCTATACGTAAAAGTTACGCGCTTGTTTGCACAGACCTGAGATTTAAAAACGTCGCCACCGGAAATGCTTCAGGGCCAGACATGCGCAGTAGCATTCCAACGGAATGTTATTGTTTACGTCCTTGAAATGGTCTATAAGCGATCGGGGGTGCGGTGTTCGCCCCAGGGGCGAAAAAGCACCCCAAAAAGTTCCATTGACTTAACATTGCAACGAACTTTGAGCACTCATAGCTCTGAGCGAGGATTTTGCAGAAACGTGTGATTTGCCACATTTGAAGAGGCTGACAGGCTCTGTAAGAACATACCTCACAATGGGGTAAAAGTTGCACCCCTGGGGGGCAGGAGCGTCCCAAAGTTGTCCCATTGACTTACTATGGGGAAGGAATGTCCCGTGAAACACACATGCTTTTTCTACTATGGTAAATTGCATAGGGATTTTGTAATGAACGTAGCTCTGGATCACAGTGTCATAGAGACAAGGGGGAGGGCTCATCTTACTCAGATGACCAATCAGTCTCTCAGGATCATTGTGAAGCTATCAAGCCACGCCCTAGCAACCATTTAGAGCACATTAGCAACAAGTCCCATAGACTTCCATTGAAAGAGATCAAAGGGATATCTCAGGACTGAATTGTCATAGAAACATGGGGGTGGTCTCATTTGACTCGGGGCAGCAAACAGCCAATCATGAATCACCTCAACACTTCCTAGCCCCTCCCTAGCAACCATTGTCGAGCACCTTAGCAACCAAAATTCATAGAGAGATATCTTCTATTCTGAATGTCACAGAGTTGGTATATGGGTTTATGGGTTTATATCATACATACTGACAAGCAGCCTTTGGAGTTTCATGATTGGCAGCTGCCAAGCCACTCCCTAGCAACCAAACAGAGTACCCTAGCAACCATTTTTCAAGACCTATATCTCTGCATCAGAACATCATAAAGAGATGGGGTTAACACAAGTTTGACTCAGGGCAGCAAACGGCCAATCATAAATCACCTCAATACTTCCTAGCCCCTCCCTAGCAACCATTGTCGAGCACCTTAGCAACAACAATCCAAAGAGGGATATCTTCCATTCTGAATGTCACAGAGGCATGGGAGTTGGTTTATATCATTCATAGTGACAAGAAGCCTTTGGAATTGCATCATTGGCAGGTGCCAAGTAACTCCATAGCAACCAAAAAGAGTACCCTAGCAACCAAAATCCAAAGAGGCATATCTTACATTCTGAATGTCACAGAGGCATGGGAGTTGGATTATATAATTCATAATGACAAGAAGCCTTTGGAATTTCATCATTGACAGCTGACAAGCCACTCCCTAGCAACCAAACAGAGTACCCTAGCAACCAAAATCCAAAGAGGCATATCTTCCATTCTGAATGTCGCAGAGGCATGGGAGTTGGTTTCTATCATTCATAGTGACAAGAAGCCTTTGGAGTTTCATGATTGGCAGCTGACAAGCCACTCGCTAGCAACCAAATAGAGTACCCTAGCAACCGTTTAGCAAAACGTATATCTCTGCATCAGAACATCGTATAGAGATGGAAGTTGGTTTATATCATTCATGCTAACAAAAAGCCTTTGTAGTTTCATCATTAGCAGCTGACAAGCATCTCCATAGCAACCTAACAGAGCAACTAGCAACCATTTTACAAGACCTACATCTCTGCATCAGAATATTGTATAGAGATGGGGGTTGGCTCATTAGTTTCAGTTGTAAAACAGCCTGTAAATATCACCATGGTAACTGTGTATTCACACCCTAGCAACCATTTAGAGCCACCTAGCAACCATATTGCAACATATAGAAGCCATATTTCAGCTCCACAACATCGTACAGACATGGTTGTTGGCTCGAATGCAAACATGTACAACACCCTAGCAACCGAGTGGCGAGTTTTGCCACTGCAAGCACCACTTCACATTTTCTTCAGGAAATGTACATTCTAGTTAGTGGTGCTTGCTGAAAGCAAGGCATCACTATTGTTATTGCTCATACTTATTATTCTTATTAGTGGTGCTTGCTGAAAGCAAGGCATCACTATTGTTATTGCTCATACTTATTATTCTTATTAGTGGTGCTTTTTTAAAAGCATCACTATTGTTATTGCTCATACTTATTATTAGTGGTGCTTTTTTAAAAGCATCACTATTGTTATTGCTCATACTTATTAGTGGTGCTTGCTGAAAGCAAGGCATCACTATTGTTATTGCTCATACTTATTATTATTATTCTTCTTTTTATTATTCCACACAAAGTTTGGCGCGTAACTCGTCCCGCACCGTTTGTCACAGATCCATGAATGAGGTGTCAAATCGACCGGCTCATTAAGGAGAGGTGTGCTATGACTTTTATAAGCGATCGGGGGTGCGGTGTTCGCCCCAGGGGCGAAAAAGCGTCCGAAAAATCCCATAGACTTAACATTGCGACAAACTTTGACGAGTCATAACTCTGAGCGACGATTTCGCAGAAACGTGTGATTTGCCACATTTGAAGAGGCTGACAGGCTCTGTAAGAACATACCTCTCAATGGGGTAAAAGTTGCACCCCTGGGGGGCAGGAGATGCCCAAAGTTGCCCCTTTGACTTACTATGGGGAAGGAACGTCCCGTGAAACACACATGCTTTTCCTACTATGGTAAATTGCATAGGGACTTTGTATTGAACGTAGCTCTGGATCACAGTGTCATAGAGACAAGGGGGAGGGCTCATTTTACTCAGACGACCAATCAGTCTCTCAGGATCATTGTGAAGCTATCAAGCCACGCCCTAGCAACCATTTAGAGCCCCTTAGCAACAAGTTCCATAGACTTCCATTGAAAGAGTTCAAAGAGATATCTCCAGACTGAATTGTCATAGAAACATGGGGATGGTCTCATTTGACTCGGGGCAGCAAACAGCCAATCATGAATCACCTAAACACTTCCAAGCCCCTCCCTAGCAACCATTGTCGAGCACCTTAGCAACCAAAATCCAAAGAGGGATATCTTCCATTCTGAATGTCACAGAGGCATGGGAGTTGGTTTATATCATTCATACTGACAAGAAGCCTTTGGAGTTTCATGATTGGCAGCTGACAAGCCACTCCCTAGCAACCAAACAGAGTACCCTAGCAACCAAAATCCAAAGAGGGTTATCTTCCATTCTGAATGTCGCAGAGGCATGGGAGTTGGTTTATATCATTCATAGTGACAAGAAGCCTTTGGAATTTCATCATTGGCAGCTGCCAAGTAACTCCATAGCAACCAAAAAGAGTACCCTAGCAACCGTTTAGCAAAACGTAAATCTCTGCATCAAAACATAGTATAGAGATGGGACTTGGCTCTTTTGACTAAATCATGGTAAACTATGGTAAATCATCCTAGAATCATAGTAAATCATACTAAAACATGGTAAATCATGGTATACTATAGTAAATCATAGTAAACTATGGTAAATCGTGGTAAATCATGGTAAACTATGGTAAATCATGCTAGAATCATAGTAAATCATACTTGAACATGGTAAATCATGGTATACTATAGTAAATCATGGTAAACTATGGTAAATCATGGTAAACTATGATAAATCATGATAAAATCAGTAAATCATACTTGAACATGCTATATCATGGTATACTATAGTAAATCATGGTAAACTATGGTAAATCGTGGTAAATCATGGTAAACTATGGTAAATCATGGTAAACTATGGTAAATCATGCTAGAATCAGTAAATCATACTTCAACATGGTAAATCATGGTAAACTATGGTAAATCATGGTAAACTATGGTAAATCATGGTAAACTATGATAAATCATGCTAGAATCAGTAAATCATACTTGAACATGGTATATCATGGTATACTATAGTAAATCATGGTAAACTATGGTAAATCGTGGTAAATCATGGTAAACTATGGTAAATCATGGTAAACTATGGTAAATCATGCTAGAATCATAGTAAATCATACTTGAACATGGTAAATCATGGTATACTATAGTAAATCATGGTAAATTATGGTAAATCATGGTAAACTATGGTAAATCATGGTAAACTATGATAAATCATGCTAAAATCAGTAAATCATACTTGAACATGGTATATCATGGTATACTATAGTAAATCATGGTAAACTATGGTAAATCGTGGTAAATCATGGTAAACTATGGTAAATCATGGTAAACTATGGTAAATCATGCTAGAATCAGTAAATCATACTTCAACATGGTAAATCATGGTATACTATAGTAAATCATGGTAAACTATGGTAAATCATGGTAAACTATGGTAAATCATGGTAAACTATGATAAATCATGCTAGAATCAGTAAATCATACTTGAACATGGTATATCATGGTATACTATAGTAAATCATGGTAAACTATGGTAAATCGTGGTAAATCATGGTAAACTATGGTAAATCATGGTAAACTATGGTAAATCATGCTAGAATCAGTAAATCATACTTCAACATGGTATACTATAGTAAATCGTGGTAAATCGTGGTAAACTATTGTAAATCATGGTAAACTATGGTAAATCATGCTAGAATCAGTAAATCATACTTGAACATGGTAAATCATGGTATACCATAGTAAATCATGGTAAACTATAGTAAATTGTGGTAAATCATGTTAAACTATGGTAAATCATGGTAAACTATGGTAAATCATGCTAGAATCAGTAAATCAAACTTGAACATGGTAAATCATGGTATACTATAGTAAATCGTGGTAAATCATGGTAGAATCATAGTAAATCATACTTGAACATGGTAAATCATGGTATACTATAGTAAATCTGGTAAACTATGGTAAATTGTGGTAAATCATGGTAAACTATGGTAAATCATGGTAAACCATGCTAGCAACATGGTAAAACAAGCTAGCATCATGCTAGATACATGCTAATCATGCTAACATGATGCTAGCATGATGCTAATAATGCTAGCATGATGCTAGCAACATGCTAATAATGCTAGCATGATACTAGCTACATGCTAATCATGCTAGCTTCTTGCTACAAACATGCTAGCAAACGTGCTATTCATGTTAGCATCTTGTTAAAAAATGCTAGCATCATGCTAACAACATGCTAATCATGCTAGCTACATTCACGTTAGCTTTTGCTAAAAACATGCTAGCATGATGCTAGCAACATGCTAATTATATTAGCACCATGCTAGCAACATGCTAGCATTATGTTAGTCACATGCATATAATGCTAGCATGATGATAATTTTGTTATAATCTTGCTAAAAACTAGCTAAACGCACTTTAGCAAACCGAGTGGTGAGTTTTGTCACTGCAAGCACCACTTCACATTTTCTTCAGGAAATGTACATTCTAGTTATTATTCTTATTCTTATTATTCCGGACAAAAGTTCGGCGCGTAATGCGCCCCGCACCGTTTGTCACAGACCCCTGAGTGAGGCGTCAAATCGAGCGGCTCATTGAGGAGAGGTGTGCTATGACTTTTCTAAGCGATTGGGTGTACGATGTTCGCACAGCGGACGAAAAAGCGGCCAAAAAAGTCCCATTGACTTTACATTGGGAGTTCTAAAAATATTTGAATCCCAACCGACGTTTTCACACACACAGACTCCAAAGGGCCTGACACCCCTGCATCTCTCCCTCTCTCTCTCCCTCAGAGGATTTATATTATCAAGCAGCCAATAAGTAATGGCCTAAAATCTTCATAGCCACACCCTAGCAACCAGTTTCAGCACCCTAGCAACCACTAAGAGCTCCCTAGCAACCACCCTAAACCAAAAAAAAACATTTTTTTTTATTTTTTTTATTTTTTAAAGCAATTTTACTCTCGTGGCCTTGCGATATTGCTCCATGCTTGTGCCTATTCGGCCATAGGCACGAGGCCGCAGGCCGAGTGCCGTACAGAAGGCACTCGTTATTAAAGATTTTAAGAACTCTATAAAAACTCCATAGTAACCATATTTGACAACTACCAACCACCTAGTAACACCATAGCAACTAACAAAAACACCTTAGCAACCACCCTGAACACCCTAGCAACGTCTAGAAATGCTCTAGTAACCACAAAAAACTCTAGCAAGCACCCAGAACACCCTAGCAACTGCCTAGCAACCACCTAGAACACCTAGCAACTGCCTAGCAACCACCCAGAACACCTAGCAACCAACCAGAACACCCTAGCAACTGCCTAGCAATGCCCTAGTATCCACCCAGAATACCATAGCAACTGCCTAGCAACACCATAGCAACCACCCAGAACACCCTAGCAACCACCTAGCAACGCCCTATCAACCACCAAGAATACCCTAGCAACTGCCTAGCAACCACCCAGAACACCTTAGCAACTGCCTAGCAACACCATAGCAACCACCCAGAACACCCTAGCAACCACCTGGCAACAGCATCTTGCTAAAAACATGCTGGCAACATGCTAATCAAGCTAGCATCATGCTAGCAACATGCTAATCAAGCTAGCATCATGTTAGCAACATGCTAATCATGCTAGCAACATGCTAATCAAGCTAGCATCATGCTAGCAACATGCTAATCCTGTTAGCATCTAGCTAAAAACATGCTAGCAAAATGCTAATCATGCTAACATCATGCTAGCAACATGCTAATCAAGTTAGCATCATGCTAGCAACATGCTAATCAAGCTAGCATCATGCTAGCAACATGCTAATCAAGCTAGCATCATGCTAGCAACATGCTAATCATGTTAGCATCATGCTAGCAACATGCTAATCATGCTAGCATTATGCTACCAACATGCTAATCAAGCTAGCATCATGCTAGCAAAATGCTAATCATGCTAACATTATGCTAGCAACATGCTAATCAAGCTAGCATCATGCTAGCAACATGCTAATCATGCTAGCATTATGCTAGCAACATGCTAATCAAGCTAGCATCATGCTAGCAACATGTTAACCATGCTAGCAACATGCTAATCAAGCTAGCATAATGCTAGCAACATGCTAATCATGCTAGCATTAGGCTACCAACATGCTAATAAAGCTAGCATCATGCTAACAACATGATAATCAAGCTAGCATAATGTTAGCAACATGCTAATCATGTTAGCAAAATGCTAATCATGTTAGCATCTAGCTAAAAACATGCTAACAACATGCTAATCATGCTAGCATCTTGTTAAAAGCATGCTAATGTTGAAGATTTTATTATATAGAAAATAAGTAATTCAACTGGTTTTAATACACTATTGTTTCCTTGTCTGTGGGTGACTTTGGCTGACTTTGGAACCTGAGAGCACAAGCTGTTGTTACAGCAGAAAATTCTATTTCAGTAATGTCACATGGTACAAAACTATTTCTCAAAATACCTATAGAATGTATTACCATGTTTGGGACAAGGAGAGGGTATATACGTTTGCTGGGCAATTTTTCTGGAGGGTCTTTCTGCAGAGGGACACTCGGCTTTGTTTGTTAATAAAGTCTAATTTTTTCTGATGTCAAATATCTTTGAAGTCATTTCCCTGAACAAATGGCGCCCAACGTGGGGCTTGGCTTAGGAGCTGAAGGAGCCACAAAGGGATCGCTGGTGACTCACACAGACAGTGGCCGCTGTACTTTGAGGTGAGCAGTTTTTGCTTTTGAATAAGGTGTGTGTTAGTCACCAGTGGCCCGGATGTGGTAAGAAAAGCTTCTCCAAATTTAAAGAACTTAAAAAGTGATGTTTGATGTCAGAAAAATTGCATGTATTGTCTTTGTATGTCAAGAAGTTTGTAAAGGCGCGGGGGGGCTCCCAATAGCGTTTTACCATTATTTATGCAATCCGGTGAGGATTTTATGAATACTGGTACTGCTGGTTTGGCGCAAGGATTTGTATTTACTGATAAGGATATCAGTGGTTTATCTGTGCTTACTTTGAGAAGTATAGCATGTGCACAGATGGTTAGCTCACGGATACCGCTTTGTTAAACAAAGTTTTAACGAAGGACTGCTATGGGTGAAGCTGGAAAAAATAGAGGTTTTAAAAGTCTATAGGTTTAGGTAGCGGTTACCGCCTTGAATGCATGTGCAAGGGTCTGCTCAGGCTATCTAAATCCTAGGAATAGGATAGTTAAAAGTGTCATTGTACTAAGGAGTGAATATTTTAATGTATTGTTCAGATCTGACAGAGAAGGGGAAAAAAAAAAAGTGTTAGATCATGTTGGTGTGCCTGTAGGATCCTGTGACTGTGCCTGTGGTTGAAAATAAGTGACCTCTGACCCTGGTTGCTTGAAGGGACAGAGAATGTGTGAATGACCTGTGAATGAAGGGACTGAAAATATTAGAAAAAGAAAGAAAGAAAAGTAAGGGAAAACAATTGTTTCAAGATATTAACTTAGAAGAATATAGTAGTATAAAATAAGTTAAAATAATAAGATATATAGTTAATCAATAAATGTAATGATAAATATTAATAGATGAATATAAATATGATTGCACGTGCTTAATATATTATATATTATATCTGAAGACGTCTAAAATTTGTATCTCATTATCCCTGAAGACAGTGTGGAAAAAGTATTCCATTGCAGATTAATAAGTTTGTGTTAAGAGAAAAATAATTGGTGCAGTGTGCTGAAGGTTAGCGAGATTGAGTGACCAAGTTTCAAAAGTCAAAAATACTTTACAGAAGTTGATGAGAGTAAAAAATAAGAGGAATTCCTTGATGATTGTTGAGAAACATACTAGATTATTGTGAACACAGCATGCAAATATAGAAGAAAGATTGAAGTCTGATTTTATGATAGGGAAAATTATTTAATTGAATTATTCTCAGATCATCAGAGTTATATTATTGCTGATATATAAAAACAGAACTAGCTTGCTTTTTCCTGCAATGAAGAACTGCTTACTAATAGAATAAGGGAAATGCTATGGTCAACCAGTGAGATTTTTATATAAAAGAAATAGTGAAAAGATGCAGGTTAAAAAAGTGGCATGTAGATAAAGAGCTAATAGCTTATATGTAAAAGTTCAATTTGATTCATGCAGATCTCTGAGTGTTCAAATTGCAGATGGAAACAGAGCCCTGTGGAAGCAACAAGAGGGCAAAGGGCAAAGACATGAATGCAGAGACACGAATGCAGAGAAGAAGAAGAGAGTGGGTGAGGGGTTCTCAGCTCCCCTCCTGAAGTTCAAAAAGACCCAAAAAGACTGAGTTAATGGAAACACTGGAAAAGGTGAATCTTTCACTTGAGACTTTTCCTAAAGACAAAGACTAATCCTGAGATGCAAAACTGTTACAGGATTGATCAAAATCCCAAACTGAGAAGAGACAGAGAAGCAGCAGAGCCTATATTCCACTCTGCAATGGCAATTGAGTGACAGCAAGGCTGAAAAACATGTCAACAGACACTGATCTAAAAAAAGAAGAACTGACCCTTACGGGGCACACAGGTGTGACAAACCTAATGAACACTCTAGAGACTGCTTCAAATTTAGTTCATTATTATATTAACTTAATTCATTCTGATTATTCACTGGTCTCATGGCAATTCTTTATATTCTCTGCTAAACTAACCCTCTCTGCTCTTTCAATAGGTACAATTCCAGCTCTATAAGAAAAGAAAATACAGAGAAGTGGGTGCTGAACTCACAAAATAGTTCAAACTGAGGCTGGATTTGGTATAGTGAGGGCTATTATATTAGACAACTATAGGGCTAAAAGCATGATAGAATTATTCTCTGGCAAAGAAAAAGAAAGACACAAAATGTCAAAGAATTATTATTTTTGTTTGCAAAACAATGATACTGGTCACTCCATCTTGTTTTAATATTGTTTTATAGAGATAGATTGGAGAAGAATAAATAACTCCAAAAGTCCAAAAATTATGAAATTAAAAATGCTGTCAAAACTGGGAAAATGAGATGGAAATGTTATTGGCCATGGATCCAAGATTAGGCAGAGATCTCCAATTGTATTCTTAAAGAAGCTCATGAGCAAAAAACAGAAAGAAAATGAAAAAGTAGACCAAACAAATGACAAAATGCATTTGAGAAATTACAATTGGCTGTCTTACTCTCAACTGCACCATACTAAGGCCTATTATTCTGAAATATTTAATCTATTAGAGTTTGGGAAAAAAACAAGAAAAAAGGGTTTGTAACAACAGTGGTAAACTAAGCATTAAGATAACTGACACTTCTGAATAGTGTTTGAATAGCTGAGTTGTGGTATTGTCTGTCAGACCTTTGGAATTCCACAGCTAAAATTATAAGTTCCGCATTTAGAGCACAACCAGCGGAAGAAGAATGTGTGATGGCCTATGAGTGACTGAGTATGAATGGAGAGAGAGATGGTGTACACCAAGGCAAATCAATTATTTTGCCTACAGCTGTATCTAAATTTAATATGTGGGCCCACAGGGCATATTCTGCCCAATAAAATAATGACCATGGATGGATTTGGTTAATATCCAAGTCGAAACTGTAGTGACAATAGAAAAAGAAAATGGGAAAAAATTTGTAAAAGAAAACAAAACAGTACTACATTTTGCGCAGCGCCTAACACATCTGACTTTCCTTTCAGAATATCATGATGGAGAATAACACATCTGACTTGCTTTTCAGCATATCATGAAGGAGCTGACGTTTTGTCAAAAGTCTGAAATATTGTCTTGTAACTTTTGTCTTGTTGCAAAGTGGGTTGAGTGTTGTCAAAAATGCCTGATAACTAGTATGCTGATAGTGGGACTCAAAACAATAACTGAGCTGAATTGACTAATTGTAAAAAGTAATATAGGGGTAAAGCCCTACTGCTAATGAGCAGAAAACCCCCAAAAGGGGACAGAACACCACTCAGCCCACATGATCATTTTACAGGTGACACCAAGAAGGACAATGGAGCAGATGATTTAAAATGTTGTTGTCACTAACAAAACTAAAAAGAAATAATGAAGGTTGCATTCGCAGATGAGAACAGTTCAATTCCAGGAAGGGTTCTGGGACGATTACAAAAAGAACCAGTGACTGTGCTTTGTCATCTCAGAAGAAGCTTGAACATTGATCAGCAACTGACATTTGAGTCCATGGCTCTCAACTTAAAATACACCAAACGACTCCAGGAAACCCCCACAACAGCAAGTGAGGATTCAAAGACATGCTGACAATGACCTTCCCTTGCCAATGAGAGAAAAGGAAAAAGCGAATTGCAACAACTCACACCAACAAGCCTCTACTCGCCACAACAGGAAGTGAGGGATCAAGAGGGCTTGTGCTAGTAACAGCCCCCTCACCTCCGAGGGAAGTCCATGCAACGGCTCGTAAAGAGTCACCCTGGTGAAACATGTAATGACGGTTAAGACGGCTAACAGAATGATCAACATGAATGGAAAAAGAAGCAAATAATAAGAAGAACTTTAAATGAAAAGTTGCAGAATAAGAAACTTTCAAGGAGTTGTGCAAAGAAGAGAGAATCAACAGAGATGAGTACAAGTTCAAACAATAGACAACATCAACCAAACTGTCTTTAAATGTAATGTTAAAGCCATTGAATACACTAGTAGCAACTTAATAATAACCCCAGAAAGAGAAAAATTATTGAATTAAAGAATATATCAAAAACAACGTAAAAACGATAATGAAAAATCAGAAAACAAATGAAAATAATGAATGATAAGCGACTAATTCAAGTAACTGTCATAGCACAGTGCGAATTAAGACAAGTCATGAAGGAAAATACAAATAGGCCTAAATGACATTTTAAAATAGATCATAATGGGTACTCGAATGTAATTTGTCAACAAAACGGGTATACATAATTAATTTAAGGCTACAGTTGAAAATTAAAGAAAAGATTAACACTGACTATTAACAAATATTTGATTTCATTTATGATTTGAATTATGATTTGATTCAATATGCTATTTGACTAATTAAATGTATTTTAAATGGTGCTAATAGAACGATCAATAACAAACAGATTGTTATAGCATATAGACTGTCCAATACCATGTAGATTATTGCCTTATGAACAATCTATATGGTACCAGAGGAGGGTAAGAATGACAGGTTATTGCACAAAAACATACTTTTTGAACGCGCATAGTTTTCAACTAGTGCGCAAGGGGGGAGTAAGGAGGGATTAAAGAATAAGGAAGGAGAATAATTAAAAGGCTAAATTAAGAATAAGGAAAAGAATAAGGAAAATTAAATAAAAGGCATTTTTTGCAATTTTTGACTGTATACAAGAGAAATTTGCGACAAAAATAAAGGTAGGAAAGGAACAGTGACACAAATAAGGCTATATATATCAGTACCAGAAGGACTAATAAAACTCTTGGTAATGGATTATATGAACAAGATAGAGATGAGATCAACAGAGGAGGGTCAAGAGAAGTAATTAAATTTAAGACCAAAGAATTATTCCTTAGATTTGAAATTCTATCAGAAATAAGTTTAGATAATGGTTTAGCAGTCATTCTAGAAAAATTGAAATTAACATTAATTGTATGCAGAAACGTAAATTACAGAAAGGAAGTTTTAACAATAATTAAGTTATAATGCTTTATGTTTGAAATGGTTAAGGAAAAACTTAGATATACAGAAAAATAAATGACCGTACAATGAATATGTAAGATAGTA
This sequence comes from Scardinius erythrophthalmus, assembly GCF_964197995.2. Classification (NCBI taxonomy): domain Eukaryota; kingdom Metazoa; phylum Chordata; class Actinopteri; order Cypriniformes; family Leuciscidae; genus Scardinius; species Scardinius erythrophthalmus. The sequence goes on along the minus strand of NC_138238.1, from coordinate 25,874,702 downwards.
TAAAAAGTTATTTTCGAGAGTTATTTTTTCTAATTGTCTAATGAGGTTATTGAATGACTTTTATGAAGTAAATGTAACATTGCTCTTGAAGCTTTCTTAGTTTGAGTGATTACATGTGACATAATTAAGTTAATTCATGATAGTTCATTTAGAAATTAGTAGAAAGGAAAGAAAAGGTATTCAGTTAAGGTATGTTTGAACTGAGGAGCTATAATGATAAAAAGCTGCAACACGTGAGATATTTATTGTTTAAATTTGGTAATAAAGTAGACAGAATTTGAAATGTAAAACGTTATAATGAAGAAAATTGTGATTTAATGTAGCTGCACCGCAGTGTTATGGTTGTTCATCAACTAAAACATGACTGACTAAAAGATTGATTCTTCAAATTTAAGAATTGATATTCTTTCATAGAATTAAGAAGCGAATAAAAAAGAGAAAAAGTTATTTTTACTCACTTCTATATTAAATCAAAATTCATATGGATTATGCGAAATAAACATGCATTTATTCATCTATAATCAGCAAAGATTTATTATAATGATTTGCCATTATAATAATGAAAACAATTACATGAAAAAAGTAGAATGACTTTACAATTGAATAAAAAAAAAAAAAAGTTAAGGAAAGCCTGATTTAAAAGATTAGAAATGTTTGTTGGAGTTGCAATATTAAAAGAGGGTTATTATTCTGTTGTGTACTTCCCATATTAAGAAGATAATGAAAACTAATTTGAGAGGGCAACTAAATAATTTATTATTAAGATTGAGCTTATAAACCAAATTGAGATTTACAATCATTGGACATTGACTGAAGTACCTCGGATAAGGATGAAGAAGAAAATGAATAAGCCAGATCCTGGGTGTCTGGGTCGAAGAGGATATCTACACCGCAAGAGAACTCTTAACTGTATAAGGGATTTTTGTGTTTGACATGTTCTACATAACTGTGACTATAAGACAATGCTGAACCAATTTCATCCACACACTTGTAACAATGTTTGATTTTTGATTAGGGAGGATTCGAGTCTTTTACTTTCTCCATTGAAAAAGAAAAAACAACTGAAAGAAAGAAAATGTATGGAGAAAGATGTTTGGCTCGATTGCTCCTCCGGAGTATGGTGGCATAATTTCAGTCATTGAAAATAAGAATGAGTGACTTAATTTAGTCACTAAGGTAGTATAACTGAGGGGACTGTATTTTGAAACTACACTCTGGAAAAGGATAGCGAATGTGGGGCTTAAATAAGCCCCAGAGGAGGGAATGTTGAAGATTTTATTATATAGAAAATAAGTAATTCAACTGGTTTTAATACACTATTGTTTCCTTGTCTGTGGGTGACTTTGGCTGACTTTGGAACCTGAGAGCACAAGCTGTTGTTACAGCAGAAAATTCTATTTCAGTAATGTCACATGGTACAAAACTATTTCTCAAAATACCTATAGAATGTATTACCATGTTTGGGACAAGGAGAGGGTATATACGTTTGCTGGGCAATTTTTCTGGAGGGTCTTTCTGCAGAGGGACACTCGGCTTTGTTTGTTAATAAAGTCTAATTTTTTCTGATGTCAAATATCTTTGAAGTCATTTCCCTGAAAAGAATTAAACCACAACACTAACAACATGCTAATCATGCTAGCATCTTGTTAAAAGCATGCTAGCAACATGCTAATCATGCTAGCATCTTGTTAAAAGCATGCTAGCAACATGCTAATCATGCTAGCATCATCCAACCAACATGCTAATCCTGCTAGCATCATTCTAACAACATGTTAATCATAGTAAATCATGCTGGAATATGTTAAATCGTAATAAATCATCTTAGAAACATGGTAAATCGTGGTAAATAATGCTAAAATGTGGTATATCATGGTATCACAACATGTCAATTGTGTTAGCATCTGCCCAGTGGCGAATTTTGCCACTGCAAGCACCACTTCACATTTTCTTCAGGAAATGTACATTCTAGTTCTTATTATTATTATTCTGGACAAAGTTTGGCGCGAAACTCGCCCCGCACCGTTTGTCACAGACCCCTGAGTGAAGTGTCAAATCGACCGGCTCATTGAGGAGAGGTGTGCTATGACTTTTCTAAGCGATCGGGTGTACGATGTTCGCACAGCGGACGAAAAAGCGGCCAAAAAAGTCCCCATTGACTTTACATTGGGCATTCTAAAAATATTTGAATCCCAACCGACGTTTTCACACACACACCACTCCAAAGGGCCTGACAGCCCTGCGTCTCTCCCTCTCTCTCTCCCTCAGAGGATTTATATTATCAAGCAGCCAATAAGTAATTTCCTTAAATCTTCATAGCCACACCCTAGCAACCAGTTTTAGCACCCTAGCAACCACTAAGAGCTCCCTAGCAACCACCCTAAACCAAAAAAAAAATTTTTTTACATTTTTTTGTATTTTTTAACGCAATATTACACTCGTGGCCTTGCGATATTGCTCCATGCTTGTGCCTATTCAGCCATAGGCACGAGGCCGCAGGCCGAGTGCCGTACTGAAGGCACTCGTTATTAAAGATTTTAATAACTCTATAAAAACTCCATAGTAACCATCTTTGACAACTACCAACCACCTAGTAACAAAATAGCAACTACCAAAAATACCTTAGCAACCATCCTGAACACCCTAGCAACGTCTAGAAACGCTCTAGTAGATCATAGAAACACCAAGGTGGTCTCGTTTCACTCAGGGCATCAAATGGCCAATCATGAATCACCTCAACACTTCCTAGCCCCTCCCTAGCAACCATTGTCGAGCACCTTAGCAACCAAAATCCTAGAGGGATATCTTCTATTCTGAATGTCACAGAGGCATGGAAGTTGGTTTATATCATTCATAGTAACAAAAAGCCTTTGCAGTTTCATCAATGGCAGCTGTCAAGCAACTCCATAGCAACCAAACAGATTACCCTAGCAACCAAAATTCAAAGAGGGATATCTTCCATTCTGAATGTCACAGAGGCATGGGAGTTGGTTTATGTCATTCATACTGACAAGAAGCCTTTGGTGTTTCATGATTGGCAGTTGCCAAGCAACTCCATAACAACCAAACAGAGTACCCTAGCAACCAAAATCCAAACAGGGATCTCTTCCATTCTGAATGTCACAGAGGCATGGGAGTTGGTTTATATCATTCATACTGACAAGAAACCTTTGGAATTTCATCATTGGCAGCTGCCAAGTAACTCCATAGCAACCAAACAGAGTACCCTAGTAACCAAAATCCAAAGAGGGATATCTTCCATTCTGAAAGTCACACAGGCATGGGAGTTGGTTTATATCATTCATAATGACAAGCAGCGTTTGGAGTTTTATGATTGGCACCTGCCAAGTCACTCCCTTGCAACCAAACAGAGGACCCTAGCAACCAAATTCCAAAGAGGGATATCTTCCATTCTGAATGTCACAGAGGCATGGGAGTTGGTTTAAATCATTTATACTGACAATCAGCCTTTGGAGTTTCATCATTGGCACCTGCCAAGTCACTCCCTGGCAACCAAACAGAGGACCCTAGCAACCGTTTATCATGACCCATGTCTCTGCATCAGAACATCACATAGAGATGGGGGTTGGCTCTTTTGTTTTGGTTGGGAAACTGTCTGTAACTATCACCATGGTAACTGATTTCACACCCTAGCAACCGTTTAGAGCCACCTAGCAACCATATTGCAACATATAGAAGCCATATTTCAGCTCCACAACATTGTACAGACATGGTTGTTGGCTCGAATGCAATCATGTACAACACCCTAGCAACCAAGTGGAGAGTTTTGCCACTGCAAGCACCACTTCACATTTTCTTCAGGAAATGTACATTCTAGTTATTATTATTATTCTGGACAAAAGTTTGGCGCGTAACTCGCCCCGCACCGTTTGTCACAGACCACTGAGTGAGGTGTCAAATCGACCGGCTCATTAAGGAGAGGTGTGCTATGACTTTTATAAGCGATCGGGGGTGCGGTGTTCGCCCCAGGGGCGAAAAAGTGGCCAAAAAAGTCCCATTGACTTAACATTGCAACGAACTTTGACCACACATAGCTCTGAGCGAGGATTTCGCAGAAACGTGTGATTTGCCACATTTGAAGAGGCTGACAGGCTCTGTAAGAACATACCTCACAATGGGGTAAAAGTTGCACCCCTGGGGGGCAGGAGATGCCCAAAGTTTCCCCATTGACTTACTATGGGGAAGGAACGTCCCGTGAAACACACATGCTTTTCCTACTATGGTAAATTGCATAGGGACTTTGTATTGAACGTAGCTCTGGATCACAGTGTCATAGAGACAAGGGGGAGGGCTCATTTTACTCAGATGACCAATCAGTCTCTCAGGATCATGGTGAAGCTATCAAGCCACGCCCTAGCAACCATTTAGAGCACCTTAGCAACAAGTCCCATAGACTTCCATTGAAAGAGATCAAAGGGATATCTCCGGACTGAATTGTCATAGAAACATGGGGGTTGTCTCATTTGACTCGGGGATGCAAACAGCCAATCATGAATCACCTCAACACTTCCTAGCCCCTCCCTAGCAACCATTGTCGAGCAGCTTAGCAACCAAAATCCAAAAAGGGATATCTTCCATTCTGAATGTCACAGATGCATGGGACTTGGTTTGTATCATTCATAGTGACAAAAAGCCTTTGGAGTTTCATCATTGGCAGCTGCCAAGCCACTCCCTAGCAACCAAACAGAGTACCCTAGCAACCAAAAATCAAAGAGGGATATCTTCCATTCTGAATGTCACAGAGAAATGGGAGTTGGTTTATATCATTCATAGTGACAAGAAGCCTTTGCAGTTTCGTCATTGGCAGCTGTCAAGCCACTCCATAGCAACCAAACAGAGTACCCTAGCAACCAAAATCCAAAGAGGGATATCTGCCATTCTGAATGTCACAGAGAAATGGGAGTTGGTTTATATTTTTCATAGTGACACAAAGCCTTTGCAGTTTCATCATTGGCAGCTGCCAAGCCACTCCCTAGCAACCAAACAGAGTACCCTAGCAACCGTTTAGCAAGACCTATATCTCCGCATCACAACATCGTATAGAGATGGGAGTTGGTTTATATCATTCATACTGACAATAAGCCTTTACAGTTTCATCATTAGCAGCTGCCAAGCAACTCCATAGCAACCAAACAGAGTACCCTAGCAACCAAAATGCAAAGAGAGATATCTTCCATTCTGAATGTCACAGAGGCATGGGAGTTGGTTTGTTTCATTTATACTGACAACCAGCCTTTGCAGTTTCATGGTTGGCAGCTGCCAAGCTACTCCCTAGCAACCAAACAGAGTACCCTAGCAACCAAAATCCAAAGAGGGATATCTTCCATTCTGTATGTCACAGATGCATGGGAGTTGTTTTTTTTATCATTCATAGTGACAAGAAGCCTTTTTAGTTTCATCATTGGCAGCTGCCAAGCCACTCCCTAGCAACCAAACAGAGTACCCTAGCAACCGTTTAGCAAGACCTATATCTCTGCATCAGAACATCGTATAGAGATGTGAGTTGGTTTATTTTCATTCATACTGACAAGAAGCTTATGCAGTTTCATCATTAACAGCTGCCAAGCAACTCCATAGCAACCAAACAGAGTACCCTAGCAACCAAAATCCAAAGAGGGATATCTTCCATTCTGAATGTCATATAGGCATGGGAGTTGGTTTGTATCATTCATACTGACAAGAAGCCTTTGCAGTTTCATCATTGGCAGCTGCCAAGCCACTCCATAGCAACCAAACAGGGTATCCTAGCAACCAAAATCCAAAGAGGGATATCTTCCATTCTGAATGTCATACAGGCATGAGAGTTGGTTTATATCCTTTATACTGACAAGCAGCCTTTGTAGTTTCGTTATTGGTAGCTACCAGTCCACTCCCTAGCAACCAAACAGATTATCCTAGCAACCAAAATTCAAAGATGGATATCTTCCATTCTGTATATCACAGAGGCAGGGGAGTTGGATTATATCATTCATACTGACAAGCAGCCTTTGGAGTTTCATGATTGGCAGCTGCCGAGCCACTCCCTAGCAACCAAATATAGTACCCTAGCAACCAATATCCAAATAGGGATATCTTCCATTCTGTATGTCACAGAGGCATGGGAGTTGGTTTATATCATTCATAGTGACAAGAAGCCTGTGGAGTTTCATCATTGGCAGCTGGCTAGCAACTACATAGCAACCAAACAGAGTACCCTAGCAACCATTTTAAAAGACCTACATCTCTGCATCAGAATATTGTATAGAGATGGGGGTTGGCTCATTAGTTTCGATTGGAAAACAGTCTGTAAATATCACCATAGTAACTGTGTATTCACACCCTAGTAACCGTTTAGAGCCACCTAACTACCATATTGCAACATATAGAAGCCATATTTCAACTCCACAACATCGTACAGACATGGTTGTTGGCACGTATGCAATCATGTACAAGACCCTAGCAACCGTGCCGAATTTTGCCACTGCAAGCACCACTTCACATTTTCTTTAGGAAATGTACATTCTAGTTATTATTATTATTCTGGACAAAGTTTGGCGCATAACTCGCCCCGCACCGTTTGTGTCAGACCCCTGACAGAGGTGTCAAATCGACCGGCTCATTGAGGAGAGGTGTGCTAGGACTTTTATAAGCGATCGGGTGTATGATGTTTGCCCCAGGGGCAAAAAAGCAGCCAAAAAAGTCCCATTGACTTAACATTGCAACAAACTTTGACCACTCGTAGCTCTGAGAGAGGATTTCGTACAGACATGTGGGTCACCACATTTGAAGAGGCTGGCAGGCTCTGTAAGAACATACCTCACAATGGGGTAAAAGTTGCACCCCTGGGGGGCAGGAGCGTCCCAAACTTTCCCATTGACTTACAATGGTGTAGGACGGCCCATGAGATGGGCCGTCCTACACATTGCATGGGGATTTTGTATTGAACATAGCTCTGGATCACAGTGTCATAGAGACAAGGGGGCGGGCTCATTTTACTCAGACAACCAATCAGTCTCTCAGGCTCATTGTGAAGCTATCAAGCCACGCCCTAGCAACCATTTAGAGCACCTTAGCAACAAGTCCCATAGACTTCCATTGAAAGAGATCAAAGGGATATCTCCGGACTGAATTGTCATAGAAACACAAGGGTGGTCTCGTTTCACTCAGGGCAGCAAACGGCCAATCATGAGTCACCTCAACACTTCCTAGCCCCTCCCTAGTAACCATTGTCGAGCACCTTAGCAACCAAAATCCAAAGAGGGATATCTTCCATTCTGAATGTCACAGAGGCATGGGAGTTGGTTTATATCATTCATAGTGACAAGAAGCCTTTGCAGTTTCATCATTGGCAGCTGCCAAGCAACTCCATAGCAACCAAACAGAGTATCCTAGCAACCATTTTACAAGACCTATATCTCTGCATCAGAACATCATGAAGTGATAGGGTTAACACAAGTTTGATTCATGGCAGCAAATGGCCAATCATGAATCACCTCAACACTTCCTTGCCCCGCCATAGCAACCATTGTCGAGCACCTTAGCAACCAAAATCCATAGAGGGATATTTTTTTTATTCTGAATGTCACAGAGGAATGGGAGTTGGTTTATATCATTCATACTGACAAGCAGCCTTTAGAGTTTCATGATTGCAACCACGATTGCAACCCTAGCAACCACCCAGAATACCCTAGCAACCGCCTGGCAACACCATGGCAACCACCCAGAACACCCTAGCAACTGCCTAACAATGCCCTAGCAACCACCCAGAATACCCTACCAACCACCTAGCAACACCATAGCAACCACCCAGAACACCCTAGCAACTGCCTAGCAACGCCCTAGCAACCACCCAGAATACCCTAGCAACCGCCTAGCAACACCATAGCAACCACCCAGAACACCCTAGCAACTGCCTAGCAACACCATAGCAACCACCCAGAACACCCTAGCAACCACCTAGCAACGCCCTAGCAACCACCAAGAATACCATAGCAACTGCCTAGCAACCACCAAGAATACCTTAGCAACTGCCTAGCAACCACCCAGAACACCTTAGCAACTGCCTAGCAACACCATAGCAACCACCCAGAACACCCTAGCAACCACCTGGCAACAGCATCTTGCTAAAAACATGGTAGCAACATGCTAATCAGCTAGCATTATGCTAATCAAGCTAGCATCATGTTAGCAACATGCTAATCATGTTAGCATTATGCTACCAACATGCTAATAAAGCTAGCATCATGCTAGCAACATGCTAATAAAGCTAGCATCATGTTAGCAAACATGTTAATCAAGCTAGCAACATGTTAATCAAGCTATTATCATGCTAGCAACATGCTAATCATGCTAGCATCATGTTAGCAACATGCTAATCAATTTAGCATTATGCTAGCAACATGTTAATCAAGCTAGCATCATGCTAGCAACATGCTAATCAAGCTAGCATCATGTTAGAGACATGCTAATCATGTTATCATTATGCTAACAACATGCTAATCAAGCTAGCATAATGCTAGCAACATGTTAATCAAGCTAGCATGATGATAGAAACATGCTAATCATGTTAGCATCTAGCTAAAACATGCTAACAACATGCTAATCATGCTAGCATCTAGCTAAAAACATGCTAGCAACATGCTAATCATGCTAGCATCATGCTAGCAACATGCTAATCATGTTAACAACATGCTAACAACATGCTAATCAAGCTAGCATAATGTTATCAACATGCTAATCATGTTAGCATCTAGCTAAAACATGCTAGCAAAATGCTAATCATGCTAGCATCTTGTTAAAATCATGCTAACAACATGCTAATCATGCTAGCATCATGCTAACAACATGCTAATCATGTTAACAACATGCTAATAATGCTAGCATCATTCTAACGACATGTTAATCATAGTAAATAATGCTAAAATGTGGTAAATCGTAATAAATCATCTTAGAAACATGGTAAATCGTGGTAAATGATGCTAAAATGTGGTATATCATGGTATCACAACATGTCAATTGTGTTAGCATCTGCCCAATGGCGAATTTTGCCACTGCAAGCACCACTTCACATTTTCTTCAGGAAATGTACATTCTTAGCCTGGTTAAAACCAGACCCTTCTCTGTTGAAACTGAGTTTAGGGTCTGGAGAAGCTATGTAGACAAATCATTTCCAAAGGGGCGTCACCAACCGACGTAGCTCAGCTTGATTGACAGGTGATCTGACCAATCATGCTTCGCCATCCGCCATTTTGTCCGACAAAGCAGTCAGGAGAGTAGTAACAGGATTTGAACTTGAAAAACGGAGTGTACTGACGCCTTTCCGTGGTTAAAACAACATTCCTTCTTATGTTTGTTCATGTTTATTTGAGGCTATAAATTAACTAGTAGGAAGAGATGATCGGTTCACAAGAACAGCTTTAACTGATGCTCTACAGCGATCTGTCACGGCACATTAAAGAGCAACAAAACGGTATTTATTGTTTAAATTTCTTTTAAAAAATTACCAAATTTGAAAGCTGAGACTTTGTTTAATATGTTTAATATCAAACGTAACCGAAAAGTAGCCTGCTCTGTCCTGTCAGCCAGCGTGTTGTCAGTCTCCTCTCTGCTCCGCAATGTATTTTTCACTGCGTGAGAACTCCTTCAGCGTCGCTGCGCTGTCGTCATCATGTAAATCCCTCCCCCAACGTTTCTGATTGGTGCCGCGATTTCAGCGGCACAGTAATGAGTTTGAATGGGCTCTTCTCCAGACTATTCTGAAGAGAGAATTGAAATTCGCCGGAAGTAGTCTGGGTTTTCCCAGGCTAGTACATTCTAGTTCTTTTTATTATTATTCCGGACAAAAGTTTGGCGCGTAATGCGCCCCGCACCGTTTGTCACAGACCCCTGAGTGAGGTGTCAAATCGACCGGCTCATTGAGGAGAGGTGTGCTATGACTTTTATAAGCGATCGGGGGGTTCGGTGTTCGCCCCAGGGGCGAGAAAGCGGCCCAAAAAGTCCCATTGACTTAACATTGTGACGAACTTTGACCACACGTAGCTCTGAGCGAGGATTTCGCAGAAACGTGTGATTTGCCACATTTGAAGAGGCTGACAGGCTCTGTAAGAACATACCTCACAATGGGGTAAAAGTTGCACCCCTGGGGGGCAGGAGATGCCCAAAGTTGCCCCATTGACTTACTATGGGGAAGGAACGTCCCGTGAAACACACATGCTTTTCCTACTATGGTAAATTGCATAGGGACTTTGTATTGAACGTAGCTCTGGATCACAGTGTCATAGAGACAAGGGGGAGGGCTCATTTTACTCAGACGACCAATCAGTCTCTCAGGATCATTGTGAAGCTATAAAGCCACGCCCTAGCAACCATTTAGAGCCCCTTAGCAACAAGTTCCATAGACTTCCATTGAAAGAGTTCAAAGAGATATCTCCAGACTGAATTGTCATAGAAACATGGGGGTGGTCTCATTTGACTCGGGGCAGCAAACAGCCAATAATGAATCACCTCAACACTTCCAAGCCCCTCCCTAGCAACCATTGTCGAGCACCTTAGCAACCAAAATCCAAAGAGGGATATCTTCCATTCTGAATGTCACAGAGGCATGGGAGTTGGTTTATATCATTCATACTGACAAGCAGCCTTTGGAGTTTCATGATTGGCAGCTGACAAGCCACTCCCTAGCAAACAAACAGAGTACCCTAGCAACCAAAATCCAAAGAGGGATATCTTCCATTCTGAATGTCACAGAGGCATGGGAGTTGGTTTATATCATTCATACTGACAAGCAGCCTTTGGAGTTTCATGATTGGCAGCTGACAAGCCACTCCCTAGCAACCAAATAGAGTACCCTAGCAACCAAAATCCAAAGAGGGATATCTTCCATTCTGAATGTCACAGAGGCATGGGAGTTGGTTTATATCATTCATACTGACAAGAAGCCTTTGGAATTCCATCATTGGCAGCTGCCAAGTAACTCCATAGAAACCAAACAGAGTACCCTAGCAACCAACATCCAAAGAGGGATATCTTCCATTCTGAATGTCACAGAAGCATGGGAGTTGGTTTATATCATTCATAATAACAAGAAGCCTTTGCAGTTTCATCATTGGCAGCTGTCAAGCAACTCCATAGCAACCAAACAGAGTACCCTAGCAACCAAAATCCAAAGAGGGATATCTTCCATTCTGAATGTCACAGAGGCATGGGAGTTGGATTATATCATTCACACTGACAAGAAGCCTTTGGAATTTCATCACTGACAGCTGACAAGCCACTCCCTAGCAACCAAACAAAGTACCCTAGCAACGAAAATCCAAAGAGGCATATCTTCCATTCTGAATGTCACAGAGGCATGGGAGTTGGTTTATATCATTCATAGTGACAAGAAGCCTTTGGAGTTTCATGATTGGCAGCTGACAAGCCACTCCCTAGCAACCAAATAGAGTACACTAGCAACCAAAATCCAAAGAGGGATATCTTCCATTCTGTATGTCACAGAGGCATGGGAGTTGGATTATATCATTCATACTGACAAGCAGCCTTTGGAGTTTCATGATTGGCAGCTGCCAAGCTACTCCCTAGCAACCAAACAGAGTACCCTAGCAACCGTTTAGCAAAACGTATATCTCTGCATCAGAACATCGTATAGAGATGGGAGCTGTTTTATATCATTCATACTGACAAGAAGCATTTGCAGTTTCATCATTAGCAGCTGCCAAGCAACTCCATAGCAACGAAACAGAGTACCTTAGCAACCATTTTACAAGACCTACATCTCTGCATCAGAATATTGTATAGAGATGGGGGTTGGCTCATTAGTTTCAGTTGTAAAACAGTCTGTAAATATCACCATGGTAACTGTGTATTCACACCCTAGCAACCATTTAGAGCCACCTAGCAACCATATTGCAACATATAGAAGCCATATTTCAGCTCCACAACATCGTACCGACATGGTTGTTGGCTCGAATGCAATCATGTACAACACCCTAGCAACCAAGTGGAGAGTTTTGCCACTGCAAGCACCACTTCACATTTTCTTCAGGAAATGTACATTCTAGTTATTCTTCTTATTCTTCTGACCCAAAATTTTAGACACTAACTCCTCCTAGAGCTTTAACTCTACAAACTCCAAACTCGGGTCAGACCTTCAGACTGTTCTGACTTGAGTTGCTATATCTTTTCAGACTGATTTGACTTACAGTTTTCTTAAAAATTAATATTAAATATCATAAAAATCCCATAGACTTACATTGCAGACTGTTCAAATTGAGCCAAGACTACAGTGGCCCATTAGTGACTCAATTAACCTTCTGGGGTCTGAGCTGTTTTCTGGGCCCTGGAGGTGTTCTGACATGCTCTGACATTTGTGCTTATTTCTGTTACTTGTGACATTTTCATGACTAAAGTCTAATTACACTGTATTCAGCAAAAACTCTGCTACAATAATATATCAGCAGCATGTGTGTAAAAGTAAAATAATGACATTTATGCGTGGTTTGTGAAAATACAAAAACAAAAATTCTCACTGAAATAAGGTCACGAAACCCATACTGATTATTTCTTTACAAGACTTTTGAAAACTGTATGACGTAGCCTAGAATATTTGCTCTAAAACTATGTGAAAATCACCCTGACTGCTCGTTCAGATAAGACAATATATTGATTTAAAAATGTTATGACGTGTTTTGTGTGAAAAAGCTTTATGCGGGAGCTCATTAATATGTAAGCTTTTCACACCTAAGAAAGACAAAGACCCTCCGCTAACGGCCCTATTAGGAGCTATCAGGCCCTATCATTCTGAGCAACCTTGCACAAAGAATGAGGAGATTTAAAAAAGAATGGCTTTTAAATTTTTTGGATTTATTTACACACAAACACACACATAAATGTTGCCAACAATATATAATATAATGAACACCAGGTTTGTTGTGCCTTGTAGGCATAGGCTATGCACAGTGCTGCATAAAATAAAAATAACAATAGCACCTATAGCAGCCTATAAATCTTCCTTAATATTTCAGTAACAACTAAGCTAGAGAAAAATATATTGATTATCATGTTACTTCAAATGTTTCCATTCGTTATGATGATATGAAATGAGATAATAGTAAAAACATGAAGCCATTTGGTGCTTTTCAAACGCGATCGCGATCCAAAATATAAAACATTATGGTTACCATATACATATCTACATTTGAGCAGATGTCCACAAACACAGTAACAGTAAACACAGGTCTAAATATTATAATATTCACCATATATCTAGCAACAGTTCAACTGCAATGTAAAATTTATGCAACAATAACAAACTAATATGTAAGAATTTCTTACCTTACATCTTTCTTGTCTTCAAATTGCGTTCTTCTTCTTCTGAGGTAGCCTAAATCCAATGTAAGCTCACGGCGCGTCTTTCAAACTCGACAAAAAGCAGAGACTTGTGAAGTGTTTTCGTGCTTTGTTTTTGAGGTAATGAGCGCGATCGCATTCCATGTGGAGATTTGCATGTCAATCTCTTTTGCGCGAGTGGGCGTGTTCAAATTAAAAATAATTAGGAAGCGTTTGAGAAGCTGGACATCTTGTTGGTTTTATACAAATTACTTAAACAGAGAATATTTGTTTTCAGTTTGAATCCGATCATTTAAAAGTACACACTTAAATGTTTATAAAGGTATATGGCTCATAAATGTGTGACAAGTATTCGCTGAGTTTTGTTTCAGTTTATAGACGTGCTCAAGAAAAAAAAGTTCACCGCGACGGAGAGGCAGAACGCACACCCTGTTTATTTTCTTTATTTTACAAAAGCACAATGTTTTGATTTGATTGTAAGTGGACACATACAAAAGTAAAAATATCACAGATTCTTTTTTTATATTTCTTTTTTTTTGTATGACCATAAACCATAAATGACGGAGTAATTTAAGTTTATAGTGCTAATGTGAAGAAAATCCAGCAAAACGCGCCCGCGCGTTTGCCGACCTCAGAGGGTTAAACTACTATTCTATGTACTAATAAACGTATCTATCTATCTATCTATCTATCTATCTATCTATCTATCTATCTATCTATCTATCTATCTATCTATCTATCTATCTATCTATCTATCTATCTATTTATCTATCTATCTATCTATCTATCTATCTATCTATCTATCTATCTTTCTTTACAACTAACTTATCTATCTTTCTTTCTTTCTTTTTAACTAATCTATCTATCTTTCTAACTATCTTATCTATCTTTCTTTCTTACTAATCTATCTATCTTTCTAACTAACTTATCTATCTTTCTTTCTTTCTAACTAATCTATCTATCTTTCTAACTAACTTATCTATCTTTCTTTCTTTCCAACTAATCTATCTATCTTTCTAACTAACTTATCTATCTTTCTTTCTTTCTTACTAATCTATCTTTCTAACTAACTTATCTATCTTTCTTTCTTTCTTACTAATCTATCTATCTTTCTAACTAACTTGTCTATCTTTTTTTTGTATGACCATAAACCATAAATGACGGAGTAATTTAAGTTTATAGTGCTAATGTGAAGAAAATCCAGCAAAACGCGCCTGCGCGTTTGCCGACCTCAGAGGGTTAAACTACTATTCTATGTACTAATAAACGTATCTATCTATCTATCTATCTATCTATCTATCTATCTATCTATCTATCTATCTATCTATCTATCTATCTATCTATCTATCTATCTATCTATCTATCTATCTATCTATCTATCTATCTATCTTTCTTTATTTACAACTAACTTATCTATCTTTCTTTCTTTCTTTTTAACTAATCTATCTATCTTTCTAACTATCTTATCTATCTTTCTTTCTTACTAATCTATCTATCTTTCTAACTAACTTATCTATCTTTCTTTCTTTCTAACTAATCTATCTATCTTTCTAACTAACTTATCTATCTTTCTTTCTTTCTTACTAATCTATCTTTCTAACTTATCTATCTTTCTTTCTTTCTTACTAATCTATCTATCTTTCTAACTAACTTGTCTATCTTTCTTTCTTACTAATCTATCTACCTATCTTTCTAACTAACTTATCTATCTATCTTTCTTTCTTTCTAACTAATCTATCTATCTTTCTAACTAACTTATCTATCTTTCTTTCTTTCTTACTAATCTATCTTTCTAACTAACTTATCTATCTTTCTTTCTTTCTTACTAATCTATCTATCTTTCTAACTAACTTGTCTATCTTTTTTTTGTATGACCATAAACCATAAATGACGGAGTAATTTAAGTTTATAGTGCTAATGTGAAGAAAATCCAGCAAAACGCGCATGCGCGTTTGCCGACCTCAGAGGGTTAAACTACTATTCTATGTACTAATAAACGTATCTATCTATCTATCTATCTATCTATCTATCTATCTATCTATCTATCTATCTATCTATCTATCTATCTATCTATCTATCTATCTATCTATCTATCTATCTATCTATCTTTCTTTACAACTAACTTATCTATCTTTCTTTCTTTCTTTTTAACTAATCTATCTATCTTTCTAACTATCTTATCTATCTTTCTTTCTTACTAATCTGTCTATCTTTCTAACTAACTTATCTATCTTTCTTTCTTTCTAACTAATCTATCTATCTTTCTAACTAACTTATCTATCTTTCTTTCTTTCTTACTAATCTCTTTCTAACTAACTTATCTATCTTTCTTTCTTTCTTACTAATCTATCTATCTTTCTAACTAACTTGTCTATCTTTCTTTCTTACTAATCTATCTACCTATCTTTCTAACTAACTTATCTATCTATCTTTCTTTCTAACTAATCTATCTATCTTTCTAACTAACTTGTCTCTCTTTCTTTCTTTTTAACTAATTTATCTATCTTTCTAACTAACTAACTTATCTATCTTTCTTTCTTTCTTACTAATATATCTTTCTTTACAACTAACTTATCTATCTGTCTTTCTTTCTTTTTAACCCCCTGGGGTCGACGGTATCGCCGGCGATACCAGCTCGCTTTTTTTCAGTTCAGTTCAAAAGAAATTAATTTTGCTCTGTGGACTTTGATATTACAAGCAAGTTTCATACATCAATTGATTCTGTTAAATGTGTATTATTTTTGTGTATACTCACAATAAAAACAAAGTGTTGTGCTTTTTGCCAAATAAAGAAAAATAAACGTGATGCGAGTTCTGCCTTCTCTCTGTCAGTGAAGACCATTCTGAAACGCGTCCGAAAATGAACTGTAACTCAGCGAATACTCAGTCAAACAGGCATACAGACACACAGGCATGAAGCTTGAATTATCTTCTTTTAAATGAGGTAATTTATATAAAAAACAAATATTCTCAATTTGTGAAATCTGTATTAAAAGAGAGCGATTCCAGTCGAGCTAATTAGAGCTAATTCAAATGTAATGTGACACGCCCACGGAGAGCGCATGCTATTCAAACGCAAATGTCTGAGGCAATCCACGCAAACCTGTGAACGCCCCCATATCAGCTCGAGAAAACACAAGTTTAATCATATCATTGTAGCCTACTACGTGTTTACACCATCTGGCAGCGCTGTGAAAAATAATAATAATGGAAAATCTACCTCAGAGTGCGGGTATTGAAGGAGAGAGGATCCGAATATGTAGTACGTTTTTTTTTCCTTCTCAAGTTAATCGCGTTTCTGTGAATGAATGAACGGCAGAGATGCGCGCTGTTTACCACAGATCGCAAAAAGACAGTTTAAATTTAAATTGCGTCTCTGTGTGAATGAATGATGATGTTTTAGCAAACTGTATTGCTATACTGAGTTGAGTAAAAATCGACAGAAATATGTTGAAATAAAATGTAGGCTATTTGTATAAGCAACGTATTAAACTGAAAATTAACATTTATATGCCCTAATATTTCATAAAAACAACGTTACAGTCAGGCGTTTCTGTTTGTGAATTAATGTTTCGGTTTTAGCAAACTGTATTGCTATACTGAGTAAAAATCGACTGAAATATGTTGAAATAAAATGTATTTGTATAAGCAACGTATTAAACTGCAAATTAACATTTATATTTCTTATAATAAAAATGAAAGACCTATGTTACAGACATATGAAAGACAACATTTCGTTGATTAGTTTTGGATAGATTATACATTTTTACTGTAAAATATCTGCCACCTCAAATAAGCTTTTTGTTTGCCAATATTTGCTCGTGTTAAATATAGTATGTTTTGTCAAGAATAAAGTTATCAAATAATCAATCAAATCCTTAACTTTGAAATACGTATGATAAAATGTATACTTTAGTTTTTACAAAGAAAGATTACACTTGAATTGTTGTTGTAATTGTAACCTTTTTAATAAAAAAAATATATTTACAAGGTAGATGTAAACAAACTATTAAAAGGTAAATATAAGCATTTTCTTTAAATAATTTTTATTGTGTTTTATTAGTGACAAATTTGGGGAGAGGATAAATATTCCAAAACTGAAAATACAGTATGAGAATTAACTGCACAATTACTACACATGTTTTCCTTGGATATTATAGGCCAAATTGCAAGCACAATATGTGGAAAAATAAAAAAGAATTGAGATGCTTCCAACTGTTGCTCTTGCATTCTTGTGGCTCAGTGACTCACCTGAATGAATAGCTAATTAAGTATGCAGGCCCCACTGTCTCCTCAGGTGTGAACCACTAAATATGCATGTTCGTTGACACACACTCTGCATATTGCCTTTCCAAACAGAAAGTGCTTTGCAAAATTCAAATCAATGTATTGTGTTATGTGAATGATAAGGCAGGGCGATTTTCACATCATTTTGAAGAAAAAACACTAGGTGATGACATCCATTAGACAAAAGTCTTATTGGCACATATTTAGAATGTGTTTTATGGCCTTATTTCAGAAACTTTAGTTTTTAGTTTTTTCAATAACCATGCATAAACATTATTCTCTCAAAAATGCAGACATGTACATTCTTGTGGCTCACATATTATGGTAGCCCTGTTTGTGCTAAATAGTGTGTAATTTTTTTTTGCCATTAATATGTTTATAAGCAACTGAAAAAAGCACAAATGTCAGGGCATGTCAGAACATCTCAAGGGCCCCAAAAACAGCCCAGTACCCAGAGGGTTAACTAATCTATCTATCTTTCTAACTATCTTATCTTTCTTTCTTTCTTTCTTTTTAACTAATCTATCTATCTTTCTAACTAACTTATCTATCTTTCTTTCTTTTTAACTAATCTATCCATCTTTCTAACTAACTAACTTATCTATCTATCTTTCTTTCTTTCTTACTAATCCATCTATCTTTCTAACTTACTTATCTATCTTTCTTTCTTTCTTACTAATCTATCTACCTATCTTTCTAACTAACTTATCTATCTATCTTTCTTTCTAACTAATCTATCTATCTTTCTAACTAACTTATCTATATTTCTTTCTTTTTAACTAATCTATCTATCTTTCTAACTAACTAACTTATCTATCTTTCTTTCTTTCTTACTAATCTATCTATCTTTCTAACTAATCTATCTTTTTTTCTTGATAACTTATCTATCTATCTAACTAACTAACTTGTTTCTTTCTTTCTTACTAATCCAAATATCTTTCTAACTAACTTATCTATCTTTCTTTCTTACTAATCTATCTTTCTAACTAACTTATCTATCTTTCTTTCTTTCTTTCTTACTAATCTATCAATCTATCTTTCTAACTAACTTATCTATCTTTCTTTCTTACTAATCTATCTTTCTAACTAACTTATCTATCTTTCTTTCTTTCTAACTAATCCATCTATCTTTCTAACTAACTTATCTATCTGTCTTTCTTTTTAACTAATCTATCTTTCTAACTAACATATCTATCTTTCTTTCTTTCTTACTAATCTATCTATCTTTCTAACTAATCTATCTTTCTTTCTTGATAACTTATCTATCTATCTATCTAACTAACTAACTTATCTTTATTTATTTCTTACTAATCCATCTATCTTTCTAACTATCTTATCTTTCTTTCTTTCTTTTTAACTAATCTATCTTTCTAACTAACTTATCTATCTTTCTTCCTTACTAATCTATCTATCTTTCTTTCTTTCTTTTTAACTAATCTATCTATCTTTCTAACTAACTTATCTGTCTTTCTTTCTTTGTAACTAATCTATCTTTCTAACTAACTTATCTATCTTTCTTTCTTACTAATCTATATATTTCTAACTAACTTATCTATCTTTCTTTCTTGATAACTAATCTATCTATCTATCTATCTATCTATCTATCTATCTATCTATCTATCTATCTATCTTTCTAACTAACTTATCTTTCTTTCTTTCTTACTAATCTATCTATCTTTTTAACTATCTTATCTTTCTTTCTTTTTAACTAATCTATCTATCTTTCTAACTAACTTATCTATCTTTCCTTCTTCCCTCCTAATCTATTTTTCTAACTAACTTAACAATCTTTCTTTCTTTCTTACTAATCTATCTTTCTAACTAACTTATCTATCTATCTATCTATCTTTCTTTCTAACTAATCTATCTATCTTTCTAACTAATCTATATTTTTTTCTTGATAACTTACCTATCTATCTAACTAACTAACTAACTAACTAACTAACTAACTTATATATCTTTCTTTTTAACTAATCTATCTATCTTTCTAACTAACTTATCTATCTGTCTTTTTCTTTTTAACTAATCTATCTTTCTAACTAACTTATCTATCTTTCTTTCTTACTAAACTATCTATCTTTCTAACTTATCTATCTTTTTTCTTGATAACTTATCTATCTATCTAACTAACTAACTAACTAACTAACTTATGTTTCTTTCTTTCTTACTTATCCATCTATCTTTCTAACTAACTTATCTATCTTTCTTTCTTACTAATCTATCTTTCTAACTAACGTATCTATCTATCTTTCTAACTAATCTATCTATCTTTCTAACTAACTTATCTATCTGTCTTTCTTTCTTTTTAACTAATCTATCTTTCTAACTAACTTATCTATCTTTCTTCCTTACTAATCTATCTATCTTTCTTCCTTACTAATCTATCTATCTATCTATCTATCTATCTATCTATCTATCTATCTATCTATCTATCTATCTATCTATCTATCTATCTATCTTTTTTTCTTTCTTTCTTTTTAACTAATCTATCTATCTTTCGAACTAACTTATCTGTCTTTCTTTCTTTTTAACTAATCTATCTTTCTAACTAACTTATCTATCTTTCTTTCTTACTAATCTATATATTTCTAACTAACTTATCTATCTTTCTTTCTTGATAACTAATCTATCTATCTATCTTTCTAACTATCTTATCTTTCTTTCTTTCTTTTTAACTAATCTATCTTTCTAACTAACTTATCTATCTTTCTTCCTTACTAATCTATCTCTTTCTTTCTTTCTTTTTAACTAATCTATCTATCTTTCTAACTAACTTATCTGTCTTTCTTTCTTTGTAACTAATCTATCTTTCTAACTAACTTATCTATCTTTCTTTCTTACTAATCTATATATTTCTAACTAACTTATCTATCTTTCTTTCTTGATAACTAATCTATCTATCTATCTATCTATCTATCTATCTATCTATCTATCTATCTATCTATCTATCTATCTATCTATCTATCTATCTATCTATCTTTCTAACTAACTTATCTTTCTTTCTTACTAATCTATCTATCTTTCTAACTAACTTATCTATCTTTCCTTCTTCCCTCCTAATCTATTTTTCTAACTAACTTAACAATCTTTCTTTCTTTCTTACTAATCTATCTTTCTAACTAACTAACTAACTTATATATCTTTCTTTTTAACTAATCTATCTATCTTTCTAACTAACTTATCTATCTGTCTTTCTTTCTTTTTAACTAATCTATCTTTCTAACTAACTTATCTATCTTTCTTTCTTACTAAACTATCTATCTTTCTAACTTATCTATCTTTTTTTCTTGATAACTTATCTATCTATCTAACTAACTAACTTATGTTTCTTTCTTTCTTACTTATCCATCTATCTTTCTAACTAACTTATCTATCTTTCTTTCTTACTAATCTATCTTTCTAACTAACTTATCTATCTATCTTTCTTTCTAACTAATCTATCTATCTTTCTAACTAAATTATCTATCTGTCTTTCTTTCTTTTTAACTAATCTATCTTTCTAACTAACTTATCTATCTTTCTTCCTTACTAATCTATCTATCTATCTATCTATCTATCTATCTATCTATCTATCTATCTATCTATCTATCTATCTATCTATCTATCTTTTTTTCTTTCTTTCTTTTTAACTAATCTATCTATCTTTCGAACTAACTTATCTGTCTTTCTTTCTTTTTAACTAATCTATCTTTCTTTCTTACTAATCTATATCTTTCTAACTAACTTATCTATCTTTCTTTCTTACTAATCTATATATTTCTAACTAACTTATCTATCTTTCTTTCTTGATAACTAATCTATCTATCTATCTATCTATCTATCTATCTATCTATCTATCTATCTATCTATCTATCTATCTATCTATCTATCTATCTATCTATCTATCTAACTTATCTTTCTTTCTTTCTTACTAATCTATCTATCTTTCTAGCTATCTTATCTTTCTTTCTTTTTAACTAATCTATCTATCTTTCTAACTAACTTATCTATCTTTCCTTCTTCCCTCCTAATCTATCTTTCTAACTAACTTAATCTTTCTTTCTTTCTTACTAATCTATCTTTCTAACTAACTTATCTATCTATCTATCTTTCTTTCTAACTAATCTATCTATCTCTCTAACTAATCTATCTTTTTTTCTTGATAACTTATCTATCTATCTAACTAACTAACTAACTTATATATCTTTCTTTTTAACTAATCTATCTATCTTTCTAACTAACTTATCTATCTGTCTTTCTTTCTTTTTAACTAATCTATCTTTCTAACTAACTTATCTATCTTTCTTTCTTACTAAACTATCTATCTTTCTAACTTATCTATCTTTTTTTCTTGATAACTTATCTATCTATCTAACTAACTAACTTATGTTTCTTTCTTTCTTACTAATCCATCTATCTTTCTAACTAATCTATCTTTCTTACTAATCTATCTTTCTAACTAACTTATCTATCTATCTTTCTTTCTAACTAATCTATCTATCTTTCTAACTAACTTATCTATCTGTCTTTCTTTCTTTTTAACTAATCTATCTTTCTAACTAACTTATCTATCTTTCTTCCTTACTAATCTATCTATCTATCTATCTATCTATCTATCTATCTATCTATCTATCTATCTATCTATCTATCTATCTATCTATCTATCTATCTATCTATCTATCTATCTATCTTTCTAACTAACTTATCTTTCTTTCTTTTTAACTAATCTATCTATCTTTCTAACTAACTTATCTATCTTTCCTTCTTCCCTCCTAATCTATCTTTCTAACTAACTTAACAATCTTTCTTTCTTTCTTACTAATCTATCTTTCTAACTAACTAACTTATCTATCTATCTATCTTTCTTTCTAACTAATCTATCTATCTTTCTAACTAATCTATCTTTTTTTCTTGATAACTTATCTATCTATCTAACTAACTAACTAACTTATATATCTTTCTTTTTAACTAATCTGTCTATCTTTCTAACTAACTTATCTATCTGTCTTTCTTTCTTTTTAACTAATCTATCTTTCTAACTAACTTATCTATCTTTCTTTCTTACTAAACTATCTATCTTTCTAACTTATCTATCTTTTTTTCTTGATAACTTATCTATCTATCTAACTAACTAACTTATGTTTCTTTCTTTCTTACTAATCCATCTATCTTTCTAACTAATCTATCTTTCTTACTAATCTATCTTTCTAACTAACTTATCTATCTATCTTTCTTTCTAACTAATCTATCTATCTTTCTAACTAACTTATCTATCTGTCTTTCTTTCTTTTTAACTAATCTATCTTTCTAACTAACTTATCTATCTTTCTTCCTTACTAATCTATCTATCTATCTATCTATCTATCTATCTATCTATCTATCTATCTATCTATCTATCTATCTATCTATCTATCTATCTATCTATCTTTCTATCTATCTATCTATCTATCTTTTTTTCTTTCTTTCTTTTTAACTAATCTATCTATCTTTCGAACTAACTTATCTGTCTTTCTTTCTTTTTAACTAATTTATCTTTCTTTCTTACTAATCTATATCTTTCTAACTTATCTATCTTTCTTTCTTGATAACTAATCTATCTATCTATCTATCTATCTATCTATCTATCTGTCTAACTAACTAACTTATCTTTCTTTCTTTCTTACTAATCTATCTATCTTTCTATCTTATCTTTCTTTCTTTTTAACTAATCTATCTATCTTTCTAACTAACTTATCTATCTTTCCTTCTTCCTTCCTAATCTATCTTTCTAACTAACTTAACAATCTTTCTTTCTTTCTTTTTCTTTCTTTCTTTCTTTCTTTCTTTCTTTCTTACTGATCTATCTATCTCTCTAACTAACTTATCTATCTTTCTTTGTTTCTAACTAATCTATCTTTCTAACAAACTTATCTATCTTTATTTCTTTCTATATAATCTATCTATCTTTCTAACTAACTAATCTGTCTTTCTTCATTTCTAACTAATCTATCTTTCTAACTAATCTATCTCTCTTTCTTTCTAACTAATCAATCTTTCTTTCTCTCTTTCTTTCTCACTGTGGCAAGGGGGGCGTGGTTCAGCGAAGTCTGCGACGAGAGAGAGAGCGGGGAGAGGAGCGGCGGTAAGTGGGTCAAGTGCAAAATAACTTACACCTGTGTCTCGTTGCAGTAATTGGCGTGGGGAGACCGCATATAAGGAAGGCTCTCACAGTCATCAAAAGGAGAGAGGGCTGAGGACTCGTGGGAACCAGACAGAGCAGTGAGCTGATCGTGGACAGAGATTACAGAGCTGTTTGATCCTGGAAAGTGTGTTGAGTTTTGAAAGCGCATGTGGCGCGATTGTTATGTTCGAATTGAGTTAAATAAAATACCCACGAGTCTCAGCCAGCCGACCTCGGTCTCCTTCCTTCTCACACATACTCAAAGGGATTTATATTACACTGGTGCCGAAACCCGGGAGGAAGGAGAACGCCGCCGCCGAAATGCAATCTCCGCCAGTGACATCGGGAACGCCATTTGCGGACATCATTACATCGCTCGCGGGTTTGCATCAAGAGAACCATCAAGCCCTGCTGGACTTGCGGGCGGACCAGGAGAAACGGTTCCACGTCATGATGCAAGCCCAGCAGGAGGACCGCGAGCTGTTCCGGAGCTGGCTGGACCGGGGGGTTCGGGCGGAGCCGGCTTTCCCCGGCGCCACGGCCACCGCAGCAGCTCACATGCCTCTGAACAAGATGGGACTGGCTGATGATCCCGAGGCCTTCATGGATTTATTTGAACGAACGGCCGAGGCATGTGAGTGGCCACAGACCAGCTGGCCGGTGCGCCTAATTCCACTACTGTCGGGGGAAGCCCAGAAGGCTGCTCAACAACTGCCCGTCCAGAACCTCCTGGTGTACGCCGATTTACGACGAGCTATTCTCCAAAGGGTCGGCCTCAACCCTGAACAACACCGACAGCGCTTCCGTTCACTGGAACTGGCGGAAGCCGGCCGACCCTTTGTCCTGGCGCAGCAGCTCCGGGACTCGTGCCACAAATGGCTGTTGGCCGGAGGAAGCGACGCCGATGACATCATCAACAAGGCGGTGCTGGAGCAGTTTATTTCCCGTCTGCCAAAGCGAACTGCCCAGTGGGTCCAGTGCCACCGACCGGCGTCGCTGGATCTGGCCATCCAACTGGCGGAGGACCAGATGGCGGCGTGCTCCGGGGTCGGCGAACCCCTGCCATCTATCTCTCTCTCTCTCTCTCCCCCTGTTCCTCTCTCTACCCCTTCCCCTAAACCTGTTCCTTTCCCCAGGACCCGTTTCAGTGGGCCACCAAGGGCATCCCCGCGATGGAGGGCTGGAGCCGAGGGTCCAGCCGGGCCGCGAGGCCCTGTCAGAGGGCCGGGGTCCCAGGAGGGACTCGATGGGGCTGCTGCGCTCTCCCCACGCCAATCACTGGACCCACTTTCTGCCACTAGGGCGGCGGGAAAACCTGGGCCGGTCTGTTGGCGTTGCGGGGATCCGGGCCATTTCGTGGATAGGTGCCCGGTCATGGAGGTGGGGACGATGGTTCGGATCCCGGACGTCCCACAGACCGCCCCTGATCAAGCCGGGTTGTACCAGATACCTGTGAGTATTAAGGGGGGTACCTATCAGGCTTTGGTGGATTCTGGTTGTAACCAGACCTCTATCCATCAAAGCCTGATACAATCCGGGGCATTGGATACGGGCCGCATGGTTAAGGTGAGGTGTGTGCACGGGGATATAGTGGAATACCCGTTAAGAGCCATCACTATTAAATTTAGGGGTCAAAATCATTGTGTGGAGGTGGCAGTTAGTCCGCGCCTCCGGCATCCGTTAATTTTGGGGACAAATTGGCCAGCTTTTGAACAATTATTGGGGTCTTTGACAGCGGATGTCTCTGGGAAAAAGAGAGGGCGGGGAAGGGGAGCAAGCACTCAGGTGGGAGAGGCTGTGCCTGGACCTAGCGGGTCTGTTTCAGAGGATTCGAGCGGGATGGTGAGGATAAATCTCTCCAGCCGCGATGACTTTCCTCTGGAACAGTCGCAAGATGAGACGCTCAAACATGCGTTTGAACAGGTCCGTTCCATCGATGGGCAGCCCCTCCAGCCTGATCGCGTGCTCTCCTATCTTTATTTTGCCATAATTAAGGACAGGTTGTATCGGGTGACCCAAGACACTCAGACAAAGGAAGATACAACCCAAGTTGTAGTACCACGTTAGTACCACGGAGCCGTCGGGAAATGCTTTTCCAGACGGCGCATTGTAATCCGATGGCTGGGCATTTGGGGGTGACTTCCACATTAAATCGTCTAATGACCCGGTTCTTCTGGCCGGGCATTCACGAGAACGTACGCAGATGGTGCGCGTCGTATCGTGACTGTCAGTTGGTGAACCCACCGGCCACCCCAAAAGCGCCTTTGCGGCCTTTACCTCTTATGCAGGTGCCCTTCGAGAGAATTGGTATGGACCTCATCGGGCCATTAGAACGATCCGCACGGGGACATCGCTTTGCGTTGGTCATAGTTGACTACGCAACGCGATATCCCGAAGCAGTGGCGCTCCGCACCATTTCCGCTAAAAGTGTGGCGGACGCACTGTTTCGTTTAATCTCCCGCGTGGGAATCCCGAAAGAGATTCTCACGGATCAGGGCACCGCGTTTATGTCTCGCACGTTAAGCGAATTGTACGAATTATTGGGCATTAAATCTGTACGAACCAGTGTCTATCACCCACAAACCGAAGGGCTGGTCGAACGGTTTAATCGCACGTTGAAGACAATGATTCGTAAATTCGTACAAGAGGACGCGAAAAATTGGGACAAATGGCTAGAACCCCTCTTATTTGCTGTGCGCGAGGTCCCGCAAGCCTCCACGGGGTTTTCCCCATTTGAGCTTCTTTACGGACGTCAGCCTCGTGGGGTTTTAGACGTCCTGAAAGAAACTTGGGAGGACGGACGCTCGGATAGCAAAAACGAAATTCAGTATGTCGTGGACCTGAGAGCAAAACTCCATACACTGGGGCGGCTCTCTATGGAGAATTTGCTCCAGGCTCAAGACAGACAAAGCCGGCTGTATAACAGGGGAGCTAAGCTTCGAGAATTTACACCGGGAGATAAAGTGCTCTTGTTACTACCAACTTCCAGCTCTAAATTATTAGCGAAGTGGCAAGGACCCTTTGAGGTCACACAGCGAATAGGGGATCTCAATTATGAGGTAATACGAACGGACAGAGGCGATTCACGACAAATCTATC
The DNA here is from genome assembly GCF_964197995.2 of Scardinius erythrophthalmus. Taxonomy (NCBI): domain Eukaryota; kingdom Metazoa; phylum Chordata; class Actinopteri; order Cypriniformes; family Leuciscidae; genus Scardinius; species Scardinius erythrophthalmus. Next base: position 25,847,833 of record NC_138238.1, on the reverse strand, counting down.
ACCTCAATCTCCTTAAAAAATGGAGTGAGGAGGAGTCAGTGTTGCTTGCGACGGCAGTGAGTGGGGAGGAAGATCTCGGGCCAGAGGCGATCGTCAAAGGGAAATCTCTCGCTCTGGCCCCGGGAGGGGATCACCTCTCGCCCTCGCAGCTCACTGACATTACAAAGTTACAATCTGAGTTTGCAGATGTGTTTTCGCCCCTGCCCGGTCGTACGAATCTGATTCAGCACCACATTGAGACAGAGCCGGGGGTGGTAATTCGCGGCCGGCCATACAGGTTGCCTGAACACAAAAAAAAAGTGGTTCAGACCGAATTAGAGGCAATGCTGGAGTTGGGAGTAATCGAGGAGTCTTACAGTGACTGGGCGAGCCCGATAGTCTTAGTTCCTAAAACGGACGGCTCCGTGCGGTTTTGTGTAGACTATCGCAGGGTGAACGCAGTGTCGAAATTCGACGCATATCCAATGCCGCGGATTGACGAGTTGCTTGATCGGTTAGGCTCGGCTCGTTTTTACTCGACATTGGACTTAACGAAAGGATATTGGCAGATCCCCTTATCTCCCATGTCCAAAGAAAAGACGGCTTTCACCACGCCGTTTGGATTACACCAATTTGTGACACTTCCTTTCGGGCTGTTCGGGGCACCGGCCACGTTTCAGCGCCTTATGGATAAGGTTCTGCGGCCCCACACTTCATATGCCGCTGCTTACTTGGATGATATTATCATCTACAGTAATGATTGGCAGCGGCATATGGAGCATGTGAGGGCCGTTCTTGGGGCGCTGAGACGGGCGGGGCTAACGGCCAACCCGAAGAAGTGTGCAGTTGGGCGATTGGAAGTAAAGTATCTGGGTTTCCACTTAGGTCATGGGCAGGTGCGTCCTCAAATTGATAAGACCGCAGCAATTGCAACCTGTCCGAGGCCTAAGACCAAAAAGGAGGTGAGGCAGTTCCTGGGGCTGGCGGGATATTATAGAAGGTTTATTCCTGGTTATTTGGACCTCACCAGCCCGCTGACTGACCTCACTAAAAAGGAAGTGCCAGATACGGTCCAGTGGACGGAGCAGTGCCAACAGGTTTTTACCAAGGTTAAGGCTGCTCTGTGTGGCGGGCCGCTCTTACACTCTCCTAACTTTTCTCTCCCTTTTTTGTTGCAGACTGACGCGTCGGACCGGGGGCTGGGTGCTGTACTATCCCAGGAGGTGGAGGGGGAGGATCGCCCGGTGCTGTACATTAGTCGTAAGCTCTCGAAGAGAGAGACTAAGTACAGCACCATCGAGAAAGAATGTTTGGCCATCAGGTGGGCGGTTCTCACCCTTCGCTACTACCTCCTGGGACGGGAATTCACCCTCTGTTCGGACCACGCTCCCCTGCAGTGGCTCCACCGCATGAAGGATACCAATGCGCGGATCACTCGTTGGTATCTCGCTTTACAGCCTTTTAAGTTCCAGGTGATCCACAGGCCGGGTGTACGGATGGCTGTGGCCGACTTTCTCTCCAGGAGGAGGGGGAGGGAGGCTGCAGGCCGGATGGCTCCCCTGCCTGAGTCGGGCGGTGGGGGTATGTGGCAAGGGGGGCGTGGTTCAGCGAAGTCTGCGACGAGAGAGAGAGAGCGGGGAGAGGAGCAGCGGTAAGTGGGTCAAGTGCAAAATAACTTACACCTGTGTCTCGTTGCAGTAATTGGCGTGGGGAGACCGCATATAAGGAAGGCTCTCACAGTCATCAAAAGGAGAGAGGGCTGAGGACTCGTGGGAACCAGACAGAGCAGTGAGCTGATCGTGGACAGAGATTACAGAGCTGTTTGATCCTGGAAAGTGTGTTGAGTTTTGAAAGCGCATGTGGCGCGATTGTTATGTTCGAATTGAGTTAAATAAAATACCCACGAGTCTCAGCCAGCCGACCTCGGTCTCCTTCCTTCTCACACATACTCAAAGGGATTTATATTACACTCACTAATATTTCTCTTTCTTTCTCTCTTTCTTTCTTTCTTTCTTTCTTTCTAACTAATCCTTCTTTCTTCCTTCCTTTTCTTTCTAACTAATCTTTCTTTCTTTCTTTCTTTCTTTCTTTCTTTCTTTCTTTCTAACCAATTTTTCTTTTTTTCTTTCTTTCTTTCTAACCAATCTTTCTTTCTTTCTTTCTTTCTTTCTTTCTAACCAATCTTTCTTTCTTTCTAACCAATCTTTCTTTCTTTCTTTCTTTCTTTCTTTCTTTCTTTCTTTCTTTCTAACTTCACTCGATCACTTTCTAGAGTGCAAACGGATCTGCTCGAGGTAAAATGCGCATGCGTTGTCGAATGCGCATGCGTCGCGTCTGAACGCGTTGTTGTCTTTGGAGCTCCATCGATTTGATTTATAATTCTTGATTTTACTCTTTAAACTTACTTACAACAAACATTTTCTACTTTTCCTCACTGAGAAGCACTACTGCTCAAACCTCATAGTTACAACGCGGACTGTTGAGCAGACGTGTCTCAAGCCTGTTAGTGATCCAACGCTGGATACTCTTATAGGTTACTCCCGGGGATCACGGCTGAACGCGTCTTCTCAACACTCACTTACAAACATTTTTCACCTATCGTGCGTCTACTCTACACCCGTACCACTAAAAAGACGGATTATATCTAAGACGTTTGTCAGAAATTAGTATTAGTTGATAGCATCACTGGTAGTGTCGATGCTAACTTACTGTCCACCTGTTAAAATGGCGAATATATCAGATGTATGTAGTCTACCTTTTGGTGCAGGTGAGGACACATTTGAGCTGCACGCGGTGCAGTCTGAGCTGGAAGCTGTTGAGAAACAGATCCACGACCTTTTAGTGAGACAGGCCGAGCTGATAGACCGGCGTTTGGCTCTTGAAACATCACGCGCCGATGCTCACAAATCAGAGATTAATGTTACTAACCCGCTGACTCCGACCTCGTCTACTCCGTGCGTTACTCGGCATCGGTCCCAAGCGCCAAGGTCGCGATCAGCCATGGTCTCGTTCACTCCGGCTCCAACACGCCACCACGAAGCCTGGATATTTCCGCAGCGGAAGACGCGAGTCAAGTCTAGACCAAGACCCTCTCCGACCCTCCCGGTTTTCGAGTTATCCACACAAAACCGCTTCTCCCCTCTTCGCGAAACAGAACGCGATGCTGTGATCATCGGTGATTCCATTGTTCGGCACGTCCATGCTACATCAGGTAAAAATAAGGTTCACAGTCACTGCTTTCCTGGTGCTCGTGTTTCTGAAATCGCTGCTCGCGTTCCCGATATTCTGAACGATAACGAGCGCGTCGGAACTTTGGTATTGCACGCGGGAGTGAACGACATCAGGCTGCGCCAGACGGAAGTTCTGAAGAAAGACTTCAGGAATCTGATCGATACGGTACGCAGCACATCGCCTGAAACAACGATCATTGTGTCAGGACCGCTTCCCACGTACCGTCTAGGACATGACAAGTTTAGTAGATTATTCGCACTAAATGAATGGTTAACGTCATGGTGCAATGAACAGAAACTGCTCTTTGTAAATAATTGGAATCTGTTTTGGGAGCGTCCTAGGCTTTTCCGTGCTGATGGCTTACACCCAAACAGATTCGGATCGGATCTTCTGTCAGATGACATCTCCAAAATGTTAAATACCTTTTGACTAGTAACCAAAAGTCCAAATCATAGTCTCTGCTGCACCAAATTAACTGATATTAATACTAGTGTAGAACATTGCATAGAAACTGTGTCTATTCCTCGTTTAGTGCGATCAAATAATAAATCTACTGCAGGATCTAGGAAAAATCTAATTGTTATTAAAACAGAAAATGTTGCTATTAGTAAACAAAAACAATTTCTAAAGCTAGGTCTTCTAAACATTAGATCACTCACACCTAAGGCAGTTATTGTAAATGAAATAGTCTAAGATAATAGCATCGATGTACTTTGCCTTACTGAAACCTGGCTTAAACCAAATGATTATTTCGGTCTAAATGAGTCTACTCCATCAGGATACTCCTATAAGCACGAGCCCCGTCTGATTGGTTGTGGCGGCGGTGTTGCAACTATCTATAGAGATTTTCTTAGTGTTACTCAGAAAACGGGTTATAAGTTTATTTCATTTGAAGTACTTGTACTAAATGTTACGCTCTTAGATGAAAGAAAAACATCCATATTATCTCTAGCCCTGGCTACCGTATATAGACCGCCTGGGCCTTACGCTGATTTCCTAAAAGAATTTGCAAATTTTCTCTCAGATCTATTGGTCAATGTTGATAAAGTATTAATTGTTGGAGATTTTAACATACACGTAGATAATCAAAATGATACGTTAGGGTCTGCGTTTATAGATTTATTAAACTCCTTTGGGGTTAAGCAAAACGTTACCGGACCAACTCATCGTCTTAATCATACACTCGATTTAATTATATCACATGGAACCGATCCAACCGATATAGATATCATTCCGCAAAGTGATGATGTAACTGACCATTACATGGTAACTTGCATATTACATACCCCGGTAATATATCATGCTGCGCCACGTTATCGATTAGGCAGAACAATCCTTCCATCCACCATAGATAATTTTTCAAATTGCTTATCGGATATGTCTCAGCTGCTGCCTGAACCCAAACAAACAGATGAACTTGAGGAAGTAACTAGCACTATGAGCACCATTCTCTCTGGTACATTGGATATTGTTGCACCTATGAGACTAAAAAAGGTCAGAGAGAAAATTAAAGCACCATGGTACAACAATACTACGCGTGTTCTAAAGAGAGAAACCCGTAATTTAGAGCGTAAATGGAAACAAACTAATTTAGAAGTTTTTAGAATTGCTTGGAAAGACAGTATGTCACGCTATAAAAAGGCCCTAAAAGCGGCCAGGGCTGAGCACCTCCGCAAACTAATAGAAAACAACCAAAACAATCCTAGGTTCTTATTTAACACCGTGGCTAGACTAACAAATATCCTGAACAAAATATCCCGTTACAGTTTAGTAGTAATGATTTCATGAATTTTTTTTACTGAGAAAATAGAAAACATCAGATCCACAATTGTAAACGTTCAATCCTCAATCGCGCCTTATAATTTAGCCTCGATTATCACCCCACAAGAACAATTACAGTGCTTTACAACTATAGAACAAAAAGAGTTAAATAAACTTATCATTTCCTCTAAAACAACAACATGTTTATTAGATCCCATACCAACTAAACTATTGAAAGAAGTGTTACCTATAGTGGAAGAGCCTCTCCTCAATAGTATTCACTCATCTTTAACTTTAGGTCATGTTCCAAGAACATTTAAATTGGCAGTTATAAAACCTCTCATTAAGAAACCACAATTAGACCCAAATAACCTAGCAAATTATAGACCCATTTCAAATCTTCCTTTTATGTCCAAAATATTAGAAAAAGTTGTGTCTGCCCAACTGGGCTCTTTCTTGCAAGAAAATGACACCTATGAAAGTTTCAGTCTGGGTTCAGGCCGCACCATAGCACTGAAACTGCGCTCGTTAAAATCACAAATGATTTACTCTTAGCTTCTGACCAAGGCTGTATCTCAATACTAGTTTTACTTGATCTTAGTGCTGTGTTCGATACTATAGATCACATAATACTCTTAGATCGACTACAAAACTATACCGGTGTTCAAGGACAAGCATTAAGCTGGTTCAGATCATACCTATCTGACCGCTACCATTTTGTCTATTTAAACGGAGAAAAATCTATCATAACTCCAGTAAACTATGGAGTGCCGCAAGGATCTGTGTTAGGCCCTCTATTATTCTCAATATATATGCTGCCACTTGGAAATATTATAAGGAAACATGGAATTAGTTTCCATTGTTATGCTGATGACACTCAACTATATATTTCATCACGGCCGGATGAAAACGCTAAATTATCCAAATTGACAGAGTGTGTTAAAGATATAAAAGATTGGATGACGCGCAATTTTCTTTTATTAAATCCAGATAAGACAGAGGTACTAATCATCGGATCAAAAAACCACCCACAAAACCTCTCACAATACAACTTTAACATAGTAGGATGCCCTGTTACTTCATCCTCTACAGTAAAAGACCTGGGTGTTATATTAGATTGTAACTTGTCTTTTGAAAATCATATTTCATATGTTACAAGAACAGCCTTTTTCCACCTTAGAAACATTGCTAAGTTACGTAATATGCTGTCAGTTTCTGATGCAGAAAAGTTAGTTCATGCATTCATGACCTCGAGACTAGATTACTGTAATGCTTTATTAGCTGGTTGTCCTGCATCCTCAATAAACAAGCTACAGTTAGTCCAAAATGCCGCCGCTAGAGTTCTTACTAGATCAAGAAAATTTGACCATATAACACCAATTTTATCATCACTACATTGGTTACCTATAAAGTTCCGTATTAATTACAAGGTATTGCTACTGACTTATAAAGCCCTAAACGGCTTAGCTCCAGTTTATTTAACGGATCTTCTATCGCCCTATAATCCATCGCGCTCTTTAAGATCACTAAATTCGAGGCTTTTGGTCACACCTAGGATATCCAGATCCACCAAAGGAGGGAGAGCATTTTCACATTTAGCTCCAAAACTCTGGAATAGTCTTCCTGATACTGTTCGTTGCTTAGACTCGCTCTCCCAGTTTAAAACTAGATTAAAGACGCATCTCTTCAGCCAGGCATTTATATAACATTTTTAATCTTACAGTTTAATCCGGTCTCTACTTCATAAACGCCAGAGGAGAACTGGCCCCCGACTGAGCCTGGGTTCTCCCAAGGTTTTTTTTTTCTCCATTAGGTCACCTGATGGAGTTTTTCAGTTCCTTGCCACTGTTGCCTTTGGCTTGCTCAGTTGGGGATACTTAATTTGATTAATCGATTCAACAGTGCTATTGATCAGCATTACCAAACGTGGATGTTTTACACCAGAAACAAACACTGATGTACTATTTTATTTAATACTGTGAAGCTGCTTTGATACAATCTGTATTGTGAAAAGCGCTATATAAATAAAGTTGACTTGACTTGACTTGACTTAACTTATCAATCTTTCTTTCTAACTAATTTTTCTTTCTTTCTTTCTTTCTAACTAATCTATCTTTATTTCTTTCTTAGTAATCTTCCTTTTTTTCTTTCTAACTTATCTTTCTTTCTGACTAATCTTTCTTTCTTTCTAACTAATCTTTCTTTCTTTCTTTCTTTCTTTCTAACGAATCTATCTTTCTTTATTTCTAACTAATCTTCCATTCTTTCCTTCTAACTTATTTTTGTTTGTTTCTTTCTAACTAATCTTTCTTTCTTTCTTTCTTTCTTTCTTTCTTTCTTTCTTTCTTTCTTTCTAACTAATCTATCTTTCTTTCTAACTAATCTATCTTTTTTTCTTTCTAACTAATCCATCTTTCTTTCTTTCTTTCTTTCTTTCTTTCTTTCTTTCTTTCTTTCTTTCTTTCTTTCCTTTCTTACTTTATAACTAAACTTTCTTTCTTTCTTTCTAACTAATATTTCTTTCTTTCTAACAAATCTTTCTTTCTTTCTAAGTAATCTATTTCTTTCTAACTAATCTTTCTTTCTAACTAATCTTTTTCTTTCTTTCTTATCAATCTTTCTTTCTCTCTTTCTTTCTCACTAATATTTCTCTTTCTTTCTTTCTTTCTTTCTTTCTTTCTTTCTTTCTAACTAATCCTTCTTTCTTCTTTCCTTTTCTTTCTAACTAATCTTTCTTTCTTTCTTTCTTTCTTTCTTTCTTTCTAACTAATTTTTCGTTCTTCCTTTCTAACGAATCTTCCTTTCTTTCTAACTAATTTTTCTTTTTTCTTTCTTTCTAACTAATCCATCTTTCTTTCTTTCTTTCTTTCTTTCTTTCTTTCCTTTCTTACTTTATAACTAATCTTTCTTTCTAATTTTTCTTTCTTCCTTTCTAATGAATCTTTCTTTCTAACTAATCAATCTTTCTTTTTTCTTTCTAACTAATCAATCTTTCTTTCTTTCTTTCTTTCTTTCTAACTTATCAATCTTTCTTTCTAACTAATTTTTCTTTCTTTCTTTCTTTCTTTCTTTCTTTCTTTCTTACTAATCAATCTTTCTTTCTTTCTTTCTTTCTTTCTTTCTTTCTTTCTTTCTTTCTTTCTTTCTTTCTTTCTAACTAATCTATCTTTATTTCTTTCTTAGTAATCTTCCTTTCTTTCTTTCTAACTTATCTTTCTTTCTGACTAATCTTTCTTTCTTTCTAACTAATCCATCTTTCTTTCTTTCTTTCTAACGAATCTATCTTACTAACTAACTTATGTTTCTTTCTTTCTTACTAATCCATCTATCTTTCTAACTATCTTATCTATCTATCTTTCTTTCTAACTAATCTATCTATCTTTCTAACTAACTTATCTATCTGTCTTTCTTTCTTTTTAACTAATCTATCTTTCTAACTAGCTTATCTATCTTTCTTTCTTTCTCACTAATCTATCTATCTTTCTAACTAATCTATCTTTCTTTCTTTCTAACTAATCTATCTTTCTAACTAACTTATCTATCTATCTTTCTTTCTTACTAATCTATCTATCTTTCTAACTAATCTATCTTTCTTTCTTGATAACTTATCTATCTAACTAACTAACTTATGTTTCTTTCTTTCTTACTAATCCATCTATCTTTCTAACTATCTTATCTTTCTTTCTTTCTTTTTAATTAATATATCTTTCTAACTAACTTATCTATCTTTCTTCCTTACTAATCTATCTATCTATCTATCTATCTATCTATCTATCTATCTATCTATCTATCTATCTATCTATCTATCTATCTATCTATCTATCTATCTATCTTTCTTTCTTTCTTTCTTTTTAACTAATGTAGCAACATTGGCTATGAATCATGGCTCATTGAGTCAGAACACAAACGCACATTCCTTCTTGCTGTCCCACTCTGAACCCCCGAAGGTAAATCAGTTGTGTTGGCTCCAGCTAGTCGGCAACAAATGGTCTTTCGCGACACTTTATTGCACCTTGGAGGATAAAGTCAACACATTCCCTTAACTTTGAAAAGTTCTGCATTCCAAACCCCCTTCCCCTCTCTGGACCACAGAGAGATAACAAAACTTTCTATGTGACACACACACACACACACACACACACACACACACACACACACACACACACACACACACACACACACACACACACACACAAACATCCGCTGTGTGTTATTCAGGATAGAAATATAGTTTTAATGTATGTAACTCAGATTTGGGTTTGACCTTCCTGTATGCATGTTTTATTAATTTGTTTGATCATATAATTATGATTTTCTAGTGTTGAGCTCTGAAATGTATTTGTGAGGAATGTTTCTCCAGGGGAATTGCCTTCCCCCCACCCACTTTGTTTATTGCCTAACGGAATGTCAAGCAACGGAGCTTTTAGGAGTGGAGAAGAATTAAAGTGTTAATCTTTCCTCCTACTTAAATCCTACATTTTCTATATGTATAACCACTAAAGAAATGTAAACATGGATGTAATTTCCCATCTCATAATTTTTCTTTTACGCGGTGTAGTTTGTGTATCCTGGTAAACTTTGGTAATAAGGTTAGACAAATCAGGTGTGTACCGTGTTTAGTTCCTTAAGTTTCATCTCCATTTGTAGCTAGTGTACAACACATTTTGGGTAAACCTTATTTCTAGCCATGTAACTTTAAAATGTTTGTAATTATGCATACCTTATGTAACTTGGTGTTCCTAAAATCTTCCTATAACAAGTTTCATATCTCTGAAATTCTCTCAATCTAACGGAGTCGAATTCCGATAGCAGAATGAAGTAATACGCATTATTTTACACTTTTCCATATTTTGGGAGCCGAACAGCTCAAAGCCCATCTCCTCATGACTCATTCGAGTGGGCGTTGCCCCAGAGACAAATAACCTCTTCCCGCTTCAGATCTTTGGACGGTCATTGGTTGTTCGCGAACAGAGGCGTCAACCCATATTTTCCATAAAAGACCGACTCAGGAAATCTCCGTGAGCACCTTTTACGAACCCTCCTCATCAGCGAGACCATCCATGGCTCCCTAGGGAGCATTTCTCCATTTATAATTTCCTTTCCTTGCAGGCTTTTAGTTTTGTTTCGTCTTCGGACTTCAGTGAAGCTTCAACTAAAAAGAGACTTGAATCTCCCGCGGCGCGTGCTCCTCATCCTTAAGGACGTGCACGAGCACTGAAAGAATTCCTGGCTCCATGGCTAGGGAATCATCAACTCAGTTTTATTTTCTTTACTAAAGTTTTATTTTCATATTCGTTTCTCCCTCCACAAAGGGAGACGAACTCTGAATCATGTCTCTGGCAACTTCATGTTCGGTGAACCTTTAAACTTCGCGCGAGTCTGGCTCGCCCCAAAGACACGAGGAAGCACGCCCAGCTCTTAAGGAGCTTCTTCTTCTTCAGCAAAGACAAAGAGAACCATACGCAAGTATTTTGATTTGTGATTTGATGATTCTGATTTCTTGTTGTCTCTCAAGGTTACTGCCTGTGATTTTGCCTAACTGTGATCTTTCTTTGATCGCACATGTTTAGTTTCACTCTCAACTCTCTCATTGTCAGAACTCTCTTTCATCCTCTCCCTCATTATCGTTATTCGCTTAGTCTTGTATTTTGTTTACGTGTCCTGTACATACATATTTACTCGTGTAAACTGTAGTATTTTTGTATTCATTAGGTCAATGTATTAGTCCAATTATTAAAATTCTATATACTTGATTGATTCTGTCTGCCTGCTCATAACTAAAGTCAATGAGATGTTTTCGATCTTAACCCTCAGAGGTCGGAGATCACGCCGGCGTGATCTGCTCGCTTTTTTCCTTATGAGTTGAATTGAGACCCAAAATACTCTTTTGACTTTGATTTTACAAAACAAGTTTCATACATCAATCGATTCTGTTAAATGTGTATTATTTTTGTGAATACTCACAATAAAAACAAAGTGTTGTGCTTTTTGCCAAATAAAGAAAAATAAACACGAGGCGAGTTCTGCCTTCTCTCTGCCAGTGTAGACCATTCTGAAACGCGTCCGAAAATCTGTCGTAACTCAGCGAATACTTCTCACACAGGCACGTGAGATATGTCTTTATGAAGCTTGGAATCTCTTCTTTAAAATGAAGTAATTCATATAAAAAACAAATATTCCCATTTTATGTAATCCAAGGAAAAGCAAGGAGAGGTACCGTTTTTTCGTTCTCCCTTCATTATCTCTAATAACCTGTGGCCGCCACGCCCCCGGCGCTATTCACATGGTAAATCGTTTAGGAGGTGATTTATGCAGTGCACACGCCCCCCGATCAATGCCTTGAAAACACGAGTTTCATCAGATCAGATTCACTGATAGTGCATCGCGTTTAGAGAGGATGGCTCGTTTCTCGAAAGCACAAACAGGTATGACGCAGTACATGAAAGCCAAGCCAACCAGATGGGGTTTCAAGTTGTTTGTTCTTGCAGACTCATCGAATGGATACACTGTGGACTTTTCTGTGTACACAGGAAAGAACAACTTTCCCACAGGCCATGGACTGTCATATGATGCTGTAATATCTCTTTTAGATCTTACATTTTTGGGTTCTGGGTACCATGTGTACATGGACAATTTTTATACAAGTCCAAAGCTCCTCAAAGACCTGTTTGCAATGAAGTTTGGTGCATGTGGGACTTACAGGGAAAACAGAAAGGACTGCCCTCGGAATGCAGCTAATTCACTCTCTAAAAAATCTGCCAGAGGATCCATCAGGTGGGTTCGGGATGGACCTCTTGTATTTGTAAAGTGGATGGACACACGAGAGGTATCTGTCTGTTCTACCATCCATCCTGCTTATTCAGGAGACACTGCACAGAGGAGGGTGAAAACACAAGATACATGGAGGACAAAGACATTTCCATGTCCTGCACCTGTGACTGCATACAACAAACACATGGGGGGTGTGGATCTGTCAGATCAGCTGATACAGTACTACACAACACAGCACAAAACAATGAAGTGGTACAGAAAGATCTTTCTACACTTCTTGGACATTGCTTCCACCAACTCTTTCATTGTGCACAAAGAGCTGCATGGTAACTTGTCCCATAAAGAGTTTATGGAGCAACTCATAACAGAGCTCTGTGGTGTGTCACAGAAAACAGCACCAAAACGGACCAATAGTGACCATGTACCGGTTCCAGGAGCTGAGCTGACATCAGATGACAGGGATGTTGCCACAGTTGGTCGCCGCGAATGTGTGCATTGCAAAGCACAGCATGGTAAAAGGAATTTAACACCATGGAAATGCCAGGCATGCAATGTTCACTTATGTCTTCAGTTAAACAGGAACTGTTTTCAGGAGTGGCATAAAGATGTGTGACTGTGTTCAGATGTGTGTGCTCTGCTGACCACCTTCCACTAACCATCAGCCTTCAGAAATCATTCTGATATGATGACTATTTTTTTAAATCAATGTTGGAAACTGTTGTGCTGCTTAAAATATATTTTTTATAACCTGTGATAGTTTTTTCAGGATTCTTTATTTTGCTCATTTGATTTACTTGTAACCCGCATATAAACGGGGCACAGGAATTTACTGTGAGATACCTGCCTTTACTTTTGTTTATCGCTCACAATTGCTTTGTTTATAGCAAATTTAGAACATTTAGTTCCTCCACATAGAGGAATTACAATAAAACAGATTGAAAAACAAAACCTTTGAATCTCCTCTTCTTTGTTCAGGCACTTGATGGGCCATTAGTCACTGGAAGAGTGTATGTCACACCCCTGGTCTGAATCTCATTAATATTGATGGCCATTAGGCCATTAATATTGATGGGCCACCCCTCCCATGCATAAACCTCTTCTGACAAAAAAACTGTTTTAGAAAGTTCAAATCAATGTACTGTTTTATGAGAACGATAAGGCTGGAGAATTTTCACATCATTTTGAAGCCAGAACTCAAAGCTACACAATTAATTAGTCAAAAGTCTTATTTACACATATTTAGTATGTGTTTTGTGATGTTATTTCTGCAACTTTCATTTTTATTTTTTCCAATAACCACGCATAAACATTATTCTCTTAAAAATTCAAACATATACATGCATGTTGATCAGATATTTTGATAGCCCTGTTTGTGCTATATAGAGTGAATTTACACCTTTGCCATTAACATTTTTATATATAACTGAAAAAAGCACAAATGTCAGAGCATGTCAGAACACCTCCAGGGCCCAGATAACAGCTCAGACTCCAGAGGGTTAAGCTACAAAGCTGATTTGTTACTTTTAAGTAACCTAATCTTATAAGAACGGGAGAGTTGTTTTTATGGCCAGAAAATAGCTTTCCTCAAATTATAAGAAAGAGATCATTTTTGTTGAGAAATTGTTAAGTTAATCTTACGGCCGTTTTGCTGGACAAACAACCGTTTGATGATTACATTCATTTCCATTAAGGGTTATCTCATAATCGATCTGAAATAGGATTATTAGTATATGAATGATTAATTATAATTAGTTGTGATTGATTATTCAGATATACAAATCGATCTATTTTCAACTTCGAATAAATTAATTTAACTGTATTATGCAAAATATTAATCATATTCATGATTAATTATTAAAATTCCCTATAAATCATTTGAGCTAATGTTAAATGTACTACTAAATGCCAGTGCGGTTACACTAATGTATCTATCTTTCTAACTAACTTATCTGTCTTTCTTTTTAACTAATCTATCTTTCTAACTAACTTATCTATCTTTCTTTCTTACTAATCTATATCTTTCTAACTAACTTATCTATCTTTCTTTCTTGATAACTAATCTATCTATCTATCTATCTATCTTTCTAACTAACTAACTTATCTTTCTTACTAATCTATCTATCTTTCTAACTATCTTATCTTTCTTTCTTTTTAACTAATCTATCTATCTTTCTAACTAACTTATCTATCTTCCCTTCTTCCTTCCTAATCTATCTTTCTAACTAACTTAATCTTTCTTTCTTTCTTTTTCTTTCTTTCTTTCTTTCTTTCTTTCTTTCTTTCTTTCTTTCTTTCTTTCTTTCTTTCTTCTAACTAATCTATCTATCTCTCTAACTAACTTATCTATCTTTCTTTGTTTCTAACTAATCTATCTTTCTAACTAACTTATCTATCTTTATTTCTTTCTATCTAATCTATCTATCTATCTTTCTAACTAACTAATCTGTCTTTCTTCATTTCTAACGAATCTATCTATCTTTCTAACTAATCTATCTCTCTTTCTTTCTAACTAATCAATCTTTCTTTCTCTCTTTCTTTCTCACTAATATTTCTCTTTCTTTCTTTCTCTCTTTCTTTCTCACTAATATTTCTCTTTCTTTCTTTCTTTCTTTCTTTCTTTCTTTCTTTCTTTCTTTCTTTCTTTCTTTCTTTCTTTCTAACTAATCCTTCTTTCTTCCTTCCTTCCTTTTCTTTCTTTCTTTCTTTCTTTCTTTCTTTCTTTCTTTCTTTCTTTCTTTCTTTCTAACTAATTTTTCTTTCTTCCTTTCTAACAAATCTTCCTTTCTTTCTAACTAATTTTTCTTTTTTTCTTTCTTTCTTTCTAACCAATCATTCTTTCTTTCTTTCTTTCTTTCTAACTAATTTTTCTTTCTTCCTTTCTAACGAATCTTCCTTTCTTTCTAACTAATTTTTCTTTTTTTCTTTCTTTCTTTCTAACCAATCATTCTTTCTTTCTTTCTTTCTTTCTTTCTTTCTTTCTTTCTTTCTTTCTTTCTTACTAATCAATCTTTCTTTCTTTCTTTCTTTCTTTCTTTCTTTCTAACTAATCTATCTTTATTTCTTTCTTAGTAATCTTCCTTTCTTTCTTTCTAATTTATCTTTCTTTCTGACTAATCTTTCTTTCTTTCTAACTAATCCATCTTTCTTTCTTTCTTTCTTTCTTTCTTTCTTTCTTTCTTTCTTTCTTTCTTTCTTTCTTTCTTTCTTTCTAACGAATCTATCTTTCTTTCTTTCTAACTAATCTTCCATTCTTTCCTTCTAACTTATTTTTGTTTGTTTCTTTCTAACTAATCTTTCTTTCTTTCTTTCTTTCTTTCTTTCTTTCTTTCTTTCTTTCTAACTAATCTATCTTTCTTTCTAATTAATCTATCTTTCTAACAAATCCATCTTTCTTTCTTTCTTTCTTTCTTTCTTTCTTTAATTTCTTACTAATATTTCTTTCTTTCTAACAAATCTTTCTTTCTTTCTAAGTAATCTATTTCTTTCTAACTAATCTTTCTTTCTAACTAATCTTTTTCTTTCTTTCTTATCAATCTTTCTTTCTCTCTTTCTCACTAATATTTCTTTCTTTCTTTCTTTCTTTCTTTCTTTCTTTCTTTCTTTCTTTCTTTCTTTCTTTCTTTCTAACTAATCCTTCTTTCTTCCTTCCTTTTCTTTCTAACTAATTTTTCTTTCTTCCTTTCTAACGAATCTTCCTTTCTTTCTAACTAATTTTTCTTTTTTTCTTTCTTTCTTTCTAACTAATCCATCTTTCTTTCTTTCTTTCTTTCTTTCTTTCTTTCTTTCTTTCTTTCTTTCTTTCTTTCTTTCTTTCCTTTCTTACTTTATAACTAATCTTTCTTTCTTTCTAACTAATATTTATTTCTTTCTAACAAATCTTTCTTTCTTTCTAACTAATATTTTTCTTCCTTTCTTTCTTTCTTTCTTTCTTTCTTTCTTTCTTTCTTTCTTTCTTTCTTTCTTTCTTTCTTTCTTTCTAATTTTTCTTTCTTCCTTTCTAATGAATCTTTCTTTCTTTCTAACTAATCAATCTTTCTTTTTTCTTTCTAACTAATCAATATTTCTTTCTTTCTTTCTTTCTTTCTTTCTTTCTTTCTTTCTTTCTTTCTTTCTTTCTTTCTTTCTTTCTTTCTTTCTTTCTTTCTAACTAGTTTTTCTTTCTTTCTTTCTTTCTTACTAATCAATCTTTCTTTCTTTCTTTCTTTCTTTCTTACTAATCAATCTTTCTTTCTTTCTTTCTTTCTTTCTTTCTTTCTTTCTTTCTTTATTTATTTATTTATTTCTAACTAATCTATCTTTATTTCTTTCTTAGTAATCTTCCTTTCTTTCTTTCTTTCTTTCTAACGAATCTATCTATCTTTCTTTCTAACTAATCTTTCTTTCTAACTAATCTTTTTCTTTCTTTCTAACTACTCTTACTTTATAACTAATCTATCTATCAAACTTTAAACTACTTTAAACTTCAAACTTCTTTAAACTTCTTCAAACTCTCTGGTCCGGCTTTCTCAAGCCAACTTAAAGTTTGTCTCAACAAACTTTTTTTTCTAGTTTAAGTTTATTGTGCTACTATGTGAAGAAAATCCAGCAAAACCCGCGGGCACGTTTGCCGACCCCAGAGGGTTAATAGCCGAGAGGGGTTTAGGGCGTCTACAACGAAGTGGAAAAAACTCTACAGTAAATTACGAGAGCATGAAAAAAGCAGCCCACATAAACACTGCTTCTGGAAGTGGGGAAATCTACAGCATTCTCTGATGCATGGCACAGGAGTTGATGGCCAGTTTCAAAAGGAGTTCCAAATGCAACTGGAAAAAAACAGGGCTTTGTTGGAGAGATTATTAGATGTAACACTCTTTTTGGCATCTAGAAATTTAGCTTTTAGAAGGGACACCAGTGAGCTTGGTGATGTTCATAATGGATTTTTTTTTTAGGGTTACTCGAGCTGATTGCAAAATATGATTCTGTCATGTGTAGCAACAATGACATCTGCTTTTTACATTAAGTGGATCATGTGATGGCAAAACACATCATCTTTGTCCTTGCTGGTTAATAATTTCCCCAGAGGGACATTTGAGTCACAAAGAAGACCCTGTTTTTTTGAGAATCCCCTCTAAAACCCCCCAGCTCAGCGTGGACCCCTAGTGATTTTATAGCCACGCGGCAATTTGCCAGCGCCGGTTTGGCTGGTATTTCCCCCAACCTCACAGGCTCGTGACATTTCACGCACACACTCACACACACACACACTCGTGGACTTTCAAACAGAAACCCACCACAGAAAAAAGACTTTTCACCAATAAAGTCGCTTTTAAATGTACTAAATATATCCCTTTTTGTGTTAAGAAGTGTGTAAACCATAGGAAAGCATATATGTCCTATTGTAACATTAATAGAACTAAAATGCCTATACTAATGCATAATAATGTATATGTGCATTGCTACAACGTCTATATTCTATTTTTTTTTTTTGATATCTCTGTAATCCTCTCCATCTCACGGAGACGAATCTTGACTGCAAAGTACAATAATATGCATTTGTTCCAGGAAATATCATATTTCTAAGTATGAATCCTTTCCCTCATAAGACATATGGTAAAAGGGGGCGTGTTTTTCTTTACACAAAGAGACTTCTCCCGCGTCAGATCAGAAGATCTGAAACCCACCACAGAAAAAAGACTTTTCACCAATAAAGTCGCTTTTAAATGTACTAAATATATCCCTTTTTGTGTTAAGAAGTGTGTAAACCATAGGAAAGCATATATGTCCTATTGTAACATTAATAGAACTAAAATGCCTATACTAATGCATAATAATGTATCTGTGCATTGCTACAACATCTATATTCTATTTTTTTTTTGATATCTCTGTAATCCTCTCCATCTCACGGAGACGAATCTTGACTGCAAAGTACAATAATATGCATTTGTTCCAGGAAATATCATATTTCTAAGTATGAATCCTTTCCCTCATAAGACATATGGTAAAAGGGGGCGTGTTTTTCTTTACACAAAGAGACTTCTCCCGCGTCAGATCAGAAGATCTGATTCGCTGTCGTTCCAAAGAGAAGGCGTAAACAGATGTCTGTAAAAAGGCAGAAACCCCCTCATCTCGCTCTCTTCTCTCATCGATCCCGTTGATCCCACTTCCTCGCTTCTCCGGTCCCTGACCTCCTCCTCCTTCTCCACGTGCAGCGCTGCTCCAGCTGGACAGGCCTTGCCTTGGCCTCTGGGACACATGGCCCGCGTCATGTAAAAGCCTGCCGTCTTTGCAACCAAGATTTGCAACCTCTCCCGTCCCGGGAGACGCACCTGAACTTTCTCAGTAATATTACATTCAGTGAGCCTTTTTAAACTTCCCGCGGCACCGGGAAGACCCAGCAGAAACAGGACACCGTCCGCGCTGTCCGCTTCCTGCCTCAGCCTCAGCCTCACCCGAAAGAGCACAGAATTCTGCAAGTATATTGAGCTGATAAAAGCTGTTTCCAGGGGTCTCGTGAACACAGGTTTCTGTATGTAATAATTACTAATTTTCCCCTCTCTCTATTTCTTTCTTTCTTTCTTTCATTTCATTCTGATCATGCTATGTTTTATGTTTTGGTTCGGTTAAGTGTTTGTTTGTTTATTGTTTGCATTTTTACGTACGTTTATATTTGTAGCTCATATAATCTCTAGTCTTACATTTATTAAAATCCATGGAATACTTTTCACTGTCTCTGTATTTGAAAGCCCGCTTTTATAAAGTCAATGAAACAAAAGATCTAGCTACAAGCTCGATATTACAGACTACATTCAGTAGTTTTAATTAATAAACTCAGAAAGTTTGATGTTCGTGGCCAGAACATAAACTTTCGTGGAGTTTGTAAATAGATACCCCTTCTTAACTGTGATAATCTTACATTTATTCGCTGGACGAATGATGGATGACCAGACCAGTTACAGAACCAGGTAATCTTGATAATTGATAAAATAAATGTACATGCGATTTCTGAATTATTATGACCATGAGTTATAATTATTAATATTTCCAAAATTCCCTATATCCTTGAGCTAATTCACATTTACCCAGAGTCGTATATGCTGCACATGCGAGAGCATCTAGAAAAAGTCAAAGAATATAGACAGAGAGGGCAACGGCTTCCAGCTAACTATCTCGCAGGGCGCTAGCAGAATGAATTCATTGAACTGTGTGGAAATCACGTTCTCAACAAAATTCTCGGGAAAAGACTCCAGTCAATATAATTCTTGATAATATGTGATGCAACACCAGATATATCACATGTTGAGCAGAATGTCTAGCTTCTGAGATACGTGTGTAACGATAATTCACACGGCAAAGGATGGACAATAAACGAACGTTTTATTGAGTTTGTGGATTTTGCAAAAAAAACAAGAAAAGAAATCGCCAGCATGATAGAGGAATCTCTCCAAAGGCATGGAATCGACCACTGACTGCCGTGGACAAGGGTATGATAACGGAAGTAATATGTCAGGAAAAGTTAAGGGTGTGCAAGCCCAAATTATCATAGTAAATCCTTTGGCCACATTCTCCCCCTGCACATCGCATACACTGAATCTAGTAGGTGTACATGCTGTCCAGTCATGTAAGGAAATGTCAACTTATTTCGGATGTGTCAATCGCCTTTACACACTCTTTAGCGTGAGTCCAGACCTGTGGTCTGTGTTAAAGGAAAAGATGGGATGTTCACTCCACCAACTGAGTGACACATGATGGAGTGCGCGAATTGATGCAGTAAGACCTATTGCTCACCTCCTCCCCAGTGTGATTGAAGCAATCGATTGCCTAATATCATCCTGTAAATTATCTAATGAGGCCTTATCAGATGCGTGAGGACTGAGAGAATATTTCATGTCATTTACAGCAGTTGTCATATGCACTGTCTGGCTAAAAATACTACAACATATCGAAGATAGGAATTTGCTTCTGCAGAGTGGCAGCCTATCTTTGGATCAGGAAGCAGCAAACATTGAAGCTCTACAGCAGGAAATCATTTCTTTGAGAAATAAGTGGGACTTAATCCTTGCTGAAGCTCAAAATATAGCGGATGCAATTGGTATCGCACCCGAGTTCCCCCACAGCAGGCAGAGAAAGCGCCAGCGCACTGAAGAAAGGTCAGATGCACAGGAGACTCTTGATGTAACATTTAGGAATTCTGTGTATTATATTGCAGTGGACACTATCATTGCACAGCTGACTTCTAGATTTCAGTCAATCAGGTACATCTGTGATGATTTCAAGGGAATACTCAAGTTCCAACAGTTGAGTGAGTAGGGTCTTAAGTCATCTTGTATGTAGACATTTGATAACAAAATATTCCAAGGATCTATCTGAAGATTTGGAAAAACAAATGATCCATCTGAAAAGGATTTACAGTGCCACATTCGCAGGATCATCAACACCCCTGGAGTTGCTCAACAGGATTTATGACTTGAAGCTTGAGAGCATTTATGGTGACGTTTGCATTGCATTAAGGATATTTTGCACTTTACCTGTAACTGTGGCAGGAGGAGAGAGATCCTTCAGTAAACTGAAATTAATAAAGAATTACCTGTGCTCCACAATGAGCCAAGAGAGACTCAATAACCTGGCAATCTACCATCGGTCAAACGGTCATCGGTTAACATCCCTAATTTTATGCACAGGAAAAAAAGAACAATGACAAGGTTAAATAACTTTAAATAATTCATCATAATACATACAAAAAAAAGATTTTTTTTTTTGTTGTTGTTTATTTATAAATTCAACAAGAAAAAGAGGGAAACATAAAGGAGATTTAAGCCACTTTTGGCTGTGTCACGGCAAAGAGCACAGAAGAGGCAATAGCAAGTAAAATTGGTTTATTGAGAACAATATCAGGAACCAGAATCAATGGATGAATATCAGAAACAGACTCAAGGATGAAACACTGTCATAGTCAGATTGGTAGCGCAGGTTTGCAATAAAGCAACTCGGTCGTCAGAAGAGTGAAGTAAATCCCGGTGTGATGAGATGACATGAAGACTGGAACTCAGACGAACAACGGTAATCCACGACGATGAATCTCTCACACGAAGAACAGACTGGAAACACGAGGAGGAACAGACACTGCACAGGGAATCATCCCACAAAACGATCTGACAAACAAGACGCAAGAGGTGAGAATAAATAGGCGCTGATTCTCCCGGAAGATCATCAGTGACCACGCCCACACACACACGCCCATGCACACACACAAACACAGCACAAGGAAGAGTCAGTGAATTCATCAACCGTGACAGTACCCCTCCCCCTAGGAGCGTCTCCTGATGCTCCCAGGAGAACTTACCTGTTGATTGTAATCATCAATAAGGGACTGATCCAGGATGTCCTTAGCAGGAACCCAACTTCTCTTCTCCGGACCGTAACCCTCCCAGTCCACCAGGTACTGAAATCCGCGTCCCCTCTGTCTAGAGTCCAGAATACTATTTACCGAATACGTTGGCTCCCCATCTACGAGTCGCGGCGGTGGGGGAACCGGGGCCGGCGGATTAATGGGAGAATAAAACACGAGTTTTAATTTGGATACATGGAACACGTGATGAATTCTCGTTCGGAAGTTACGTTCGGTAGGCGATAATCGATGAGAAAAAAAAACGCACAAGGAAGCATCTTGTCGTCTGTGGAAGAGCGTTGGGAGAGCACTGCACCTACCCCCTCCTCTGATGCGTCGACCTCCACCACGAACTGACGTGATGGATCAGGGGCTATCAGAATGCTGAAACAAAGCGGCTCTCGGGTTAGCGAATACAGCCTCGGCTGTATCGGACCACCAGAACGTAGTTCTGGGGGAGGTCAAGGCAGTCAGAGGAGTGGCTAGTTGGCTGAAATTACGAATGAAACGTCGGTAAAAATTGGCAAACCCCAGAAACCTCTGGAGGGGCCTTACGGGAATCTGGGCTTGGCCAATCCACCACCTTTACCTTATCAGGATCCATACGCACTCCCTCAGACGAGACGATGTAACCTAGGAAAGGAACAGACTGTGCATGAAAAGCGCATTTCTCCGCCTTGACAAAAAGCCCATTCTCTAGCAACCTCTGAAGCACTCGTCGGACGTGCTGAACATGTTCCTGAATAGACGAAGAAAATATCAATATGTCATCCAGGTAAATATATATATGAACTGATCAACCATGTCTCTCAGCACGTTATTGACGAGTGCCTGGAAAACCGCTGGGGAGTTGGACAAACCGAAAGGCATGATCAAATATTCAAAGTGCCCCCTGGGGTGTTAAATGCGGTTTTCCATTCATCCCCCCTCCTGATGCAGACCAAATGATAAGCATTACAGATGTGGCCTTTAAAAACGTGCGTTTTCTCCCGTGGCATTTGGCAATTCGTCTCGCAGAGTCTCGCAGAATTCTGCACGTGCTTTCGGGGGGCCTACTTACAAATTCCCTCAATGTGTTTCGCTTCACAGAATATCCACCAGGTGGCACATAAAAAACAACACACTCAAAGCCTTACAAGATTTCTCTTAAAACACTCAAGTTTTTTAAGATAGTATAACATGTTTATAGATTATCACTTTACATTAGATTTTTTATTTTACTTCACATAACGTCATGATTGTGAGAAAAAATCCACAATAAAATATAAATTATAAATAGTAATAGACACAAATATTTACAGTAGGCCTACTGTATAATACAGACATTTGAAAATCTTTGTAAATCCAAAAGGTTCATCAAAGTTGTCTTAACCCTCATGTGGTGTTCAAAACCCTATAACACCTGTGGTGTTCCCGGTCAAAAATGACAGGCCCATAAAAAAAAGCTTATAAATTACTCATTATACCATATTTTCACCCAATCTTGGATTCAATCTTTTTGTCAACATGTTCTCTTTCAATTAGGACTGGTTTTATATTTTGATTTGCATCTGAATAATCATAGGCCTCATTTATTTGAGAGTAGGCATTTCATTTTTTGAGTAATTTTTAAAAAAAAAAAAATTAATTTTGGAAATATTAAATAAAATCTGAAGAAAATTGGTATTGTTGATCACACTAGTCTACTCTAATGTTTCACCAGGAATTTTGTTTTGAAACTTTTGTTTTGTAAAACATATGGCACATAGTCACACTTGTGGTGTTCCCGGTCAAAAATGACCGGCCTATAAAAAATAGCTTATAAATCACTCATTATACCATATTTTCACCCAATCTTGGATTCAATCTTTTTGTCAACTTGTTCTCTTTCAATTAGGACTGGTTTTATATTTCTGTTTGCATCTGATTAATCATGGGCCTCATTTATCTGAGAGTAGGCATCTCATTTTTTGAGTAAAAAACAAATAATTTATGAGTAAATTTGGAAAAAAGAAAAAAAAAAAGAAAAAAAAATGGCTACTGTTGATCACACTAGTCTACTCTAATATTTCACCAGGAATTTTGTTTTGAAACTTTTGTTTTGTAAAAAATATGGCACATAGTCACACTTGTGGTGTTCCCGGTCAAAAATGACCGGCCTATATAAAATAGCTTATAAATCACTCATTATACCATATTTTCACCCAATCTTGGATTCAATCTTTTTGTCCACTTGTTCTCTTTCAATTAGGACTGGTTTTATATTTATATTTGCATCTGATTATTCATAGGCCTCGTTTATTTGATAGTAGGCATCTAATTTTTTGAGTAAAAAAAACAAAACGTTTTTGAATAATTTTGGAAAAATTAAATAAAATCTGAAGAAAATTGGCACTGTTGATCACACTAGTCTACTTTAATGTTTCACAAGGAATTTTGTTTTGAAAAACTTTTATTTTGTACAAAATGGCGCAGAGTTACTCTTGTGGTTTTCCACTGGGCCATTGTGGGCCATTGTTTCAGTTGGCCATTGAAAGTGAATGGGAGAGACACGTGTTAGAAGTCCATGAGGAATATCTTTAGATCTGAGTGATGGATTATGGTGAGTTTGGGCTCTTTTTAATCTTAATCTCATGTAAATAATGATGTGCCATTTTCCACAATTTATGCATGCTTCATTGAGTTATGAGTTAAAACGCGACATAAGTGCTAGGCTACATCGATATTCAAGGCTCTGTGTGCGCCTGTTGGGGTTTGTGTGTTACAACTCCATTAGGAATATCTTTAGATCTGAGGGATGGATTATGCTGAGTTTGGGCTGTTTTTAATCATGATAGTCTGCTGAAAATAATGATGTACAGTTTTCTACGATCTGTGCATGCTTCGTGAAGTTATGAGTGAAAACCAAACATGAGTGCTTCATGAGTATATACTTGGCTAGATGCGTCTGTGGTATTTTCTGTGTTAGAACGCCATGAGGAATATCTTTAGATCTGATTGATGGAATATATTGAGTTTGGGCTCTTTTTAATCGTGAGCTCCTGCTGTAAATAACGATGTGCCACTTTTCATGATCGATGTATGTTTCATTAAGATAAGAGTAAAAAGGCCAAGTCTAAGCTACCTTGATTGGCTACGTGAGTCTGTGTGTCTGTGGTATTTTTTTGTGTTAGAACTCCATGAGGAATATCTTTAGTTCTGAGTGATGGATTATGTTGAGTTTGGACTCATTTTAAGTGTAAGCATCTGCTGTAAATAATGATGTGTTATTTTCCACAATCGGATCATGTTTCATGAAGTTACGAGCGGAAATGTGTTTAAAATTCAGAATCCATACATGGTTTACACATGGGTCTCTTGAAGGGCTTCTTTTAGAAAAACCTAGCTCAAGTTTAGTAAAAAGCCTGAAACAATTATGCTTGTTGTATTCTACTCATTGAGACCTTTCAAATGACATATGACACATGACTATCTGAGCTGTATGATGTATTTGACATATTGCTGAATGTAATACAAAAAAGTAGTTTATAAATTATGATTTTTTTCTTCTAATTATCAGCAAATAACTCGGCACTACTTAGGAGTTTATCAAATTGGCTACATTCATTGTAAATTTCAGACTCTAAGCTTTCAAATGACACCTATTTTAAGTTGATCAAGGTAATAGTTTTGAAAAATATTATGATTATTTATTTCGCAGCTAGGTGGCGCTTGCAGGGGGTACACTCAGTTTTAGAGTGATAACTCAGCAGTCGTTAGGAGTTGATCAAAGTGATTAGATGCATTAAAAAGCTGAGATTCTAAGCTTTAAAATGATACATATTTTGTGTTGTTCCATTCATTGGATGCATTGGTCTCTCCCATTCACTTTCAATGGCCCATTGAAACAATGGCCCACAATGGCCCTCAATGGCCCAGCGGAACGCCACAAGTGTAACTCTGTGCCATATTGTACAAAATAAAAGTTTTTCAAAACAAAATTCCTGGTGAAAAATTAAAGTAGACTAGTGTGATCAACAGTGCCAATTTTCTTCAGATTTTATTTAAAATTTCCAAAATTATTCAAAAATAATGTTTTTTTTTTTACTAAAAAAATGAGATGCCTACTCTCAAATAAATGAGGCCTACGATTAATCAGATGCAAATAGAAATATAAAACCAGTCCTAATTGAAAGAGAACAAGTTGACAAAAAGATTGAATCCAATATTGGGTGATAATATAGCATAACAAGTGATTTATAAGCTATTTTGTGTAGGCTCGTCATTTTTGACCGGGAACACCACAAGTGTGACTCTGTGTCATTTTGTACAAAATAAAAGCATTTCAAAAGAAATGTCCTGGTTAAACATTAAAGTAGACTAGTGTGATCAACAGTGCAATTTATTTTCATATTTTTCTCAATATTGCCAAAATTATTAACAAATAATACTTTTTTCACTCAAAAACTGAGGTGCATAAGCTCGGATAAATGACTCCTACAATTAAACTGTTTGAAAATTGAATACAAAACCAGTCCTAAGTGAAAGAAAACAAGTTGATAAAAAGATTTAATCCAATTTTTGGGGATAATATAGCATAATGAGGGATTTATAAGCTATTTTGTGTAGGCCTGTCATTTTTGACCGCGAACACCATAGGTGTAACAAGGTGAAAAAAACAACACAAAAAAAGTAAAAAAAAAAAAAAAAAAAATTTGGACAAGTTGTTATAGTCTCTGTGAACAAAGTCACTAAGTTTCAGTTCAATGCGATAACATTAACTAGTATTTTCAGGAAAAAGAAAATCTTCTCCAGTCAAAAATGACATGAACACCACGTGAGGGTTAAGAAGGGGTATTGGACAACGTTTACGAAATTTTTTATATGCTTTGTCATTGCTGTGGTTTCCAGGAGATGAGTGCATGCAGAATATTTAACATTGCTTTTATTAAAACAGCAAAGTGACGTTCTTGCCAGCGCATAACTTTTTTTGTACAACTATTAAGATGATTGTGCGTGCAATGCGCATTTATACTAAGCGCAACAGAGAATTTAGTGTGAGCATAATACACGTGACTCTGCCTATAAAAACCCAGCAGTATTTTTTTTTTTTTTATACACAAAATCATCCTAACATAATGAAAGGCTTAAATAATGCGACTTACCCAGATTCTTAATTCGTGCAGATATTTCTTGTGTGATTGTTCTTGTGCAGATATTTCTTGTGAGGTAATGTTGCAGCACAACGTGTTGCATTTATATTTTGGGCGCATCTGATTGCCATTACATTTTTAATAAATAATTTAATTGAACTTTCTTAATGCATAAAGCATAAACATTTTTCCACGTTAGTCTCAGAATGTCCGGGGTTGGCTTGAGGTCTTGCTGACAGTTTGTAAATCTTTTAAATATTCATATTCACAAAATCCATATAAAGGGTGATCAACAGTTATGACTTCTAAAATAAAATAAAAATTTCCAGATAAGAGGTATCTGATTGACAGTTTGACAGATGTTGTTTTAAAAATTAATTACATCATTATGGGGAAGTGGTATTAAATATTTGGTAAAACTTAATACAATTATTTTAATTATGCATTTTGTTCAGTTTTGCTTTTACAAAATGTTCCCTGTTTTTTATATAATTAATTTAACCTGAGATGTGCGTTATATCGCCTTTTGATAATTCTTTGTGTTGTCGAATTTTGACACCATTTCATTGTTTGTTCATAATAATTTGATTCATAATTATGTCATTTTTTTCTAAAAGTAGCAATATTTTAAAGAGATAAAAAGACAGAAATGACAGAGAAATTACGTTAGTCTGGTCACATATATGGGCAGATCAATTAATCTATTGCAGAAATACAAGACAAAGTGCATGAGAAAATTAGAAGTATGCAAAAGAGCACAGTTCAGACATTGTTAACTGTAATTGAAGCGGGTTTTATACACGTTTCTGCTTTTTTTAAATTGACAATTTAAAATTTTATTCGCCAACATGTCAACACGTTTTGTGATTGATTTACGGATTTATTACAGAAACTTGTCAGAAGCAAAGATATTGTACTAGCATAGGGGTCGATTTTGGTGGGGACGGTGGGTACGTGTACCCACCAGATTTCGTCATGAGTCATTTTGTACCCACCACTTTTAACTTCTGTCCATATTAATTTGACTTTTGGTTCGATTTTTGACCGTTTTCAGTGGTTATGAGGAGCAATATGAGAGAGAAATTTGGTAATCATTGTCTGACCCAACAAAAAAACATTATAATATTCATTTTATTTTATTTTATTTTATTTTATTTTATTTTTCGTGTTCGCATTTATGAGGGAAAAAACAACGTGTCAGTTCTCAGTTACGGACGTGAGCGCTCTGAAAGCGTCACTAAAAGATTGCTTTAAAATTTTCACAGAGACCTCAAACAGAACAGCTGCCTTTCTTTAAATTGAATTTCGTTTTGTATTAATTATATCTTAATTTTAATCAATGTTTCATGAATCAATTGCCTGGATTTAATAAATAAGAAGTAAATATCAGACAATAGATAATCACGACATGGAGGCGCCGGCGAGTGAACTGGAGTTTGTCTCATAAATGAACCGAAACTCAGCGTATAATGCACATTCACATTCACAGCGTATTTAGACACATTTAGACGCATTCATAATCATTACTTTTTCCGGTTCTTTGTGGCAAGCTTTATGCGTGCGGTCGTGGGCTTGAGTGCGGCTATATTATGTAAACGCTCATTATCCTGTAGGCTATATAAGTAATTAAATTAATATAATGGGGCGATTTGTCCATGAATGACTTAAATCAGGGGTGGGGAACGTTGATCCTGGAGGGCCATTGTCCTGCAGAGTTTAGCTCCAACCCTGAAAAAAACATTTGGCTGCCTGCAACTTCAGTAATAATGAAGACATTGATTAGCTTCAGGTGTGTTTGATTAGGGTTGGAGCTAAACTCTGCAGGACAATGGCCCTCCAGGATCAACGTTCCCCACCCCTGACTTAAATGAACAACTAGCCTACTAGTCGACTAGAAAAAAACTTTTAGTCGGAAGCAGCCCTTATTCCACATTCGAACCAGGCAACAGGACATCTGGGTTGAGCGAGCAACCCTGCGGAATGAACGAGCGGAGCGGAATATTCCAGTCCAGTAGCAGAAATGAAATTCCACTGGTCTATCTCCCTGGTAGAGGTCCGCGAGCTGTCGTGCCGCCTCTCTACCTGCGACCGCCCGATCGAAGACCCTCTTCATCTCCTGAGAGAGTGCCGCGAACGAGGAACAGCACAGGTGTTGGTTCTCCCACACCGCCGTCCCCCACAGTCGCCCTGACAGCAGCGTGAGTACGAAAGCCACCTTCGAATCTTCAGTGCAAAAAGTCTGTGGCTGGAGAGCAAAAAACATAGAGCATTTGGTCAAGAAAGCTCTACAATAATTGGGCTCACCCATATAACTCTCTGGTGTTGGTAATCGTGGCTCGTGTTGACGACTAGGTGCGTGAGGAGTGGGGGGAACCGGTGGTGGGGGTGGCGCAGTGGGCGTTGCCAGTTGTTGTATACGCTGGGTGAGCTTCTGTCACGGCAAAGAACACAGAAGAGGCAATAGCAAGTAAAACTGGTTTATTGAGAACAATATCAGGAACCAGACTCAATGGATGAATATCAGAAACAGACTCAAAGATGAAACACTGTCACAGTCAGATTGGTAGTGCAGGTTTGCAATAAAGCAACTCGGTCGTCAGAAGAGTGAAGTAAATCCCGGAGTGATGAGATGACGTGAAGACTGGAACTCAGACGAACAATGGTAATCCACGACGATGAATCTCTCACACTAAGAACAGACTGGAAACACAGAGACACGAGGAGGAACAGACACTGCACAGGGAATCATTCCACAAAACGATCTGACAAACACAAGACACAAGAGGTGAGAATAAATAGGCGCTGGTGATTAGAATCAGCTGGCGCTGATTCTCCTGGAGGATCATCAGTGACCACGCCCACACACACACGCCCATGCACACACATAAACACAGAGCAAGGAAGAGTCAGTGAATTCAACAACCGTGACAGGCTGTGGGTGAAAAATTGTGGATAAAATAAAGAAATTAACAACATATTCAAGAGATGACGATATTGGGTTTTCGTAATAAAAATAATATCGTTAAGCATAAAACTGGGTCACATTTGTAGGGTTTAAAATATAAGAAATCAACCATAAATGTATTCACAAAATAAATGGCTAGCTGTTTCTTCAACAAGACACAAAATGAGCCAGTTTCGTCAATATCAAGATATTTACAGATAGATGAACTAAACCAGGCGCTCATATCTTTTAGGTAAAAAAAAATAAATAAAATATTTTAAGCTTTTGATAACATCGTAGGTGACATGATATCGTCAACATGGCGGATGATGTACTGCTCGCATTCATACTTAATGAGATCTGGCTATAAAGTACCTGCTCTTTTAGCGCTCGTTAAAGGGTTAGTTGACCCAAAAATGAAAATTATGTCATTAATGACTCACCCTCATGTCGTTCCAAGCCCGTAAGACCTCCGTTCATCTTCGGAACACAGTTTAAGATATTTTAGATTTAGTCCGAGAGCTTTCTGTTCCTCCATTGAAAGTCAATGTTGCCTTACTGTCCATGTCCAGAAAGGCAATAAAGACATCATCAAAGTAGTCCATGTGACATCAGTGGCTCAATCTTAAGTTTATAAAGCGACGAGAATACTTTTTGTGCGCAAAAAGTAAACAAAAATAACGACTTTATTCAGTGCCGCTGCAAGCCATTTTGGTGCCCTAAGCATAATTCCTTTATGATGCCCCCCACCCCGACCCCGAGAAAAAAAACGTTTGTTTTTGCCAGTTTGACTTTTTATTACCAAACATATAACTCAATACCAATAACACAATGGCAGCACCACAGTATAAAATTTAAGAACACTAAAAAGAGAAAGTAAAATCTTCACAGCTTTGCTGACTTTGTAAACATATGTAGAATAGCCAACACACACTACACATTTGAAAGTGCAAACTTTTTTTCAGTAAACAGAATAGCAAAATAAAAAAAAACTATCAAAATAATCCAGACATGTTTTTCCCAAATTCAATGTAACTTTGAATAAATTACATTTATTAGACAAAATATTCAAACAAAGAATCTCATACGAGAAAAAAATTATAAACATTTAAAACTGAAAGCATGGCAGCCAAGGAGTTCTCCCCCTTTATTCCTTATTTATCAACTATTTGATAAATATAATATAATATAAAAGCATAATAGAATGAGGTGCAATAATGCACACAATTAAACAGTATTGTTTGCTTTACATCATTCATATTGACATTTTATATTTTTTTATATATTTAACAGGAATTGTTAGCCTACCATGTGCACTGCACTGACTGCTAACGTTAACTGTTACTGAGAAAGTATTAACCACCGTCACGTCAAAATAAACCATAAACTACTGCTCAATATCTAAAGAAAGATAGTAAAGAAAGTAACAGCTAGCTGGCGTCAGTTATTTGTAAAACGGGTAGTGTTTAACAGTAAAATCTCAATTTAGCTTGCACCGAAGTTATAAGTTATAATAACATAGTTTGCTAACATTAACGTCAGCAAGTTCGAGGCGCGTTAGCAGCAGCACATTTCCCTTATTTAAGAATGATTAAACATGGACTTACCTGCAAGTGATGCACGGGCATCATCTCACAGTTTCTTCTTCTTTCTTTTCTCATCCTAACTTCTGCTGTCTTTTAGGGGCCATTTCCAAAAAAGTTGCCTACTGTCTGTCTGTCAAACTTCGTTCGCATTCGTCCTTCGTAAAGGCGCCTGCGCGAACAAACGGCACGGACCATCCAAAGCGGGGGGCGGTACTTTCTAGACTTGAGCAATTAAATGATCTTGTTCCCCCTTTTTTGTTACATATACATGGCTAAAATGTGCCTAATAATTTTCTATATTATTAGCTAATGAAATAATATTGGCATTATATATATTTTTTAATTAGGCTATTTTTGGTGCCCCCTCAGCACTTGGTGCCCTACGCACAGCGCGTGATGCGCGTGGTGGGAGCGGCGGCGCTGACTTTATTCCACTATTCATTTCCTTCTCTCTGGGCCTCGAGCTATTTCACGTAGTGTTTTTGCGCAGCGCGTCTATGTTGTACGTTGTACTATGTTGTAAGATGAACGGAGGTCTTACGGGCTTGGAACGACATGAGGGTGAGTCATTAATGACATAATTTTCATTTTTGGGTGAACTAACCCTTAAGTACTTATTGAAATTAAGCACCTACTCAGTGAGTATGCAGTTTCGAACGCAGCCATTGTGTTTTTCGTAAAATAAAGAAAATAAACATGATGCGCGTTCTCCCGTCTCTCTCAATGTGAAGTTCATTCTGAAACTCGAATGATCTGTAACTCAGTGAATGCTTGCCACTGTGACATGAAACCTATGTCTTTACAAAGCTTGAAGTCTCCATTTTTAAATGATGTAAATCATATCAAAAACAAATATTCTCTGTTTAAGTAATCCATATGACAGCAACGACATGTACAGTTTCTCCAGTCCAAGCTCATTAGCTCTAATGTCACACCCACGCGCACACGAACGATTGGCATGCAAATGATCCATGTGGAGGAACACAGAGCTGTAAACACCCATTACCTCAAAAACAAAGAATCTGAGACTTCAGTATTCCTCTGTTTTTCCTCGAGTTTGGAAGACTGTGTTTGTGCTGTGGTGTTTACCTTGGATTTACAGGAGTTAATCACGCACATCTTATTTTCATTACGGGTGCTGGATCACAAGTATAATCCATGTAGTAGTAAGTAACAGATCCGCACACCGAATAAGCTCACATAAAAAAAAAAAAAATTATTATTAGTGACGTTTCGGGCCTCACATGGCCCTTCCTCAGACTAACAGGAAGTGTACAAACAGTTACCCCTTTTAAAGTCTGCATCACGTGACCCCACCATCACACAAATTGGATACATCCATCAACATACATTGATATTTACATATTTATACATCGTGTCCAGCAAGGATTAAGAATTATATATTAACATATTTACATATTGATTCCCACTGTTAAATTGTCTAACATATATTTTTTCATATTCCAGTGTAAAAAACATATCAGATGGTACATCACACCTATTACATTATTTGTACAGAAAAAACTAAGAAATCCAAAGAGACTATATGTATTACCATTCATAAAAACTATCCGTACGTCAAGACAAAAAACATAGAGAATCAACAAGTATTATTGAAAAATCCATATTAAGGTAAAAGTCAGATGGGGATTCGGACAATTTTCAAACTTGATCAGACAAGTAAAAAAGCATCTGTTATAAACTCAGCATTTCATTATTTATATACAGAGGACCAAGTTATTCAAAGAGACTATACCTATAAATCAAGAGACTGTCGAGAAAATAGCAAAGTAGAGAATCAAAAAACCATATTGTTATTTAAATCATCCATTAATTTAGAAAAGGTCTAATATCAAAATCCTCATTGAGGCCTCTGGGAGCTAAAGTGTTTAATGTGTAAATCCAGAAAAGTTCCCTTTTTAAAAGCAAATTATCCACATTACCACCCCTTCTAGGACATTTGATATTCTCAATTCCCACATATTTTAAACTAGATACATTGTGTTTGGCATTCATGAAGTGTACAGCCACAGGGCTAGATGTCACACCATTTCTAATCGCACTACGATGTTCTGAGATTCTAGTTTTTAATGCTCTAGTGGTCTTGCCTATGTATGATAGTCCACAAGGGCATGTCAACATATAAATTACATTCATAGTAGAGCATGTGATTATCTCTTTTATCTTGTATTTAATGCCATTATGCGGATGGTTAAATGTATTAGTTTTATAAGTAAAGTGGCATTGTTGGCATCTTCCACAAGGGTAGTTACCTGTAGGTAGATTGTTTAAGAAATGAGGTGTAATCAAAGAAGGTACATCAGCTCGTACTAATCTATTGCGTAGATTAGCTATTTTTTTAAATACCACTCGAGGAGGAAATTGAAAACAGGATTGTAATGCTGGATCTGTATTAAGAATGTGCCAATGTTGTTTTATGGTACCCTCTATAGCTTTAGCTACCGGTGAGTACTGAATGGCACAAACTATTCTATTCTCATCCCTCCTGATCTTTTTCTTTTTTAAACTGTCTGATTGTGATACATTTTCAAAACGTGTTGATGCCTCATCTATACAGGATTCCTTATATCCCCTTTCTGTAAAACGTTTTTTCAAAATCGATCCCTGACGCATAAAATCATCATCAGAACTACAGATTCTTCTGATCCTATTAAATTGAGAGATAGGTAAATTTCTTTTAAGGTGAATAGGATGGTATGACTCACCATGTAAGATGGAATTTCTGTCTGTGGGTTTTCGATAGAGATCAGTTTTCAACCTGTTATTCTCCTTAACAATCAAAATGTCCAGAAAGTTCATTTTTTCTTTATCCGATGCAATAGTGAATTTCAAATGTTCATTCTTGGAATTGACAAAGGAAAAAAATTCTTCTAACAGTTTTTCAGATCCTGTCCACAAGAAAAATATATCGTCGAGGTACCTCCTCCAGACTGATATGTGGTCCAGGTAAGGATTTACTTGAGCGTTGTAGATACTTTCCTGTTCAAACAGTCCAACATATAAAGAAGCAAAGCTGGGTGACATTTTTGACCCCATCGCGACACCCGAGATCTGAAGAAAAAAGTCATTGTCATATAGAAAGGCATTAGATGTCAGTACCTCTTTAGTCAACTCCAACAAACATTGGGTACTAGGAATAGTCTCAGATCTGGAATTTTAAAAAGTCTGTGTAGCCCGTAATCCCTCTTCAAAAGGCACATTGGTATACAGGGATTCGATATCCATTGTCACCAGTAGATCGGATTCAGCAACTTTTTCGATTGACTTGATAACTTTTAAAAAATCCATAGAGTCTCTTGTATAAGAGGCTAATGTCATAACCAAAGGTTGTAGAGAATGGTCAATGAAGGCAGATATCTTTTCTGTCAGTGAGCCCATGGCTGATATAATAGGTCTTCCTGGAGGTATATCTGTGAATGTTTTATGAATTTTTGGTAGAATATAGAGCACTGGCATAATCGGAAATTCAACCTTCATGAAAGCATGTTCCTGTTTGGTAAGCCGGCTCCTGAGAAGCAGACGGAACCCCAGGTACAAAATGTGATTAATTTATCCAGTAAGCCCTTATCTCCTACCACATATACAGCATTGAGTAGAGGTCTTTCTTTTGTACCAACTACTGGAGTGAATGAATTTAACACTGTTATTGATCTACAGAAATTTTACTGTAACTTAAGACTGAAAGAATGGTTCAAAAGTCCATCAATAAAGGAGGTTAATGTGCGAAATATGGAGACGGACTCCACACTTGATTGTATTGAACACATCCCCGAGACGTTTGCCTCTAAGAAAACCTACCGTCTTAAAGGTAAATCGACCTTTATTCCACCAAAATACAGGAATTCTTCACTAGACACCTATTGTAGATTGGTGGAAAGGGATGTTGCTACAATTTTAAAGAACAAAAGAGAATATAAAGTAGCAGATAATTTAAATGAAGAACAAAGAGATGCACTTAAAATATTACAAGATGACAAATCTGTGGTGATTCAAAGTGCTGATAAAGGAGGGGCAATTGTTGTACTGGATCGGAATACATATGATCAGGAAATCCGAAGACAACTGGCTAATACAACTTTTTATCAACAATTGAACTCTAATCCAACTAATGAATTTAAAAAACGAATCCATAATCTCCTGGACAGCTGTTTAAAAAGGGATATGATTACCAAACAGGAACATGCTTTCATGAAGGTTGAATTTCCGATTATGCCAGTGCTCTATATTCTACCAAAAATTCATAAAACATTCACAGATATACCTCCAGGAAGACCTATTATATCAGCCATGGGCTCACTGACAGAAAAGATATCTGCCTTCATTGACCATTCTCTACAACCTTTGGTTATGACATTAGCCTCTTATACAAGAGACTATGGATTTTTTAAAAGTTATCAAGTCAATCGAAAAAGTTGCTGAATCCGATCTACTGGTGACAATGGATATCGAATCCCTGTATACCAATGTGCCTTTTGAAGAGGGATTACGGGCTACACAGACTTTTTTAAATTCCAGATCGGAGACTATTCCTAGTACCCAATGTTTGTTGGAGTTGACTAAAGAGGTACTGACATCTAATGCCTTTCTATATGTCAAAAATGTCACCCAGCTTTGCTTCTTTATATGTTGGACTGTTTGAACAGGAAAGTATCTACAACGCTCAAGTAAATCCTTACCTGGACCACATATCAGTCTGGAGGAGGTACCTCGACGATATATTTTTCTTGTGGACAGGATCTGAAAAACTGTTAGAAGAATTTTTTTCCTTTGTCAATTCCAAGAATGAACATTTGAAATTCACTATTGCATCGGATAAAGAAAAAATGAACTTTCTGGACATTTTGATTGTTAAGGAGAATAACAGGTTGAAAACTGATCTCTATCGAAAACCCACAGACAGAAATTCCATCTTACATGGTGAGTCATACCATCCTATTCACCTTAAAAGAAATTTACCTATCTCTCAATTTAATAGGATCAGAAGAATCTGTAGTTCTGATGATGATTTTATGCGTCAGGGATCGATTTTGAAAAAACGTTTTACAGAAAGGGGATATAAGGAATCCTGTATAGATGAGGCATCAACACGTTTTGAAAATGTATCACAATCAGACAGTTTAAAAAAGAAAAAGATCAGGAGGGATGAGAATAGAATAGTTTGTGCCATTCAGTACTCACCGGTAGCTAAAGCTATAGAGGGTACCATAAAACAACATTGGCACATTCTTAATACAGATCCAGCATTACAATCCTGTTTTCAATTTCCTCCTCGAGTGGTATTTAAAAAAATAGCTAATCTACGCAATAGATTAGTACGAGCTGATGTACCTTCTTTGATTACACCTCATTTCTTAAACGATCTACCTACAGGTAACTACCCTTGTGGAAGATGCCAACAATGCCACTTTACTTATAAAACTAATACATTTAACCATCCGCATAATGGCATTAAATACAAGATAAAAGAGATAATCACATGCTCTACTATGAATGTAATTTATATGTTGACATGCCCTTGTGGACTATCATACATAGGCAAGACCACTAGAGCATTAAAAACTAGAATCTCAGAACATCGTAGTGCGATTAGAAATGGTGTGACATCTAGCCCTGTGGCTGTACACTTCATGAATGCCAAACACAATGTATCTAGTTTAAAATATGTGGGAATTGAGAATATCAAATGTCCTAGAAGGGGTGGTAATGTGGATAATTTGCTTTTAAAAAGGGAACTTTTCTGGATTTACACATTAAACACTTTAGCTCCCAGAGGCCTCAATGAGGATTTTGATATTAGACCTTTTCTAAATTAATGGATGATTTAAATAACAATATGTGATGCGATCTGGGAAAACCCACCACATGGTGAAATTTTACCTATTACAGGTTTTGATATCATATGGATGCTGGTATCAAGCCCTTTCCAAATCTGTTTTTATTTTTATCATAGCTTGTTGCTAGCAGAAGTTATGTTTATCTGAAGTCGGCCGATCTCTATGATTTTCTGGAACGGAATTTTGAGAAAAACAGGTTTAAATAACTGTCACCGTTGAGACGCGTCCATCTCGCGATTGTTATGAAACTGCGTGACGTTATAGTTTAAACAGGATTGGCGCGAAATGCGCACTATACACATTCACTGTACATGTATGCGGTTTATTTTAAAGGTAAACTATCTTTGTAGTGTTACGAGACGGACAGGTGTATGGGATATACGGCGATTGTTTTTTTTTTTTTTTTTTTTTCACCTCTGCCGGGCGTTAATGGTCGCATAGAATGCATTAGAGAAAGAGAGTATTTTCAGCTTGACACTATAAATCGCTGTTTTTCTGCACTAAACAAGGGAATTTTGCCAAGATATTTTCAGAGATAAGAGAA
The DNA here is from genome assembly GCF_964197995.2 of Scardinius erythrophthalmus. Classification (NCBI taxonomy): domain Eukaryota; kingdom Metazoa; phylum Chordata; class Actinopteri; order Cypriniformes; family Leuciscidae; genus Scardinius; species Scardinius erythrophthalmus. The sequence goes on along the minus strand of NC_138238.1, from coordinate 25,810,687 downwards.
AAGATGTTATAGAATAATAATTTAATGGAAAAAAAAATTTGACAAACAAACTGACATTCAAACTATTTTGGAATTTACTGAAAACGGCCCAGCGCGACATCCGACGGGTTTTCCCAGATCGCATCACATATGGTTTTTTGATTCTCTACTTTGCTATTTTCTCTACAGTCTCTTGATTTATAGGTATAGTCTCTTTGAATAACTTGGTCCTCTGTATATAAATAATGAAATGCTGAGTTTATAACAGATGCTTTTTTACTTGTCTGATCAAGTTTGAAAATTGTCCGAATCCCCATCTGACTTTTACCTTAATATGGATTTTTCAATAATACTTGTTGATTCTCTATGTTTTTTTGTCTTGACGTACGGATAGTCTTTATGAATGGTAATACATATAGTCTCTTTGAATTTCTTAGTTTTTTCTGTACAAATAATGTAATAAGTGTGATGTACCATCTGATATGTTTTTTACACTGGAATATGAAAAAATATATGTTAGACAATTTAACAGTGGGAATCAATATGTAAATATGTTAATATATAATTCTTAATCCTTGCTGGACACGATGTATAAATATGTAAATATCAATGTATGTTGATGGATGTATCCAATTTGTGTGATGGTGGGGTCACGTGATACAGACTTTAAAAGGGGTAACTGTTTGTACACTTCCTGTTAGTCTGAGGAAGGGCCATGTGAGGCCCGAAACGTCACTAATAATAAAATTTTTTTTTGAATGGGAGCTTATTCGGTGTGCGGATCTGTTACTTACTACTACATGGTTTACCTTGGATTTACCTCAGAAGAATTAGAAGAACACGATTTTATTATGAGAACGATTTTAAGGTAAGACACTCATAATAGTAGCGTGTTATTGTTGCATAAACTTTACATTGTAGCTACTAGTTAAACTGGTGCCAGACTAAAATGTAGGTTATGAAATAGATTGGAGTAAAAACATGAAGCCTACTGCTAAATGTATATACATGTACGACACGAGGATGTTTTTATGTTCGATAATTAAACACAGCACGATATAAAAGTAGGCCAGTATGAGTGTTTATTCTAATATGGTAAATATTATAATGTTTAGACCCGGGTTTACTGTTAAATACGGTTTGTGGATATCTGCTCAAACATAGATATTTATAATATGGTAACAATAATGTTTCATATAGTTTGGAGCGGCTCAATCACTTCAGTAAATGTTCTCTGTACGCACTGTGAGTTTGAGTCAGTCGCGCTGTGCGTTTGAAAAGCAAAACGCGCCAGGCTTCATGTTTTTACTCCAATCTCATGTCATAACGTTATAACGTCATAAATCTGCATCGTTTATCCTTTTGATCTTTCATTAAAGAAATTGGCAAAATCCTGCCCTTTCATTGAAGTAAAAGAATTGAAAGTGGGGGGGGAATCACATTATAAAATAAATGTTTTTCTCCAAAACACATTGGCCACAATTATTCATACCCTTTTATTAAACGTGGGGGGTATTAATACCTTTTTGCAATCTCCTTTTGACAAGATAACTGCTCTGAGTATTCTCCTATAATGCCTGATGAGTTTGGAGAACACTTGACAAGAGTTCAGAGACCATTCCTCCATACAGAATCTCTCCAGATCCTTCAGATTCCCAGATCCATGTTGGTGCTGCTTCTCTTCAGTTCACTCCACTCATCAGGTAAGGGAACTGGGACGGTCATGGCAGAAGCTTCATTTTGTGCTCCCTAACACATTTTTGTGTTGATCTTGATGTTTGTTTTGGATCGTTGTCCTGATGGAAGATCCAACCACGGCCCATTATAAGATTTCTAGCAGAAGGCGTCAGGTTTTGATTTTTTATCTGTTGATATTTGATAAAATCTACGATGCCATGTATCTGAATAAGAAGTCCAGGACCTCCAGCAGAAAAATAGGCCCACAACATTAAACATCCAATGGTATATTAAATTGTACACATGGGTTACTTTTTATCCTTGTGTGCACCAAACCCATCTAGCGTGCTTGCAGCCAAAAAGCTCTTTTTTTAGTTTCATCTGACCACAGAACCCTGTGCCGTTTGAAGTTCCAGTCGTGTCTGACAACTGAATATGCTGGAGTTTGTTTTTGGATGAGCGAGGAGCATTTTTCTTGAAAACCTCCCAAACAACATGTGGGGATGTAGGGGTTGTTTGATATTTTTTAATAGGCTTTCTGACCCCAAGACTCAACTAATCTCTGCAATTCTCCATCTGTGATTATTGAAGAGTCTTTGGCCACTCAAACTTTCATCCTCACCGTGCATTAAGACAATATAGTCACACGTCCTCTTCCAGGAGGATTCGTAACATCTTTAGTTGATTATAACTTCTTAACTATTGCCCTGATGGTCAAAATGGGGATTTTCAATTCTTTAGCTATTTTCTTACAGCCACTCTCTATTTTGTGATGCTCAACAATATTTTGCTGCACATCAGAACTATATTCTTTGGTTTTACTCATTGTGATGGATGATTAAGGGAATTTGGCCTTTGTGTTTCCTCATATTTAAACTCCTGTGAAACAAGAAGTCATAGCTGGACAATTTCATGTTCCTAGTCACCCTGGTGTGCTAAAAAAGGTAAATATTAATGGGAATATACTTCAGAGATATTTTATTCATAAAAAATTCTAGGGGTATGAATAATTGTGGCCAACGTGTTTTGGAGAAAAACATTTATTTCATAATGTGATTTCCCCCCCACTTTCAATTATTTTACTTAAATGAAAGGTTAGATTTTTGCCAATTTTTTGAATGAAAGATCAAAAGGATAAACGATGCAGATTTATTTTTTACAGCCATTTTTGATCATATTTACCAGGGGTATGATTAATTCTGAACATGACTGTATATATATATATATATATATATATATATATATATATATATATATATATATATATATATATATATATACAGGTGCTGGTCATATAATTAGATTATCATCAAAAAGTTGATTTATTTCAATAATTCCGTTAAAAAAGTGAAACTTGTATATTATATAGACTCATTACATGCAAAGTGAGATATCTCAAGCCTTTATTTGTTATAATTTTGATGATTATGGCTTACAGCTTGTGAAAACCACAAAATCAAAATCTCAGAAAATTAGAATATTACATGAAATCACACAGTAATTACACAGTAATCCCATGGTCATTGAACCAGGTTTTGGTTCTTTTGGCAGTGTGGGCAGGTGCAAATCCTGCTGGAAAATGAAGGAAGCATGAAGTGGTCTGAAAATGTCCTGGTAGACGGCTGCGTTGACTCTGGATTTAATAAAGCACAGTGGACCAAAGTCCTCTTTTCTGATGAGAGCAAATTTTGCATCTCATTTGGAAACCAAGGTCCCAGAGTCTGGAGGAAGAATGGAGAGGCACACAATCCAAGATGCTTGAAGTCCAGTGTGAAGTTTCCACAGTCTGTGTTGGTTTGGGGAGCCATGTCATCGGCTGGTGTTGGTCCACTGTGCTGTCCACTCAACGCAGCCGTCTACCAGGACATTTTCAGAGCACTTCATGCTTCCTTCAGCAAGCTTTATGGAGATGCTTCCTTCATTTTCCAGCAGGATTTGCACCTGCCCACACTGCCAAAATAACCAAAACCTGGTTCAATGACCATGGGATTACTGTGTAATTACTGTGTGATTTCATGTAATATTCAAATTTTCTGAGATTTTGATTTTGTGGTTTTCACAAGCTGTAAGCTATAATCATCAAAATTATAACAAATAAAGGCTTGAGATATCTCACTTTGCATGTAATGAGTCTATATAATTTACAAGTTTCACTTTTTTAATGGAATTACTGAAATAAATCAACTTTTTGATGATATTCTAATTATATGACCAGCACCTGTATATGTATGTATGTATTTTGTAAATTTCATCATTTTATCCAGAAAAATCTAAAATGTATTCCCAAAATCGTGCAGCCCTATAGTTTCTCTTGATATCAGCATGTTCACAGGTGTTTATTTATTTATTTATTTTTTTTTTTATTTTTTTTCAGGGACCAGATGCCACTGGATGAGTCCTGCTGACTTCAACATTCACATGAGTCTCTGTACATGAACATGGTAAAATGAAAAATCAAACACCTTGGAAATGACAGGTACTATGTTTCAGGAATGGCACAAAGGTGTGTGACTGTTCAAGTCTCTGTCTTTAGATCAGTGTGTTTACTAATGTGCTTTTTTGTCATTTGTTGTGTATCGTTGGATTATGTTGTGTTGTAAATAAATCTGTTACAGAGGAGGCTTCCGTACCGCCTCCTCCGCACCACCGGAGGGATCCGTCTCCTGAATATTAACCATCTCGTTTTGAACTCCATTTCCCATAATGCCTCTCACCTGGGACTGATTGCACAACACACCTGCACCTCATTTACACACACATATAAGCCACTTCCACACACCACATCTCTGCGAAGTCTTGATTTGCCCTGGCTGTCACTACTGAGCGTTATTCCCCGTGTTTGCTTCTTGTATTTCTGACCTTGGACTGTTTCACCATTTCCTGATTGTTTCTCTGCCTGGCCTGACTTGGATTGTTTATTGGAGTCTGATTATTGCTGCCTGCCCTGACCCCTGCCTGTTATACGGATGTTCTCTGTGATTCCTCCATTGATCTGTCTGCTGTTGTTGACCCTGCCTGTACGACTATTCTTAATAAAGCTGTAAGGAGCTTGTCAAGGATCTACAAGGTCTCTGTGCGTTAGCAGCTAATGCTCCCTCTGTGCAATCTCAAGAAGTTTCTCCACCCACTGTGAGTACTCCAGTTAACCCTCGACTAGCCTTTCCTGAAAAGTTCGACGGCACCTCAACAAAATGCAAAGGTTTCCTGCTTCAATGCACACTCTTCGTCGATCAACAACCATCACTTTACTCCAATGATTCCAGCCGAATTGCATTTGTATGTTCACTACTCACAGAAAGAGCATTAGAGTGGGCCGCTGCTGTCTGGGGACCAGATGGGTCATCTTTCACATCCTTCAGGGCTTTTCTTCGACAGTTTCGCAGCGTTTTTGAGCATCCTACTGAGAGAGGAAGTGCTGGCGAACAACTGCTCAATCTTTCCCAGGGAAGAAGAACAACAGCAGAGTATGCATTAAGCTTCTGCACGCTCGCTGCACAAACCAACTGGGTAGAAGATACACTAAAGACCATTTTCAGAAAGGGATTAACTGTCGTATTGCAATCTGAGCTAGCCTGTCGGGGTGAAGGCAAAAACTTGAATCAATACATCGATCTGGCCATACAAGTTGACAATCTAATCCGTTCATGACGTTCTACCCGAACATCACATCGCTCCTTCCAAGAATCAACATCCGATCATGAACCGATGCAAGTTGGTTTCACTCACCTCACGCCAGAAGAACGTGAACGAAGAATGCAGAATCACCTGTGCTTGTATTGTGGTCAGTCTGGACACATGAAGTCTTCCTGCCCAGTTCGTCCTTCGTCCAATTCTCCACCGGTGAGTTCAAATGTTAAAACACTCACAACTGTATCCAGTCTCACTCTACCGGTGCGTCTGCTGGTCCAGGATAATTCTATTTCAACCACTGCTTTAATAGACTCAGGAGCAACGGGGAACTTCATCTCTCACAAATTTGCTGTACAGTGTAAACTACAACTGAATCCCTGTCATACCTCCCTGACAGTGGAGGCGCTAGACGGGCGACCCCTTGGTGAGGGCAAAATTCACCGCATAACAGAAGAAGTCAAGATGCACATTGGATCCCTACATTCCGAATCCATCAAATTCTACGTCATCCATGCTCCACATCATTCCATCATTCTCGGGTTTCCTTGGTTACAGACGCACAATCCGCACATCTCTTGGAGAGACGGTCAGATTATTCAATGGGATCACACTTGTCACAGTCAATGTCTATCCAAAGTCACGCGTATATCCTGTCCAGTCCCAGTTCCCTCAGCACCAGAGCCAGAACTAGAAAACTTACCATCCGAGTATGCCGATCTCTCTGAAGCTTTCAGCAAGAAAAAAGCCTCACAACTTCCTGAACATCGCTCGACTGATTGTGCCATCGATTTAACTCCCGGTACCACGCCCCCAAAGGGAAGAATATTTCCTTTATCCCAACCTGAATCCGAAGCCATAGATTCAACTACATAGAAGAAGAGCTAGCTAAAGGTTTCATCAGACCTTCCACATCTCCAGCAGCCACGGGTTTCTTCTTTGTGAAAAAGAAAGACGGAGGGCTTCGACCATGCATCGATTACCGGGGGTTGAATGAAAACACGGTCAAGTTCAGATACCCTCTACCACTTGTTCCAGCCGGCTTAGAACAACTCCGTCAAGCCAAATATTACACCAAACTAGATTTACGTAACGCTTACAACCTGATCCGCATCCGCGAAGGTGACGAGTGGAAAACAGCATTCTCAACCACTAGTGGGCACTATGAATACCTGGTTATGCCCTTCGGCCTGGCTAACAGTCCTTCCGTGTTCCAGTCCTTCATGAATGACATCTTCCGGGATATGCTGGATAAATGGGTGATCTTATACATCGACAACATCCTGATCTACTCAAACTCCATGGAGGAGCACATCTGTCAGGTCAGATTGATCTTACAACGTCTGATTCAATATCAACTCTATGCCAAGGTCGAGAAATGTGAGTTTCATCAGACAAGCATGTCTTTTCTGGGGTACATCATCAGCCAAGAGGGGGTAGCTATGGATGAGAAGAAAGTCAAGGGAGTCTTGGACTGGCCATTACCCCAAACCATCAAGGAGCTACAACGTTTTCTGGGGTTTGTGAACTTCTACAGGCGGTTTATAAGAAACTTCAGTCTCATAGCCGCTCCTTTGACTGCCATGACCAAGCGTCACACTGCTCGTCTGCACTGGACCACAGAAGCACATCAAGCGTTTCAGGATTTAAAGACACGGTTCACATCAGCACCCATTTTACGTCATCCTGATCCTGAACAACAGTTTATTGTAGAAGTAGATGCTTCCAATACGGGAGTAGGAGCTGTCTTATCGCAACGGCAAGGTAATCCAGCCAAGATGTACCCTTGTGCCTTCTTTTCCCGCAAACTTTCTCCAGCTGAACGTAACTACGATGTGGGCAATCGTGAATTGTTAGCTATGAAACTAGCTTTGGAGGAATGGCGCCATTGGCTGGAGGGAGCAAGTCAACCGTTCATAATTCTCACCGACCACAAGAACCTCGAATATCTACGATCCGCCAAACGTCTTAATCCCCGCCAGGCCAGATGGGCTTTGTTCTTCACCAGATTTAATTTCACTGTCACATATCGACCAGGCACCAAGAACACCAAAGCTGATGCTCTCTCCCGTCAAACCGAAGAAACAACCCAAAATCCCACTCCTGAAATCATCCTTCACGAACATCTGCTAGTAGCTCCCGTTAAATGGGATATCATCACCGAAATTCAACAAGCTAACCTCCAAGTACCACCTCCCGCTGAATGTCCAGCGAATCTCCTCTTCGTCCCAGATCCACTACGTCCTCGGCTCCTCGATCAGGTGCACTCTTCACCAAGTTTTGGTCACCCTGGAATCACTGCCACCATACAATTACTCCAAAATCGCTTCTGGTGGCCCACTCTTCTGTCAGATACCATCAAGCATGTTCAGAACTGCACCAATTGTCACACCTCCAAATCACTCCGAAAATGACCTGCTGGTCTCCTAAACCCACTTCCCATACCTCAACGTCCCTGGTCTCATATCGCCATCGACTTCATCACCGACCTACCCAATTCCCAAGGATACACCACCACACTCACCATTGTGGATCGATTCTCCAAGGCCTGCCGATTTTATGGCTTACCTGAAGATATAGTATCTGACCGAGGACCTCAATTCACCTCCAGAGTGTGGACAGCATTCTTCAAGCATCTAAATGTCAACATCAGCCTTACCTCAGGTTACCATCCTCAGTCAAATGGTCAAACTGAACGCCTTAATCAAGACGTCATCCGCTTCCTCCAATCTTACTGCCAACAACATCAAGCTGATTGGAGCAGATATTTGTTCTGGGCCGAATACGCCCAAAATTCACTGGTCAAACCCGCCACTGGCATAACTCCCTTTAAATGTATACTTGGTTTCCAACCTCCTCTCTTCCCCTGGTCCGGCGAACCCACAGAACTTCCATCCGTCACCGAATGGCTACACAAGAGCGAGGAGGTCTGGGATCAAGCACACACTCACTTACTCCATGCTGTCAGACGACAAGAGCAACAAGCCAACCGCCACCGCCGTCCAGCTCCAGAGTATCACATCGGCCAATGGGTATGGCTTTCCACCAGAGATCTACGACTCCGACTTCCATGTCGCAAACTCAGTCCCAGGTATGTTGGTCCGTTCCAAATTGTTAAACAATTATCTCCTGTATCATTTCGATTAGACCTGCCCGCTAATTATCATATTTCTCCTACTTTTCATGTTTCCCTGCTAAAACCTGCCGGTGGTCCGAGGGGAGAGCCGGAGGAGGGAGCCACCTCTCAGACTCCCCCACCTATTCTGGTTGACGGCGAGGAGGCGTATCGTGTGCACAAGTTGCTTGACTCTATACGTCGGGGTAATATTCTCCAGTATCTAGTTGACTGGGAGGGGTTCGGTCCGGAGGAGCAATCCTGGGTCAATTCAGGGGATATCCTGGACCCCACACTCACTGAGGAGTTTCACCGGATGCACCCGGAAAAACCGGCCCCTCGACCTCGTGGAAGGCCCCGGCGTCGTTTGCCTCCTCGCGTCAGGAGCCGCTCGCAGGGGGAGGGCTCTGTTACAGAGGAGGCTTCCGTACCGCCTCCTCCGCACCACCGGAGGGATCCGTCTCCTGAATATTAACCATCTCGTTTTGAACTCCATTTCCCATAATGCCTCTCACCTGGGACTGATTGCCCAACACACCTGCACCTCATTTACACACACATCTAAGCCACTTCCACACACCACATCTCTGCGAAGTCTTGATTTGCCCTGGCTGTCACTACTGAGCGTTATTCCCCGTGTTTGCTTCTTGTATTTCTGACCTTGGACTGTTTCACCATTTCCTGATTGTTTCTCTGCCTGGCCTGACTTGGATTGTTTATTGGACTCTGATTATTGCTGCCTGCCCTGACCCCTGCCTGTTATACGGATGTTCTCTGTGATTCCTCCATTGATCTGTCTGCTGTTGTTGACCCTGCCTGTACGACTATTCTTAATAAAGCTGCAAATGGATCCTACTGAGTCTGGTGCTTCGTTACAAAATCCAAACAATCTAAAAGCCATTCTTTAAAACATTTCTCCTCATTCTTTGTGCAATGTTCCTCACAATGATAGGGCCTGATAGCACCTGGTAGGGCAATTAGGGGAGGGTCTTTGTCTTCCTCAGAAGTGAAACACATCAATATTCATGATGATTCACGCCTCCTCCATAAAGCTTTCTCACACAAAACATGTCTTACAAATTTTAAATCAATATATTCATTTTTATCTGAATGAGTACACAGGATGATTTTCACATAGTTTTGGAGCAAATATTCTAGGCTACGTGATACAATTTTCAAAAGTCTTAAGAAATAATCAGTATGGGTTTCACGACCTTATTTCAGTGACAATATTTTATTTATTTTTCACAAACCACGCATAAACGTCATTATCTCAAAACTACAAACTTTTACATACATGCTGCTGACATATTATTGTAGTAGAGTTTGTGCTGAATGCAGTGTAAATAGACTTTAGCCATGCAAATGTCACAAATAACAAAAATAAGCACAAATGTCAGAGCATGTCAGAACACCTCCTGGGCCCAGAAAACACCTCAGACCCCAGAGGGTTAACTATGTTTATGTATCTGTATAAGATATTCTATAGTTATTATACTTTAATACCATAATGAAGATGCTGTATAATGTACTTTACGTTGTTTATATGCTCTGTTATATTCTGTTTGCTTATTTCTTATTTTGCTAAACACACTTTGAGAGAGCTGTTGAAATTGCATAATTGGTAATGCACTGTTTATTACAACAGTATGTGGGCATGTATGTTTAACATTTAGTTATTTACTTCTGTTTATTTGTTTATTGCAGAAACTTCCTCCAATGCATAATTAATATGTTTATATGATGAAACCATGCACATAAATAAAAGGTGGAAAAGATATGATGACTCCTACTCCCTGATCAGAGTACTGAAGTGGTTAAGAACATTAAAGAACCGGCATTCAGTGGGGCAACCCTCAACAGCCTTAGTATTACTCAAAGCTTCAGTAACAGCGACCTCACCTGGTGAAGTGCCAAGGCTGCATCTAAATTATCCCGGCTAGATAGTGAAAAGGAGGCTTTAAGACGAGTGAAATAAATCTAGTGCACGCACCTACCCCTAGAGAAAATTTGTTCAGAGGGAACTGGTGGCGCTGCAAACCACTCAGGTGATTCATTCAGAGAATGAAGCAGTTGCTGCTTTGGACGTCGTATGTCACATGATTTTTTCCGTACAAAAGCAACCTTCGGAGCAGTGGTTCAAATGGAATTGTAGTTAATGGTTTGAAGTACGTACAAAAGCTTCAGTGTCAGACTGCCATCACTACCTACATCAACCTGCATCACCCTCACATCAGTATCTGGTCTCGTCAACGTTACTGCTACGTAAACAGTCAGACTCCTTACCTGAACACTCAGAGATCGTCCTGTCAATTCACCTGTCTTCCGTCTGTCTCCTGTCCGTCATCCCGATCCAGATCTCCAGTCATCGTGTTCATCCTTCACCTGCACACACTTCAGTTATCGTTAGCTAAGTCTTCATCACCTATCATTAAGTCACCATCCTTTCACTATTATCTGGTTCCCACTGTTGTCCAATCACTCTGCCTTTACTTGAATAAACCATTTCACCTTACCATCTTGTCTGTTCCCTTCTGTGAGTGTGACAGTATTGTAGTTAATGGCAATTTCATGTTTTGTTTAATTTTGGCACCACTTAGTGGCACAGTTCCACTGCTTTTTGTGTGTCCTCAGAATAAACCGTCTAGGAGGAGTTTTAAAAAAATTCAAGACGGAAAATGATGCCATAGGGTGCAGTCGAAGTGTTGTGAGCCGAGGAATCAGAGGAAAATTTCTAGCCCTTACAGTTCAATTTATTAGCATGTACTTTTTTTCTGTGACTACATGCTCTGGATGCTGTTTTTTTGTTTTGTTTTTTTGATGTACTGTAGTGTTTATTGAATGCTTTGTAGTATTTAAAAATTGCCTGATGTGTGTATGATCTGAAAGATTTGTTTAACTTGGAGAACAGGTGAATTGGTTTGTAATTATTATTATTTTTTTGCCAGAAGAGTCAGTGGTTTTGTGAATGTAGTTTGAAGATTTGGCTTTGTATTTAATGTCACCGAAAGAGGGAAAAAGCCAGAAGGGAAGGAAGAACAGAGGGAGGGGAAAAAAGAAAAGGATGGGGATACGTCCAGGGAAAAGGAGAGTATGTAAAACCCAGCTCAGAGAAAGGAGGGAGGTGACAGGAGGAGAGAAAGGAGGAGTGAGAGCATAGGAGAGTGGAGAGCGAGAGAAGAATTGTGAGGTGGACATGGGTCTGTGTATCGTGCTGTTGATCTGTTTCTTGCAGGCAGAGCTGCCCAAAGTGTGGGCTCAGGAGCAGAGAGGTAAGACATTATTGAACACTTACAGAGATATACTGGATTAACATGTAAGACATGCTCATTTTCATTGATGTAAACATCATGACCCTGAAACATAAAAGTATTTAAACAGTTATTTTTTTTTATGTAATTCCAAACCAAAAATCCAAACTATTAAATTACAAGTATGTATGTTATAGATAACAATAGGCAAATATTTTAACTGATCTTGTTTGTTTATCTATACTTAACCCTGTTGTTCTGTTGAGATTGACTGTTATGTTATCCCAGTGATGTATGTATAAACATAATAGATGTAAATTCTAAATTAATCTCTTATTTGCACATCAAATTTGTTAAAAAAAACAAACCTAATAAAATTCCAGTAGACTATTTATTTATTGATTGATAGATAAATAAACCCTCGATTGTATCATAAATTAGGCATGTATTTTAAATACACACATAAATACATACATACATGAATACATGATTGTTATCCAGCACAGTAATGTTGCTTCTGTTTAAGGTTACTTTGACTCAAAAGCAAAAGCAAGCACACACACACATACAAAAAAAAATATATAACAGAAATAAAAGTTGTAAACAAACAAACATTTTTTTATTAATATTATTATTAACTGTAATTTTAATGTTATTATTTAAATTTATTTTTTATGTATAAATATGTTAATTTTATATAAAATATAAATTAATAAATATATGTAAAACACAATTTGTACTGTATATAAATGAGAAATGTATTGCATTTTTTTTAAACATGCACTATTTATTCATGCATTAATTGACATTTATTCACAGATTTGCACAATCTTGTTTCAATGTCAATATAAGCTAGCTGGAGTTATTGGAGAATTGTTTGGATCTCAAATTTAGAATTAAAGTATATTTTGTATAAACAGGCAATCTTGTAGCTAGCGCTAGCAACATGAAGGTCATGAGATTCCCAGGGAATGTGTGAACTGAAAATAAAAGCTTTAATGCTACAGAAGTTGCATTAAGTAATTGTAAATGTATTAATAGTAAATATATTTCAATGCCACTAGAATCAACAAATTGAACTAAAAAACAAGATTCTGGACCATGTTTTCCATTAGATGATAAATCATACAGTCCCACCCTTGGTTGAGGGTTAATTATGTTTGTCTTTCAAGCTTACCTCTTTGTCTGTTGAACAGTAGTGTGTGTTTTTTCTGTGCACGTAGACTTAAGTGTAGTGGTTCTTAGTTCCGGTCCAGGTGCCCCACCACTGTTAAAATAAGATAGGCATAGAAAATGTGCAGATAGGAGAGGCACCATGATCAGAATTAAGAACCGTGCACATGCTTGATCAGATGCTGTGTGTAGGCTGAAGGTCAGTTTTCTGCTTTATTGTATACATCTCAATGTTTTTCTCTCTAAGAAGCAGAGAATATGAACCCATGCATTGAATGCTGGGGTTTGAGTCTGAGGGCTGGCTCTACTACTGGAGAATATATTTAACAGATGTCTATCAGAGAACGGGGAAAGAGCAGCACAATGTTTCTGGGTCATGCGACATGGGGTTTTATCAACAGTGCGCCCACTAAGTCCTATAAGGCTATGGTTGGGAGTTTTCAAGTCATGTAACCCATATGCATATGTGCACTGTACATAAAGAATAATCCTACATATCAGCTTGGCCTGTTTTATACATTACCCTTATATTCTTTCTCTCTCTCTCTCTTTTGACGGCACACATCCAATGTGTATTTCTGTCCTCCTTGGAGATACTGTATTTTTAGCAGGCCTGGTTCTTCTTTCTGCCAGGCAGCGCTGCTCTACTTTCACTGGCCTCTCGGTCCCTCCCACACTTCTTTTCTCTCTGGTCCCTCTGATAGTATATGTACATGATATACTAAGCTTGAGATCCACTGAAATTTGTAACAGACAGCTAATGAACAGATGAGGATATGTCCTGGTTAACAGAAGAGCAACAGTGAGCTAGCTTATGAAATTATGTGACAGTAAAAGAATGCAAAAGGAGTTTGGGACTCAGAAAGAAAGAAAAAAAGAAAGAAAGAACAGAAACCGTGTTTACGCTTTTAGTGGGAAATCATAATGCCCAATAACGTATAGTCTCTGAATTTTAATAGCTTAACAGGGTCATATGATGCGATTTCTTGTTTTCCTTTTTCTTTAGTGTGTTATGTAGCGGTTTGTGCCTGTATAAGATCTGCAGAGTTACAAAGCTCAAAGTGTCAAACCCAAAGATATATTCTTTGTAAAAGTTAAGGCTCAGCCATGCCTTCCTAAAACACTTAATTCAAACATGCCCCCTCAAATCTACGTCAGTATGTGGGGGCAGAGGTTCACAACACCGCCCAAATGTGTATGCAAAGAAAGAAGATGTAACTTTTATTCTCGCTGTATTATTGTTGCCGCTAGTGCCACCGTGTCGTGGAGACGCTGTGTTTTTCGTTGCAAAAGTCAAACTACTTTGTTTGGCCTTCCAAAAGAAGATACAATTAGAAACCCGTGGTTAATCTTTATTTACAACACTGTTCCAGAACAGTACAACCAAAATATTCGACTATGTGCTGTGCACTTTTCGGAGGACTGTTTACAGAACCTGGGAGAGTACAAGGCCAGCTGTGCACAAAGGCTGATTCTAAAAAAGTGGGGCAATTCCATCTTTGCAAGTACAGGCTGGCGCTTCTGACTCACAGACACAGCCTGTAAGTATGTTTTCATATTTTAAGAATTTGCTACTGACTATTCAAACACGAGTTTTGAGCAGTATAGAGTAGCGCTGGTTTGCCGTTTCTACGATCACAAATGCAGACATGGTTTTATGTTTACATAGTGTTCTCACCCCCAGTAACACGATGCGTAAAAAGACAGGAAGTCATTATAATCAGTAATTATGTCCCCAATGAAATAAATCCTTACCAATCTGATACATTCTGGTCCAGTCACGCTGGCATAGTTGATCGATCAGCTTGTCATCTGCATTTTCCGGAACAGATTTGCACTCAAATTGATAAGGTAGTACCTGTCATTATTGCTTTGGGAGCTGACGTTCCAAATATGGTAAGAGGCGTGACATTTCCGGGCTATTCACAATGCACTGGATCATGTGTTTCAGAAAGGCGGGGCATAGAGGAGCAATAATAATGTACAGTATGTCTAAAATAATTACCTTTTTTTAGCCTAAAACCACGTAAACACATTGCATTTAACCAAATACACAAAATAATGTTCTGTCATGACAACTCAGAGTGATTGGCATGGTAATGGGTATGACAATGTTGTATGCTTGGTCTTGGCGGAATAGATCTGCTACGCTGCTGCTGCTTTTATTGCTGTTGCTGCAGCAGAACAATTACAGGACTTGCTACTGCCAATACATACACGCCTCGCTGCTGTGAGCAAGTAAGACATGCTGCTGCTTTATAATATAGCGTACATGAATTACCCCTCAACAGAGCAGGTGACATGATATTTGACAATACAATACAAGCGAAGTGTACTGTACATCAGAAAATCCCCCACCCCCAGCAGATCTACCACCAAAACATATGTACTGCTGCTGCTCCAAAGAGCCATAGGAAAGTGTGTATGCTATCTATGTGTGCCTGGCTATTTAGCTGAGTATGAGAAATGGGGCATATGCTTGGTCGTGGTGGACTAGATCTGCATATGCAAGATCCCCCAAGCAGATCTAGCCAGTAGACATGTGGGCTGCCATGAGGTGCATATAAGGCGTGTGAAGCATCTCGTAGTGTAGCCCTAAGTGTACTAGTGTACTCCTACTTTTTTTGTATTTTCTTTTTTCAAGGGATGTCCCTATTGACATTGACAGTGTGGTGTTCTACATATGTGCCTACATACCAGTGTATATGCGTGCCACTAAACTAAGTAGTTTGGGCCCCAAGGCTTGGCTCTAGTGGCCTTTTAGACTATGTGTGCCTGGACCTGCTTTGCCAAATGGCTTACTCTATTGGCCTGTGACTGTGCCTGGGCTACCACGCCGAATGGCTTAACTCAAGTGGCTTATGACTATGTGTGCCTAAGCTGAAAGCTCAGACATATCCAATTAGAATGCACATTATGTGTGGCTTTAACAAATGGTAACACGTTGCAGGCTAATAGAGATGAGAAGAGAAACCCCTCCATGACCACCTGAGCAAATATTATGATGATTTAGGATCGTTTGATTGAAGCGTTGAAATTGAAGCTTCATTGTCAAACCCTCTATACTACTATTTGTAAATGTGGAGTCAATTGGACAACGGATGAAAAATGGAGTATGACTAACATGTATTTAGCTGACCGAGCCAGAACACGCACGAGTAAATGAAAACATCAGCCTTGAAAAGTGTTGTTGGAAGTTGGTAAATAAAGTAATAAGCCCCAGTTAAATGCTATGTTTTCTCATGAACATTTTCTCACGTCCACTATGCTTAGTCGCAGTAACCTTATGTAAAAGGCTTGCTGCTGCTGTATTTTAACACATATGTCTGCTGATGTATGCTAGTATTTTACTCCTGCGTTGAATGCAAGATTGTAAAACACCTTTCTTAAACAAATATGGCATGTTTGATGTTTCGTAGATTAAGCAAAGATTAATTTAAACGTGAATGCCCATCCCGGTTCTGGACCCAAAGTTCCCAAAATTTAATAAGCCCCAGTTAAATGCTATGTTTTCTCATGAACATTTTCTCATGTCCACTATGCTTAGTCGCAGTAACCTTATGTTCACGAGTTCACACTTACAAATAAGTCAGATAGAATAAATGCGTATTTGGCGTGCTGTCCGAGGAGAGGGCTCCGGGCTCGGTATTCGGCCCGAACCCAGAGTACTCCCCCCGTATTCCTGGCTGTGAAAGAACAAGCCAAGAGTGAGGAGTCGGGGTGGTGGAGGGATGCTGAAAACTGTCAAGGAAGTTAGATGAGTTGACAGAGTGAATATATATATATGCTTCCTCTCATGCTGATAGGGTAGACATGGTAATTGTTTGATGAGTTGATTGATTACTTGATTATTTGAACGTGCTCCTCCCGAACTTTGTTAATAAAACATCATTAAAAGGCTTGCTGCTGCTGTATTTTAACACATATGTCTGCTGATGTATGCTAGTATTTTACTCCTGCGTTGAATGCAAGATTGTAAAACACCTTTCTTAAACAAATATGGCATGTTTGATGTTTCGTAGATTAAGCAAAGATTAATTTAAACGTGAATGCCCATTTAGTGATGGTGCTTAATGCAGATGCTGTATAGCAGTCACCACCAAGAGAATAGAAATTTATTGCGAACATTAGATTTACAAGTCATTATTTTACAATATTCGGAAAATAACTCAATATTTGAGCTCATATTCTATTATATCTACTTATATCTCATATTCTATATCATTACTACTTGGCATTTCATATCTGTTCCATGCAATGGTTATGTCAACAACACAATTTGGAGTGAATCCCAAGTCACTCCTGAACTTCGCAGCCTGCAACCGACTGTCTGTCCTCACCACAGCATGAACACTTAATCAATGAATGACATATAGCCACTAGAGTGTGCAAACTGCTCACTCATCTCGCCCGTGCGATCTCAGTGCCACTACATCAATGAGCTGTGCAACTGCAATGAGTCTCCTATTTATACTCCCGTTGTTAAGAAAATACTTCTGTGTTCTAAGGAGTGAGTGATTCTGACTGATAATAAACACCTCTGATAGCCAGCACTCATGTTCGACAACATGTCTGTGATCGGATTACCCACCACTGCAAAACACGCAGCAACAGAAATCCTGACGCTCTCAAGCGCGCACACATGCATACCCCGTAGATCGTTTGACAAAATGATAGAGGGTGCTTCTCAATATCCCTCATCGTCTCCTCGCTCCTCCATCCTCCATCCTATGACCTGGAAACCGATCGAGCTCAGCCATCTTTAAGGACATCTCAATTCTCTAATTGCACCGCATGGAGTCGAGGATCGAGGAGTGAGGAAGCTTCCTCAGGAGTCATGAGCGAAGATACACAGGTGTATCCTATGCGGAAGTGTTTTATCGACTAATCATGACGCACGTATAAATGATAAATTCTCCTCCCCCTTCACATCAGTCACAATCATTTTAATTTATACTTTACCTTTGCAGTTTATATAAACCACACATCTCACATATTTCAACAGGGTATTGAAGGGTTACAAATTTTAAGAATCTATTTCAGATATGCTTCCTTACATAACATCACGGTGAAGAATACTGATTTTAGCATTTGAGGTTTTAATTTAGATTCCAATATAGACTGAGAAAGTTTAGCAGCGGTTATGATGATTATATCAAGAGATTCCTGCCAGTCCTGTTCTCTAAATGAGTCAATTCCTGATACTCTCACCCTCTCCCTTTGTCTTTATGCATTTCCTGACCAGTAAGCTCAATGTACAGCTGTGCTTTTGTCTCTGTGATCATGTGAAGGTACGGGTGATACCGTCAGGCTGATTGGATCATTTGAATGATAGTGTTATGCTGATTGGTTCTGTCTCTCTTGAGCAAGCCGGATAACCTGCCAAACTGGTTTTGACTTGATTGAATCAAATCATGCCTATGCTTTGTCTTGATTTGTCTCCGCCTCTATGTAATCCCTCTCCCTTGGAATGTATATAACTACAAAGCATACTGTATTAGAGTTAGATTTTTGGAAGAACTGCAGCAACGTCAACGCGAAGTCCTCAATAAAGAATAACTTCTTGAACGTGATCCAATTTCTCCTGGTTCTTGCTTCGATGAAGAAAAAGTTTCCAACAGTATCTTGCTTTATTATTATTTATTATGAATTTCTTAAATAAACAAACTTCAACAACATAAGGGCAGATCCTTTGAGCGCTGCTGATGACGCGGTGAAGTGACGCTCGAGTGATCAAGTATTCCAATGTATAAAAAAAGCTTTCATTTGATTCCTCCGTCCTCCTTTTCTTTCCTTGTGTCCTTCCCTCGCATCCTACAGGGGGAGGAGCTGAGACGCGAGGAAAGGAAGCGAGGAAAGGAAACGAGGATGCACAAATAAGAATTGAGAAGCACCCACGGTGTTACACATCAACTGGGGATCATGTTAACGTACTCGGTTACTTACCAATACGGTTACTTACTCGGTTACTTACCTCGAGTATTGTGTTGCAAACGCTATGGGAAAACTCATTTTCTTGAGAATATTGAAGCCTCTATTTTAAAAAGCAGTGCAGCTGCACAGCGAGCACATCATAGCTGGCTGAAGCGTGCTGATTGGCTGTGCTGCAGTAACTGCATGAACCTATGGTGAATCAGCAAGGACGCACGGTCCAATCAGAGCGCTTGCCGCCTTGCTAGCCTCGAGCACGCCAAAATGGGCGTGGCTGAAGGGTATAAATTCAGAGAAAATTCGTCATAGGACAGGTTAAATCGACTGAAGCAAAGCACCTGATATGAGCGAAATAGCACGGCTGGCAACGCAATACTTGTTCCCTTATCTCTAAGGGAACCGAGGTTACGTAAGTAACAGAGTACGTTCCCTTACAAGAAAGGTTCTCTCGTATTGCGTTGCAAACGCTATGGGAACCCATTTTAAAATGCCATGCTATTCGCCGGTGACTGCTCTGGAGACGTCCGGGGAGCCCCGGGAACAGAGTAGTCTGAATCATTAAGACCAGAAGTGTCGGGCCTTAAGATGATATACACTGCATATAGCGAAGTGCAGAGGGCCACCACGGGGGGAGCCTCAGATGTATATAGGTCTGGGTCACAAGAGCCAGGGTCCTAGATGGAGAGGACTCGTGCCTGTAAAGCAGGAACCTCTAAGTTATAGAATTTTGCAAATGTGGACGGAGCAGACCAGCTGGCCGCCACACAAATGTCCTCTATGGGGACTCCACGGGGACTCCACTGGACCATGCCCAAGAGGAAGCCATACCTCTTGTGGAGTGGGCTCTTACACCTAAGGGGCACGGAAGGCCCATAGAAGCGTAGGCCAGAGAGATTGCGTCTACTATCCATCTAGATAGTCTGAGTTTCGTGACCGGAAACCCTCTGGTGCGGCCCCCGAAACAGACAAAGAGCTGTTCTGACTGTCTGAATGAGGCAGAACGCTCCAGATAAATCAAAGCCCTAACGGGGCAGAGCATGTATGTGTCACTATCGTCTTCTGATGGGGGAAGAGCCGATAGGGAAATAACCTGTGCTCTGAACGGGGTTGAGAGCACCTTAGGTACATATCCGTGTCTTGGTTTAAGGACGACCTTGGAGTCACTTATGGCCCCGCAGGACCATGGATAGGTCCCAAGCCGGCACCGAAGGTGGCCGAGGCGGGTTAAGCCTTCTGGCCCCTTTTAGGAAGCGAACGCTCAGGTCACTTTTACCCAAGGAGGAGCCAGCCACTGGCGAGTGTAAAGCCGCTATGGCTGCCACATACACTTTGAGCGTGGAGGGGGAGCGGCGCGCATCCAACAGCTCTTGGAGAAATGTAAGTACCATCGGTACTTCACAGTTCTGTGGGTCTAGGTTCCAAGCTAAACACCAGCTGGAGAGTGCTGACCATTTGAGGTGGTAGAGGCATCTAGTGGATCCTCCTCAGCGGGATCGGCCACGGAGCTGTCGTTGACAGCTGCATCAGCTCTGGGAACCAGGACTGGATCCGCCAGAGGGAGGCTACAAGAAGGACTGCGTACTTGGTGTCCCTGAACCGTTCGATGATCTGAGGGAGCATCGAGACCAGGGGGAATGCATAAAGGGGAGGCTGGGCCACTCACGGGCCAGCGCATCCCTGCTCTTTGAAAAGAAGACTGGGCAGTGAGAGTTGTCTTTTGAGGCGAAGAGGTCGATCTCTGCCTTGCCGAAGACTTCCCACAACAGGAGAACCACCTGGGGGTGGAGAGACCATTCCTCTGGGGGAACGTTGCCCCGAGATAACATGTCTGCTCCTAGGTTCATTGTGCCCGGCACATGAGCTGCCTTGAGTGAGCGCAGGTTGGCGTGAGCCCATAACAGGAGCTGTTTGGCCATGGTGAACAGGTTGCGGGACCTGAGACCGCCCTGGCAATTTATGTAGGACACCATTGCCATGTTGTCTGTTTGGACCAAGACGCGGTGTCCCGCCAGATGTGGATGGAAGGATTTAGGGCTAGAAAAACTGCTCTTCATTCGAGGCAGTTGATGTGTAGGCGTTTCTCCGAGCTCGACCAGAGGCCAGAGGCTCATACATTGCCCCCCAACCGAGGTTGGAAGTGTCTGTTGAGATAGCCTTCCTTTTCGAAACCAGACCCATGCTCTCACCCTGCTGGTACCAGCTGGTATCTTTCCAGGGGGCCAGGGCTTTGATACAGTGCTGGTTTACCCTGATGCGTAAGTGGCCTGAGCGCCACGCATGGGTTGGAACTTGAGGCTTCAGCCACAGCTGAAGGGGGCGCATACGCAGTAGGCCTAGTTGGAGTACTGACGATGCAGAGGCCATAAGGCCCAGAGCCCACTTTGCCCACTTTGAACGATGCAGTGAGCCGCTGGATTGAGAGAGCCCGGTCTGGCATGGGCCATGCTCTCTGGGTGCAGGGGTGCGTAACAATTGACGGGATCATGTTCTGCAGTTAACACATCTCCAGCCACCTGAACTGAAGAGGGGGCTGTGAGAGGCACTCGAGCGATCTTCGGGAGCGATCTTCCGACCGCATTGCCCCCTCTTTCCGCCGGCTAGGACGGCTTTTTAGGCTCATGATCCAGCGTGAGCTTTGTCCCTGGTGTTTGGGGAGTGGGTAACGTTTCGCTGGTTTGAAGCATTGGTTGGTCTCAGCCACTGGGCGGGGCTGGTGGACCTGAAGCGCTGGTTTCTCTGGCTGCGGCGTGCTCTTGGGGCGCCGTGAAGCAGAACTGGAGCGCTTGGGAAGGAAGTGCTTCGTAGCACTAGATGCCTTCTGGGCTTCAGTGAAACGTTTCGCGAATCCCTTAACAAAAGGGCCGAAGAGACCTGAAGTGGAGACTGGCGAGTCGAGGAAGGTGGTCCTGTCCGCCTTTGCGCTGAAAAGGGCGCACGCCAGGATTTAGTTAGCTCATCGTGGACCTCTGGGAAGAATGGGGCAGAACGCTGGCGAGGGGTCGACAGCTTGTCGACAGCGCGAGTAATGGCACGGAGAAGCTCGGCGTCAATATTCGCTCTGGTGTCGACTCGTCGACCGACCAATCCTCACCCTCAGATGCCGCCACAGAAACTGCATCATCAAGCTCCTCCGCTGATCCGCCGAAAGAGATGAGTTCAGCCGCTTCGAGAGAGGGGCGTTGATCGCTCTTTACAAACAGCACCAGAGAAGTGTCAGATTCTGGTGTGGGCGTCTACATCTGCTTGCGCCGTTTCTTCCTTCGGGGCTCGAGGGGCACCAGAGACGGAAGATGGGCGGGCTCGCCCTCTGACGTAGCGAGAGCGAGCCTGAAGCGCTGAGATGGGCATACTGTCACAGGAAGGACAGCCGCCTTTAGTGAGTGCTGCCTCGGCGTGCTCAGGACCGAGGCAGACGGCACACCGAGTGTGTCTGTCAGATACATGTAGGGGAATCCCGCAGATCTCACAGACAGGGAGTGGCATTTGTAACAACGCGCTCTGCTCTTTTAGAAGGAAGCGTGTAAAGGATATACTCGTCGAATGCCACAGGGAAACGGCGATCAGCTGAAATAGCGAGGAATATGCCAGGCACTGAAGCGGTTCCGCTGAAGGGCTAATTCGACGGCGAGAAGGCTTTCTATCCGGAGAAAGTCAGCGACGAGGTGAGTCTCTGAGCTGAAGGAGATTAAATCTGTCCTATGGCGAATTTTCTCTGAATTTATACCCTTCAGCCACGCCCATTTTGGCACGCTCGAGGCTAGCAAGGCAGCAAGCGCTCTGATTGGACCAAGTGTCCTTTCTGATTCGCCATAGGTTCGTGCAGTTACCGCAGCACAGCCAATCAGCACGCTTCAGCCAGCTATGATGTGCTCGCTCTGCAGCTGCACTGCGTTTTAAAATAAAGGCTTCAATATTCTTGAGAAAAGGAGTTTTCCCATAGCGTTTGCAACGCAATAGGAGAGAACCGTTCTCGTAAGGGAACTGGGGATGCGCGCGTGCACGCAGATAGTTTTACCTGGATTTCCAGCAGATGTTAAATGGTGACAGATTCGTCACAGCAAATTTTTCACTGAGCAGATTTAAAAGCTTTCCACGTTATTGTTAAATGTTTGTATCATATTAGGTCTCTGTTGTTTACTCTTTCGCTGTTCCGCTGTATGTTTCAGACGCCTTTAAGGGAAGTGTTAATGTGTTTTAATTTCACGACACACAGACCACGCCCACATTATTTTGTTACATTCGTTTCCTTGAAATTCGTATCTGATGACAACTGTAAGTAGATTAAATAAATTATGTTATTGACATTGTATTTTTGCAGTGCGTGTGCATAGGCAGATTATTGTTATGATGTCAATTTGTGGCTTAATTTAAATTGAGCAGCAATACTGCTGTGGTTAAAGGGACATGTCAAGCATTTATTATTTATTTATTTTAATGTTGCTGAGGAATGAGTTAAAGCAAAAAGCATACAGTACACTCTAAAGAGTGGTGAAAATTGATAAGCCATAGCTTATGGATCCAGTGAATTACCCACAGGATTTAGGGGAATGTTCAACAAACATATTCATTAGCTAATAGGTATTGAAGCAACAATAAGAAAAGAAAAAGAAAAATAGGCAAATGTATATGTATGCAGGACAGCTGTATTTGCCAACTGTGGAAGGTCTGACCACACAGTCCTACCTTCCACATTCTGAACATTCAATCTACAACAAACTATAGAATAAGTTAGGCTACATGTTAATGAAGAACAGTACTTGTTTTGCAATGTACATATATAAATGTTTCTTACCCATTGGCCAGTTTGGCTTTCATACCTATGCTGCTCTCCATCTAATGTTATCATGTTATATTAGTAAATGAATGTCACAGTTGTATTACCTTTATATAGTAAGACCAATTTAACACACCATTCCCCTTCATTAACTCCTCATCATTATATAATAGTGTTCCTGTCTTGAGCAGTTATCAGGATACTGGTTATCCTGGATATTAAGGATATTAAGTTTTTGATTTGTCTAACTTTAATTGCATCAATTTTCTGTGGCCTAACAACAATGACACCAGTGACAAAAATGACACCTAATTTATAGACCTCTTAATCTGTTACTGGTCCTAACGGTTAGCAGATGACAGCAATGAAAGCACATGATGTGATGAATAACAAGTAAAGAGAATATGTTAATGAGATTCATGGTACCAGTCAAATGAAAAGAACTGGCATAATTAAAATTTATATTATATAAAAAGAGGCCCACACCCATTAAATTTTATTTATAAAAACTGATAGACCATTGTGTCCTATTTATTTTGTTAAAGAGGTCAGCAAAAAAGTAAACAAAGCATTTCCTATTGTTTTAGAGAGGGTCATGCTATTCATGTGAGGTGACAAATGATTAAGAGGTTAGTGATGTAGGCCTATGTGAACATTAGCCATAGAGAATATCAGTATATATTTGTAATAATTCGTCATCACTATATCATATGTTCTGCTTATTTCAGTAATAGAATTTGTGGTTTCCACTGTTTTTCACAGGACTTTAATCACTAAAAAAGTGTTCTCTACATGTCCAATACAAGACATTAGATACACAACATTCAAGCTCATGCTCCTACTTAGCATAACGTACATTTACATCTGGCAGACGCTTTTATCCAAAGCCACTTGCATTTACACATTTTAAATTCTTACCAGTTCTTGCTTTCCCTGAATCGAACCCTTGCCCTTGGCATTGCAAACACCAATGCTCTACTGTTTGAGCTACAGGAAAGCTTGATACAATGTACAGTACAATATTACTATGTTACTATATAAAATTCACTTGTCAGAGCTGGTTGTACAAAAAATAGATCTTAATATAATCAGCAGAGTAAAATAAGCTGATAAGTGTTTTTATCTAAAATAATAGATCCATTATAAAATTAGGCTATATAAATGCAACTTGTTGAAAAAATGTAAATTACATTGCAATTTATGTTTCTTTTAGGTAGCTTAGCTACTTTAACTTAATCTACATCTGTTGTCATTTGTGATTAGAACTCATAACAACACACTTAAGAAAATATGATACACTAGTGTTGAGAAGAAAATTACACGTCTTCTGAAGTGCGCGGACAAGTCTGTTCATCCAATGAAACCGAAGGCCCCATATTAACATAGGCGTGGTTTCTGAGCTTGACACTAAAATATGTTAAACTTCTTTGAAATTGCGTAAAATACGCAGGAATATAGCCTACACTGCAAAAACAAAGCGCTTTAATCGCATGCCAGTGTATACAACTGGTGAAATATTCGTTTTTAATCTGTGATCCATGAAATAGGGCATGAATCTGTCGCTGTTTAACATCTGCTGGAAATCCAGGTAAAACTATCTGCGTGCACGCGCGCGTCCCCAGTTAACATGAACCCCAGTTGATCCGTAACAACGGCATCGCTGTGGTGCTCGTGCTTTTCGTTTGGGAAATACATGGAAACTGCCTTGGCACACCCTAGGTGTCAAATAAGTCTCACTTACAACGACTTCGTTGCTAAGAACTTATTTATTTAACAGAGCGGAACAGACACAGTCTCACTCCCTATGTAATCTGCCTTCTAGATTCGAAGTCCAGCCCCCTCTTACTCTCAGCTATTCTATTCCCTGGATAGGTTGTCAATCAACATATATAATAACCTATTCTCTATGACACTAGGTAAGTTGAAATGACAATTATCATTCTACGTGTGAGCAGTGAGTCGAATATGAAAGGTATCCGACATTGCATACATCGCTGTTCGTCCTTTAGTTATGAAATAGTATAGCTCAAATATAATTCTACCGAAAATGCTGCTGCCCGTGTACTTCGTATATAAATAAAGTGAATAGGCTACATTGTTTGCATTTAAAATGTTAAAGTCATGCATTTCATGATCGACTCATTAGCCTACACATGGACTCAAATTAGCAAACACGTGCAGTGTTTACCCTTACGAAAAAGAAGTATACTTCAAGTTCATTTTATGAAGTATACTTAAGTAATGTTCAAGTATATTTTTAAGTATACATTATGCAGTAAGTATACTAATGTCAATATGTACTTGTAGTAAACTTGTAAGTGTACTATTTTAATACAGCTTGGGACTAAATTGGCCCACTTTTAGTATATAAAAGTATGTGGCTGCATTCGAAACCGCATACTTCCCTACTATTTAGTATGGGAAAAAGAGTAGGCGAGCAAAAAAGTATGTACGAATCCAAAAGAGTAGGCGAGAATTACCTGGGTGACGTACTAATTATCGCAAGATTCGGACTTAAGTGCGTTCGAATATGCCTACTTTCCTACTATATAGTAGGCGAAAACAGTACGTGAAGGAAGCAGTACGTTAGAAACATCAGTATTCATAAAAGAGTAGGTGAGAAGTTCTCGGATGGCTTACTGCTTCCGGACAGATTTTTGAGTGCTCAACCGATGGATAGTCTTCTATCCCAGGAGGCCACGTGAGAGGATACGTCATTATCAAACATCGCAGAGATCAGCGACGTGGGTGCTTTCAAATGTGAGTAAACACGGTTCCTTGTGTTAAAATTGCATGTGTTGAACTACTGTAGAGTAAACTGTTGAATTGTTGAAGGTGTAAAGATGTTAGACATTATAGTATAGTTGTGATTTTGATGTAAAAACACGTTTTATTATGTATAACGTTAGCTAACAGGGGAACTCCAGTAAGGACACGTAAGTTACGTCTCTAACGTGGATTTACATAAACCATATACATCTTAAAGACGATTATTTTAAATATCTATTTACATCTGACAGGAAAATCTTCAATAAGTATTGCAGAAGAGCACATCACAACATGAAATAGACATCTGAGTGATGAATGTGTGCTATTATGTAGAACAAATCTATAAAGTAACTAAACATAAGTTATCTATTTTATTTGTCCATTACTGTTGATAAATTGAGGAACATTTATGTTGGATAAAAAGTTAAAACAACCTCAGCATGTAAATGTAGTGTTGAGCGGATAAATCATAGAGGTAACGTGAATCTTGTCTGGATGTTACAGGGACAGATGAACAGATGTGTGTTCATCCGGTGGAGAGTGGCTGAAGAAGGCTTTGAGTGAGTATACTACAGAAATGAATAACAAAATCTATTTAAATATTAAGTTGTAGTTTATTTTAATTATTGTAATTTCAAACAGAGCTATTACAGCACTTTTCTGATTCTTGATTTCTGTGCATTTGCTGCAGAGCTTTTGTGGAGCAGGACCTGCAGGGGAAGATGATGGCGGCATTTGTGAAAAAAAAGCGTTTTTGTCTTCTAAATAATACTGAAATCAAATGACATTGTGCGGTTAAAATGACTGCTTTTGTGTTATGTTTGTGCATTTTTGTAGGATCTGAAATGCCAGCAGGCTGGTGTGAGCACTGAGGATGAGGAGCCCAGAGCTGAATCCTGGAGATGGTGCCATGGACGAGTCCCTCCATCACTCCACCTGCCCTTATGAGACCCTCCATCACTCCACCTGCCCTTATTGCCTCAGATTGTGAAGCACAACACATCACGCAACAACCTCAGCGCCTTCAGCCTACATACATGATTGTAGTTTCAATAAAGCTTTGTTTCATGTGTTGACTTGTATATGCATTTGTTTATTGTGTGATGGTGACTTTGATTCATTCTTTTACTAATTTATTGTAAAAAACGTTGTCAGTAAATAAAATATAATTATTTAATTAATGCTTTATTTATTGTTTGAATGAAAATGTGGATATGTTCACTATATACACATCTAGAGTGTATTCATGCATAGCTATTTCATATGACATACATACATATTAATGATACTTTACCAAAGATACATTTTTCGCATATAAAAAAAGTATTCTCCAAAGGCGAATCTTTGCACAGCTGCCCTTTATTTATATATATATATATATCATGGGTTTGCATACATAATATGAAATTTTATACACAGGAAAAAATAACCTACAAGGTTGAATATCTTAATATATATGTTCTTAAATAATTCATTATAATAATTTTTTTTTTAAATGCATTTTTTGCTATTTATAGGCCTGAAGAATGAAAAGAGAGCTAAATTCAACAAGAAAAAGAGGACAACAAAGCAGTAATTGCCACCTTTGCTTGTGGTTGAAAATGTTTGGATATAAAATAAAGAAATTAGCAACATATTCAAGAGATGACAATTTTGAGATTTCGTAATAAAAATAAATAATATCGTTAAGGATAAAACGGTAGGTCACATTAGTAGGGTTAAATATAAGAACTTAAATCAACCCTAAATGTATTCACAAAATAAATGGGCAGCAGTTTCTTCAAAAAGACCACAAAATGAGCAAGTTTAATCAATATCAAGATATTTACAGATAGATTAATTAAACGTGTCGTTCAAATATTTTAAGTTGTTGCGCTTGTGATAACGCGTCGTGGGTCACATGATAACGTCAACATGGCAGATGTCCGGCTCGCATTCATACTCAACGAGATCTGGCTATAAAGTACCTACTCTTTTAGCGCTCTTTAAGTAAGTACTTATTGAAATTAAGTACCTACTCATTGAGTATGCGGTTTCGAACGCAGCCTATGTTTAAGTGTAGGTTACTGTAAGTGTAACAGTAGTAAACTTTAAGTGTACAACTAGTTCATAATTACGTTTCTCATTTGTACTGCATGGGTATTTATGGGTATACTAGTAGTTTACTATTTTAATACTTGTAGCAAATTTTTAGTTTATGTAAGTACACTTTGAAGTATACTTTCAGTAAACTATAGGGGTGGAACGGTACACAGAAGTCAGGGTTCGGTTCATACCTCGGTTCAGACATCACGGTTCTGTACGAGTTCGGTACAATGGAGGGAAAAGCAAAACAAAAATGCAAAAGGCATTATTATTCTCCGTGTAAATTTATGCACCAAACCGTGACGCCCGTACCGTTTCGGTTCAATACGAATACATGTACTGTTCCACCCCTAGTAAACTACTAGTTTTCTTTAAGTGAACTTAACATTGGGCAATCATCAAGATGGCGGCACACAGCTCAGCTGTTGAATGGAGCTCTGGCTTTGTTGGCATTTCACCTCATTAATCTATCATACTAATTATACTTTTGAAAACAATCTAAGCAAGTATGGGGGGCCCACGATTGCACAGATGAAAAGAGTGGAGGAACAATTGGAACTGATCATCTTAACGCTGAGAAACGTAACTAAACAGGAAAACTTGACGGCATTGAATGAGAAACTGTCAGCCGACATTCAGTCGCTTAAGATGTTACTGATGAAGAAAGACGAGAAAATAGCTATGTTGGAGAAACGAATCGACGATCTTGAACAGCACACGAGAATGAACGACCTTATTATAACTGGCTTGGAAACGAAACACCGTACCTATGCGAGGGTGGCGGATCCAGTGGCAGGAGTCCTCGATGCTAATGCATCGGAGACAGAGACCCAATCTCTGGAACAGCAGGTTGTTTCATTCTTGGTGAGCAAAGATATTGAAGTTCAGAGTGAAAACTTTTCTGCCTGTCACTTGCTACCTAAGAAGCGTCATTCTACGATCCCTGGGCCTCCTGCCATCATTGTGCGCTTTGTGAACCACAAACACAAAGTCGCGCTGTTGAGACAAGGGGGGAAATTGAAGGGCACGAAAGTTTACCTGAACGAACATCTCACTAAGAAGAATGCCGACATTGCTAAGGACGCTAGATTACTACGTAAAAATGGAAAGATTCTGTCGGCATGGACCCGGAACTGTAAAGTGTGGATTAAGACGAATGGATTACGACCAGAGGATGTGAAGGTTTTGGCGATACGGGAATCAAATCAGCTGGATGAATATAAATGAATCATTTCAGCCTCAAGATCTCCTGTTTCCACTGCTGCCGATGGATTGTTCGGGTTTCTCGAGTGAAAGGTTTAACCCTGATGTGTTGGTGGAACGTGAGTCGTTTTGGTGTGATGACGTTCTTTCAAGGTACTATCTCATCATTTCTTTATTATGACATCAATAGACTCTAGTTTCATAACAAGTGTCTGGAAACACGCAGAACCTGAAATAGATTCACGGACTCTGAACCCATTTGAGCTGAACATGGACAACAACTCTGGAATTTATAAAACCTTTTTTAATCCTGTCTCCAATAATAATTATTTGAACTCTGTTAATTTGCCGTGTGAATATTATACCGAACAGAAGTTTAATTTCTTGTCTTGCTTGTCTCCTATACATTCTGATCAAACCTTGTGCTCCACGATTCATGTGAATGCACGTAGCTTCAGAGAAAACTTTGATCACTTTAAAACCTTCTTATCTACCTTGTCACACTCCTTTTCAGCTTTAGCATTTACGGAAACATGGCTCCATAATGACACATCACACCTCTATAATCTATCACACTGCTATCCACTCCTGTAGAGAAATGAAAAGAGGAGGAGGAGTTTCTCTGTACGTGTCTGATTCATTTAATTATATTCTCAGAAAGGATTTAAGTAATGACTTCAATTTAACATTAGTAGAATCTCTATTTATTGAAATTCCCTCATGTTCTTTATTTAAAGGGAGAAGCATTGTGATTGGATGCATTTACAGACCACCTGCTTCAGATATAAATACTTTCATTGATGCACTTGATTCAACCTTAGATATTATTTCAAAGGAACATAAGCTCTGTTTGCTATACGGTGACTTCAATTTGAATATTTTACATGCTGATCACACCGCTACACATGATTTTCTTAACACTCTGTACTCTGTAAACTTCTACCCTTTAATTACAAAACCTACCAGAGTTACTACACACTCAGCCTCTCTTATAGATAATATTTTGTTTAATTCATGTGATTATAAAGTGTCATCAGGGCTGTTATGGTGTGACGTGTCTGACCATTTTCCAGTCTTTCAAATGATACATTCTGTTTTTGGAGCTTGTATTACGAATAATGTGCATGTAAAATATCGAAACTTCACCCTTAAAAATATTGGAATATTCAAATTATCCATCAGCTCTATCATATGGGATGAGGTCATGTTGTTGCAGGATGCTGTCAAAGCCTATGATTTATTTTTGACTCTCTTTAATTCTGCTCTGGAATCCAGTTTTCCTCTGATAGCTGTGAAATCCAAAGTAGCTAGAGACAAACCCTGGTTTACCGGTGAATTGAGGAAACGATCCAGAAAGAAAAATCGGTTGTATCGCAACCTATAACCTAGAAACATACAAAAAATATAGGAACCAATTCACAAGCTTAATTAAGGCGACTAAAAAAAAGTTTTATGCCGACCA
Source organism: Scardinius erythrophthalmus (assembly GCF_964197995.2). Taxonomy (NCBI): domain Eukaryota; kingdom Metazoa; phylum Chordata; class Actinopteri; order Cypriniformes; family Leuciscidae; genus Scardinius; species Scardinius erythrophthalmus. The sequence goes on along the minus strand of NC_138238.1, from coordinate 25,779,641 downwards.
GTTTAATCGAGTCTCTAATGACATTAAATCAACCTGGAACATTATAAATCAGGTTTTGAGTCATAATAGGAAGGCTGCATCTGCACCCACAGAGATGAGGGACCACGATAGGTGTCTATTAGACCCTATTGATATAGCTGATGGCTTCAATATCTTCAATAATTTCTTTACCAAAATTGGTTCTGATTTAGCACATAATATCCAGAAAACTGATAATGATCCATGTAGCCAAATAAAATGGGCGGTACTCTCCCCTCCCTAATCTTGATCACCCAACTACGCAGGAGGTCCGTGATATCATTTTTTCTTTAAAGAACTCAGCCCCTGGCCACGATGGCATTAAGAGTATCCTCCTTAAGGAGACCATCGATCATATTATTCAACCTCTTACTTATGTAATCTCTTTATCATTTCAATCTGGAATTATTCCCCAAGATAAAATTGCATTAATTGCATCATTTTCAATAATGCAAATAAAATTTGCATTATTCCTTAAAATTGCAAAAGTTATTCCCATTTTCAAATCAGGTGATACAAAGGTGTTTAGCAATTATTGTCCTATATCCATTCTGCCCTGTATTTCTAAAATATTTGAGAAACTCGTCTATGAACGATTAAATAAACATTTAATTATTAATAACATTATATACAAACATCAATATGGGTTTCGGAAAAAAATATTCAACAGAACATGCATTAATACAGCTTGTAAATTATATATCAAATGCACTTGATAATAAAAAATTTGCTCTCGGTGTTTTTCTTGATTTAAGTAAGGCTTTTGACACTGTTTCACATGATATTTTGATTTCTAAGCTTAATAGATATGGAGTGGAGGGTACTGCCTTAGTTTGGTTTCGCAATTACCTTACTAACAGAGAACAATTTGTTTATCTCAATGGTTTATTTTCTAAAACTTCTAAAATTTAATTTGGGGTTCCTCAGGGTTCTATTTTGGGTCCTTTATTGTTTTTAATTTATATTAATGATTTATTCCTTTGTTGTGATCATTTCCTACCCATATTATTTGCAGATGACACCAGTCTCATTGCAGTACACGAGGATTTTGACACCCTGATCCAACATGTTAATGACGAGTTAAAAATATTATCAAATTGGTTTCGCACTAACAAGCTAACGCTCAATGTCAAAAAAAATGTAATTTTATGATATTTCACAATATTAATAAATTCTACCCCAAAGAACATGCTGGTATAGAAATTGATGGAGCTCCAGTTACTCAAGTGGCTTCAACAAAATTTCTCGGTGTTCTGATTGACGAAGGTTTAACTTGGTCCAAACATGTTGATCTAGTCTGTACAAGATCCTCTAAAATGTTAAATATTCTAAGAATTGTTTTACCTTCAATCCACTCATCTGCTCATCTAACGCTTTACTACAGCTTTTTATTTCCCTTTATGAATTATTGTAATATTGTCTGGGGTGCTACTTTTCCCACTTATCTCGCTAAAATTTCTAAAATCCAGAAGAAGTTCTTGCGTATGATCTCCTACTCTTCTAAATATGCTCCCTCTGCACCTCTATTTCTCAGATACAAGATTTTATCAATTGAGAAAGTCAATGTTTATTTATCATGCATATTTATTCATAAGTTTATTTATAAGAGAGAAGATTTCCCACCAACATTATGTAATATATGCTTCAGCGAGAATTAATGCAGGAAAGAGGGCTTAGTATTGCAACAACCATCTGACAGTCGCTGGTTCACTAAGGAGCTCGTTGTGAATGAAACAAAAAAATAAACCACCAATGACCAAAATTAGAATGCATATAAAAAATATATTGACAAATTGTAACTGACGCACAACACATAAAACAATACAACAAACACCAAACAACAACAATCAATAACAACAATGGCCACACTCCTTGGCCTCTTATTAAGAAAAGGAAAAAACAAGGGGAGAAAAAAAAAGAAAAGAAAAGAAAAAGTCCTTTTGTGCACTCTTTGTTCAGAGAGCAAGATTCAGTTCATATGATCCTTTATCTGATCCATGTTCAGAACTCATGATTCAGTTCGATTTATACAGTCAGTGGTTCAAAATAACCAAAAAAAGTCTTTATGTTGGGATCCAGCTCTGGCATCCAATAGCAAGGAAAACAAAAGATGAAAAGTCCTACCAGTATCGGCTCGCCACCTCTTGCAGAGGAATCAGTAGGGGTAATAAAAAACCTGACCGTCGAGTCTGGGAAGTTTCCGTTTAATTTCCACAAAGTTATTATTAGTTTTCTGTGGGTCTTGTAATCACCCGAAAAGCACAGTCCACAGCTGGAAGCATCGGAGGTGAAACAGGAAGTGCCGTAAAGGCGCCATGACTTTATTAGGGCGCCACTAGTGGCAGGGCGAATCACTACACAGTGGGACAGGGAAAAGGGGAAGGCACTGGGAAAACCAGACAGGAAAAGGCCTGGCTACAGGGTCCCCCCTTAATCTCATGTACGTCCCTGTTCATGGACTGGCTGGCAATCACAGTGACTGACCAGAGGAGTTTAAACAGTCCCCTCCGTCATCCATGGTGGCAAGGGAGAAAACTTTTCCCAGTCCATCAAAGAGTGACTGCATACTTTTCAACAGCGGATGACCCAGATCGCTGTACTGGAATTGTTGGGGTGGTCGTCTGGCTCGAGATGAGCGTCGTAGAGGCTGATCACCTTCGATGGCAAAGTCGGAAGACGAGTTTTCCTCAGGAACAGGTGAGTCAGCTGACATGTTGATCTCTGAAACAGGTGAACTAGAGGATAACTCATCAAGGGAGTCCGCTCTCGAGATTGACTTAATAGGGGAAATGGGTTCTGGAGCTTCCAGAGCTACGGGCTGTGTCAAGGGCTCTAATTCCGTTCTTTCTGACTCAGATTCAGCAGCAGATGCTACTAGTTCCCTCCCAGGTGCCGTGGATGATAGCACCTGAGATGGGTCCGATGGCGGCACTTGGACAGGACTGATCATTGGACAAGGTCTTGAAATGTCCATGGTGGTAGTAAAGTGGACAGGATCATTTGGACGTGACTCATACCAATGAATTGGCAAGATTTCGTCATCAGATGACAATTCAACCTCAGGATCAAAGTCGGGTAAGACTTGTTGAACTGGCTTTTTGACAGGGACTGGCCGAACTTGAGACGCAGCAGGTAGATACCCACAGGGAAGAAGTAGATCTCGGTGTAGAGTTCTTAATGGTTTGCCCGCGTTCTCAGGTCTTAGAGTGTAAACGGGCAGGTTTAGGGACTTCCTAACTACCACATAGATGGTCGATTCCCATTTGTCGGCAATCTTATGTTTTCCTCTGAGCCTGACGTTGCGAACCAACACACGATCTCCCACTTCCAGTTCAGATGCAATGATGTTTCGATCAAACCGGGCTTTGTTCCTCCGCATTATCTTCTCTGCATTTTCAGATGCTAGATGATAGCTCTTTTCAAGGTTCTCCCTCAGCTGTTGAACATACTCCGAGTGGTTCAGGCAAGGTTTGGAAACAGGGAGGCCAAAAGCGAGGTCAACCGGGAGTCGAGGTTGGCGACCGAACATAAGTTCGTATGGCGTGAATCCAGTAGTATCATGTCTTGTGCAATTGTATGCATGTACGAGAGGTTTAACGAAATCCTTCCAATGAGTTTTTTTCTGGTTAGACAGTGTACCGAGCATATCCGACAGGGTCCTGTTGAATCTTTCTACTGGATTACTTCTTGGGTGATATGGAGTTGTTCTTATCTTCTGGATTCCTGTGAGCGCACAAAGTTCCTTTATTGTGCGAGATTCAAAATCTGGACCTTGATCACTGTGGATTTTCTGGGGGATACCATAGTGAACAAAGAAATTTTCCCAGAGACATCGTGCCACAGTTTTTGCTTTTTGATTTGGGGTGGGTATAGCAACTGCATACTTCGTAAAATGATCGGTAATAACCAGGATATCTTTTGTTTTGCTTTTATCAGGTTCTAGTGATAGAAAATCCATACATACAAGTTCGAGTGGATGTGAAACTCGGATGTTGACCAATGGTGCTGCCTTTTCTGGTGGTGCTTTGCGTTTTATACACCTCTCACATGTCTTCACTTTAGTCTGTACATCATTAGCCATCCGAGGCCAATAAAATCGACTTCTGACCAGATCTAAAGTGCGTTCAATGCCCATATGGCCCATTTGATCGTGCAAGCAAGACAGGACATCAGCACGACATTCTTGCGGTAGTACCAGCTGGTATTGGACCTGGGACCCGAACTGCCTTCTTCGTACAAGGATGTTATTTTGGAGCTCCAATCTATTAAACTCTCGTAAAAGAAGTGGCAGCCCTGGCAGATCCTCCCGCAAGGAGGGTGGTGGTGACTTGCCAGTCTCCATCTGTGCGATGACATGTGTGAGCACAGGGTCAGCATGTTGTTTGCTTGCGATCTCAGCGGGACTCAGTTGGGGAACCACTGCGGATGCAAACTGCTCGTCAGCAGTGTAGCTATCCGGCAGACTGTCGGTGGACATTGAAAGGGAATGTACAAGGGCAAAGCTGGGGGATGAATCAGGGAAACTGCATACCAGTTGGCGATCAGAGAGGGCTTTCACTGTCTGCTGATCAATGCATATGATGTTTGGACTGTCAAGATGTTGCTCTGTGAATCTGAGTATTCTCTCCTTCTCCTTCTGAGACATCAGATCGTTGGAGGGATTTCCATGGGGTCTACGTGAAAGACCGTCTGCATCCGCATTCAACTTGCCAGCTCGGTAGACAATCTTAAAAGAGTACGTAGAGAGCGCTGACAACCAGCGGTAACTGGTGGCATCCAGTTTGGCAGAAGTGAGGAGGTAAGTCAACGGATTACTGTCGGTCATGATGGTAAAATCTGTTCCGTACAGGTAATCGTTGAATTTCTCTGTAACGGCCCACTTCAAGGCAAGAAACTCCAGTTTGTGTGCTGGATATCTTGACTCACTCCGCGACAAACCCCTACTAGCGTAAGCGATTACTCTCTTCAGTCCTTCCTGCTCTTGGTACAAAACAGCACCCAGCCCAACAGAACTGGCGTCGGTGTGCAACAAGTAAGGCTTCTGTGGGTTGGCAAAAGCAAGCACTGGAGCGGAAGTAAGTCTATCTTTGATGGTATCAAACGCTTCTTGGCAGGCAGATGTCCAACGTCCCACAATTGGTTCTTTTGGGTTAAGGTATTGTTCTGGCTTGACCAAGGGCTTGAGTTTCTTTTGGGATGGTGGGTATCCTGATGTGAGTTCATGAAGCGGTTTTACAATAGTAGAGTAACCATGTACAAATCTACGGTAGTAACCGGCAAATCCAAGAAAAGAACGGAGTTCTTTCAGATTTTTAGGAACTGGCCAAGATCTCAGAGCTTCAATTTTAGCAGGGTCTGTTTCCACACCGTTCTTGGATACAACGTGCCCCAGGTAGGGGACTGAAGTCTGGAAGAAGATACACTTTTCGATCGAGAGCTTCAGACCAAAATCTCTTAACCGATGAAGAACCTTCATCAGTCTTGTCTCATGCTCTTCTAATGTTGGTGCAAAAACAATCAGGTCATCAATAAATACAATCACTTCTTTCAAGTTCATTTCACCCATACATCTTTCCATTAAACGTTGAAAGGTGGATGGTGCATTAGTGACCCCTTGTGGCATTCGATTGAACTCCCAAAACCCTAGTGGGCACACGAAGGCTGTTTTGCATTTGTCACTCTCTTCCATTTCTATTTGATAATAACCTGATTTTAGGTCAAGAACTGAAAACCATTGTGAACCTGTAAGTGCTGTAAATGTCTCTTCAAGCTTTGGAAGTGCATATGCATCTTTAATTGTCTGTAGTTTTCTGTAATCAATACAGAGTCTGACGCTGCCGTTCTTTTTCCTCACAACCACGATAGGCGAGGCGAAAGGTGAATCAGATTCACGAATCACTCCTGTCTCAAGCAACTCTTGCAGATGATTCCTAACTGCATCCAGGTCTTGAGGATGAATGGGTCGAGGTCTTTGTTTGAATGGTGTCGGGTCCAAGAGTTTAATTTGATGTTTCACCATGTCCGTTCTACCAAAGTCCAAATCGTGTTTTGCAAAAACTTCGGGGATGCTGTTTAACTTAGCAATAATTCGGTTCTTCCACTCAGACGTGAGAGGGGAATTATCAAAATTGTAATTGTACAGTGGCGTGGGCGAAGTGGATGGTACAGACTCAGGGGTGGTATATGTAGCACAGGAAACAGACAGAAAGGCACTGATCTCAGCAATCATGGCTCGAGGAGGGAGGATGACATCATGGTCTGACTCGTTTTTGACTAAAACTGGCAAGAATGCTTGATGGTTAGAATAATCAGCCAGACATGCCTGTATCATCAAACCTCCAGGTATGGGAAATGATGTTGGATGTTCAACCAGAACAGCTTTCTCTGCTCGCAGGGAATAAGAGGCTGCAGTACCTTCAAGAAAAACAATCTGTCTGGCTGGGATGGTCTGTGATACCGTGCTGTGGAGTCGGACAACACCATGATGGTTCTCACTGCTCATTTTGTACCGGTGGTGCAGTATTTTCAGAACTGCACAATAGCCATAAGGAACTGGGTGGACATCAGGAATATGCTTACTGGAGAGAGCATAAACAATATCAAGAGTATTGGTTCCAACCAAGATGAAAGGTTGATGAGTCTTGATGTCAGGAACCACAAGAGCTAAAGTGGCTACATCTACTGGAGTACCAAGGAAATCTGGAGGGAATGTAATGTCAAGGTTAACATAGCCAAGGTAAGGTACAGCTTGGCCGTTGGCTCCTTCGACTTCAAGAAGATCATTTACGGGTTTCAGTTCAAGATCTGATAGATGAGTGTTATAAAATGATTCTGGAACGGTGGTGACCTGGGAGCCTGTATCAAGAAGACAATTTATTGGAACTCCCATGATGAGGATTTGAGCAGTGCACTTAGTGCCAATGAGTCCTTTTGGGAGTGAACAGGGGTTTTGAGGCATGTAGTTGGGACACTGTGATGTGGCAGCCTCCACTTGTCCCACAGAAGAGGCTGGATCTAGTTTGACAATTCTAGGTTGCTGTTCATACTGTCCCACTGCTCCTGTCGTTGCTTAAGGCGCAACCGTTTTTGTTTCACCAGAGCTGAGTTTTCTGATTGGTTGCAGGATGCAACAATGTGGCTGTCTTCTCCACATCTAAAACAGAAACCAGCTCTGGGTCTTGTGTTCTGCATCCTTCCACTAGGAGACTTAGAGGTGGGGTTGGTCCGACTGCTGGTTTTGGCAGAGGTGCGGGTTGTCTGCTCCAGCAATGCTGACATCTGCTGCTGCAGCTTCTTCACTTGCTGCTTGAGTTCGTTGATGGATGAAGTATCAGCGTTGGTATGGCTGCAGGTTTGGGCCTGAAGAGCTGCACGATGCTTGGAGGAACCAATATGTTTTTTCATCAGGCTCTCTTTGGCCAACTGTCGGTCCTCCTCAATTCGAAGCAGGAGAAGCAACTCCGTGAATTCTGGTGGGTTCTCCTTTTTCTGATCCAACTGTAGCTTGGAAATTAAACCGTTATCCCAGCACCCTCTGCAAAATTGTCTCAACAGATGTTTATTAATTTCTGATGCTGCGATCCCACCTCTTTTAACAGCAGTATTCAATGCAAGCAACAACCGCTGTAGATAACTAGAGGCTCTTTCACCAGGGTCCTGAAGTGTATTCAAGAACTGGGCAAACAGCTCTTCTCCATCTTGCACCGTGGAATAGGCAGAGTCCAGGATCTGTATATACACTGATGGTAAAGTGCCCTTCACAAAATCAGCAGCGGGAGACAGCAAACTTTCAATAACCTGTCTTGTGATCTGGACTGGAGGTAAATGAACATCAGCCAACAGTAGCTCAATATAGGACTTCCATGTGTCGTAGTCAAGTTCATTCGCGGGTTTAGGCACTTTGCCAGAAAATGGACGAAGTCGAAGTTTGGGTAATGAGTGAGTTGTGAGCTCTTCAGATCTCACAACATGCTCCACAACAACTCTCTGTACTTCTGGTGGATTCAGATCAGAGTGGGAGACACTTACTCTCCCAGCTCCCTCTCTTTCATTTCCTTGAAGTGAAACTGGAGGTCTCAGATGTTCAGAAACCGGTTGACTCAATGCAGGCTGTGATGGTAGTTGGGCTGTTTCTTTCCCCTGCTGGCCGGGCAAGAGGGTTGCTTGGTCCACACTTAACACTGCTGGGTTTCCTTCATCTTTTAGACCACTAAGTGGCTCCACTTCAACTGTGTTCAAATGCTCATTTATTTGAGATAGCACATCTTTAAGTACAATTTCCAACTTTTGTCCACTTCGTCTTGCAAGATGCCGCAGTTCATTCATGTAGTCAGGGAAGGGAGCCTCAGCTCCAGCTTGGACTGTGCTTTTAATCGGGGGTAGCGTAACGCAAAATGTTATTTCAGGGTCGCTCTCTGAAATATGTGTATACGGCAAAACTTTTGCTAGCTCTACGACAGCAGACTGAGATTTATATTCGACGATCAGGTTTTTAAAAAACGGACAGTGTTCATCATCAACAGTTATTTTCTTGAAACGACCGTATTGTTTCAAAACATCAAAGAGTTCGTCATCTTTTGCAGTGTGAGTTACACCAGACACAATGACACTGTTCAGAACATTTACCCCAGACCTCTCAAAGAAATCCATTATTGGATTGGATTAATCAGAATACTTAATCAGGAAGAATATTTTCAATTTCATTCAATTAACGAGCTCCTGGCTGGCTCGCCACTTGTAATATATGCTTCAGCGAGAATTAATGCAGGAAAGAGGGCTTAGTATTGCAACAACCATCTGACAGTCGCTGGTTCACTAAGGAGCTCGTTGTGAATGAAACAAAAAAATAAACCACCAATGACCAAAATTAGAATGCACATAAAAAATATATTGACAAATTGTAACTGACGCACAACACATAAAACAATACAACAAACACCAAACAACAACAATCAATAACAACAATGGCCACACTCCTTGGCCTCTTATTAAGAAAAGGAAAAAACAAGGGGAGAAAAAAAAAGAAAAGATAAGAAAAAGTCCTTTTGTGCACTCTTTGTTCAGAGAGCAAGATTCAGTTCATATGATCCTTTATCTGATCCATGTTCAGAACTCATGATTCAGTTCGATTTATACAGTCAGTGGTTCAAAATAACCAAAAAAAGTCTTTATGTTGGGATCCAGCTCTGGCATCCAATAGCAAGGAAAACAAAAGATGAAAAGTCCTACCAGTATCGGCTCGCCACCTCTTGCAGAGGAATCAGTAGGGGTAATAAAAAACCTGACCGTCGAGTCTGGGAAGTTTCCGTTTAATTTCCACAAAGTTATTATTAGTTTCTGTGGGTCTTGTAATCACCCGAAAAGCACAGTCCACAGCTGGAAGCATCAGAGGTGAAACAGGAAGTGCCGTAAAGGCGCCATGACTTTATTAGGGCGCCACTAGTGGCAGGGCGAATCACTACACAGTGGGACAGGGAAAAGGGGAAGGCACTGGGAAAACCAGACAGGAAAAGGCCTGGCTACAATTACAACACTTCTTTACTTTTATTTCAGATACTCATATCCATCATACAAGGCATAGTGAAATAAATCTTGTCTTACCGTTCTCTAGAACCTCAGGTCATAAAACTGACCTCAGCTTTAGGGGTCCTCAACTATGGAATGAATTAAGTTTGTCCCTAAGATCCATGTCTTCTCTGCTTGTCTTTAAAAAACAGTTGAAAGATTTTTTGATTTTACAATGACAGTTTTTTGTTATAGTTCCCTGCAGTATACTATAGTCTTACTGACTCTCATATGCTGCTCTTTACTTTTGTTCTTCTTTTACTTTTACCTTTACCCTTCAACATCTGTAACTTTAAGTTACTTCTATTAGGATAATTATGCTTTTGAAAATGTTTTTCCCCTTCTTTTTATTTATTCAACTTATTTGTCTGCGTACCTTTTTTTTGTTTATTTATGCAAGTGGAATGGAACTCTGTATAAACCCAATTGGGTTTCGTTCCCCTCCTTGTAATGTATCCATGTGATATCCGTGCAGAACAAATAAAATAAATAAATAAATAAATTATACTTATAGTTTACTATTTATATATTATTTGCAGTAGGCCTAGTCTATACCACTATGTTGAAATTTTATTTTTTATACTTGAAAAATACCTTTAACTGTACTTTAATTTTAAAAACATTGTATTAGCTTCATGCATCCTTTTTTTATCAACACTTGAATGTTGGTAAGTTTCATAAAGAAAAGCAACATTTTAAACAAAAAAGACAAATTCATCCTAGATCAGATTGAGAACGATGATCAAAACACATATGGAGTAGATCGAGTCCAACACCCCCAAAGCTTCACAGTCGTTTTCTCTTCATGGGTTACGCTTCATTTCATTTTGTAATATTAAGCAGTTTTGATTTACACGCTGTTTAATGTTTGATGAGCACGTTATTTTACATCTGAGTGAGCAATCTCCTATCACTTGTTTCAGCTTCTTCTTCTCCTGTGTTTTGATCTGGAGATTCTGTACTAGAAGATGTCATATAGCATCCCCTACCGTATAACAGTGAAAACATGGATAGCTGGAAAATTCAGTCAATGGTGGGGAAAGAGTAAAGTAGAATTAAAGTCAATTCGGTAACACTTTATAATAACTGCACACTATCAATCATTAGTTAAGCATTAGTAAACAGTTAATTCATCATTTATAAAGCATTAATAGACATTAATAAGCAGTTTATAAATACAATTATAAATGCTGTATTCTTGATTTAAAAGCATATCTATAATGTGTTTAATAATTGTATTATTATACTTTATTAATGATCAATTTATCATTTCTAAATTAAGTATTTCTTTATTTTCAAACCGGTTATTTAGGAGTTGTCAGTGATTGATAAGATCACTTAGAAAGTGTAAGTAAATGATTAATAAAGTATTTAAATACACATTTATACATCTTATTATTCAGACATATAGTGATATTTACTTAGTGTGTTAATAAATGGTTTATTAACATGTATTTCTACTGTAATTCAGGGATAATTCAGGTAGTTATAATGCATTTAGTAGTAGTCAGTTAACTATTTTTGTGAGCTCATCTAAAGTGAGGACTAGTTATGCCTTGTAAAGCATTTACAAAGGAGATTTAAAGGCTGTTAAATATTTTTATGTTCTGTATCACTGTGTTGTTTGTTTCCTTTTTCTGTTTAGAAGATAAATGAGTCTTTAAATATCCTTTGTAAATGCTTTACAAAGCATAAATAGTCCTCACTTTAGATGAGCTCAGAAACTGACCTCAGTTAACTGACCACTACTAAATGCTTTATAACTACCTGCATCTACTACATTTACTTACACTTTCTAAGTGATCTTATGAATCAATGACAACACCTAAATAACTGGTTTGTAAAAATTTAAAAATATCATTTAAAAATGATAAATTGATCATTAATAAATTATGAAAATACAATTGTTAAAGGGGTCATATAATGGTACATGCACTTTTACAAGTTGATTGCACTGAAATGTCTGTTGGCAGTGCCTGTACACAACCATCCTATCATGATAAAAATTCATCCAGTGGTTTTGTTTTAATCTCCTTATATGTTTGACCCTCTCTGAAATCAAGCCGTTCGATATTGTGACGTCATAATATCCAACGCCCCTCCCGCGATTGCTGAGTGACAGCCGTGTTTCAACACAAGACCCGCCCTGAGCGAGCTGTGACAGCCGTCATAGTAGTCCGCCATTGTTGATATGCTGGAGCAGAATGGCGTCTAAGCGATTGTGGTGTTCTGTTCTTAGATGTAATAGGGAACACAGCAGTCATTTGGATGTTCCTAAATCCGAGCCGTTGAAGATGCAGTGGCTGAGTTTTGTTTTTGAAGCGATATGCCCAAAGGATTGACGCGGGGATTCCCTCACGGGGATTCCCCACGATCGTCCATGCTTTCATGTTTGCGCGAATCATTTCACACCAGACAGCTTTACAAACGAGAAAAAACGGATCGGTACCAACGTGTTCCTGCTGAACCTCCAGAAGATGTGAGTGTAATGTTTTATTAACCTTTATATTAGTATTTATATTAATCTTTGCGAAATTTGCAAACCTTGCTGCAGGCTTCACGATGAATGCATCTAAGGTTTACACTCAGGGTACATTACGGCATGTTTTCTATGTACGACGTTCTCAATATAATTCATAATCCCACGTTTATAATGAACAACGCGTGGTTATTGTGTTAGAAACGGTGTACGCACGCACAGAACAGAGGGGCGGGGTGAGCAAAGCTCATTATCATTTAAAGACACATGCACTGAAACGGCGTGCTGAAAACAGAGCTGTTTTTGACCAGGTAAAATTAGTGTTTTCTTACAATACTAATGAGAATTTTTAATTAAAGTATATTACAAACTTTTAATTTAGACCCTAAAGAATCATATTAGCTTGTACAAAAATGGCATTATATGACCCCTTTAAACACATTATAGATATGCTTATAAATCAAGAATAAAGCATGTATAGCTGTATTTATAAACTGCTTATAAATGTCTCTTAATGCTTTATAAATGATGAATTAACTGTTTACTAATGCTTAACTAATGATTAATAGCGCTCAGTTATTATAAAGTGTTACCGTAAATTCCTATATACACTACCAGTGGACTAGCCTAGACAAAAATTCAGATACACAGAATTAGAAACATATCTGTTTTATATCAATATTTTAATATTTTCAAACAATGTAAGTTTCATAAGACTGTATATGAAAAACAATGTGAAAGAGTTAACTACTCAAAAGAGTTAACACAACTACAAGCCAAGTATACTTTGAATACTTAATTATACTTTTAAGTATCTCGATCAAAAGATTGAGTACAAGTACAGGCCAAATATACTTGGACTTTTCTCTCAGTATGTGTCAAGTACACTTAAGTGTAATTTAAGTATATTTCTGAGAAGTACATAAAGTACATTTTTGAGAAGTATATAAAATGTAGTCTGAAAGTATGCTTTCTTATTTTTAGTTGAAAAGAAGTATATTAATAGAACACTTGAATAAACTTTAAATTATTATTATCGCTGTGTACAAGATCAGGTTCAGTTCCATGCTCATTTTATTTACTCTATAAGCTATTCCACCCGACAGCTTGTTACTATACAGTATAAACATGAACATGTTAGTTTATAAGACACTGTGTAATATTATGTTTTTAAAAACGTATTTAATAAGCTACTCAATCAAAATAGTAAACACAAGTACAAGCCAAGAATACTTAGAATACTTAATTATACTTTTAAGTATATCTCGATCAATAAGTATAGGCCAAATATACTTAAGTCCAGAGTCCAGTGGCGGTTTGCTTTACACCACTGCATCCAACGCTTTGCATTGCACTTTGGGATTTAAGGCTTGGATACAGCTGCTCTGCCATGTGTTACACCTGGCTCAAAGATGTAACATAAAGGGAGACGACACAGCGGAATCACATTTTAACATAATATTTAATACAACAAAACATAAATACACATAATTGGAGCATGGCTCTGGCAAACTGCTCGAGCAACAAAGGAGCAGCCGCCCAACAAACTCTCGCACCAGGGTTAAATAACAGCCAAGACGAGCATCAGGTGTACTCCAATCACACCTCAATCACAGAACCTGCCAATGAAAGGAAAGAAACCAAAACACCCAAACCAACACAATCCTAACACACCCCCCTAAAAAAAATATCCCACATCAAAATAAATAACTTACATAATTAAAGGTAGGTCAACTTACATCAATTGAAGACCACAATCTCACTCCAGCACAGGGGCACGTGACAGGGTATCCGCCAAAACATTCTCAATTCCCTTGATGTGTTTAATCGTCAAATTATAAGGCTGTAAGAACAATATCCACCTCATTAAACGTTGACTCGGACTCTGCAACGAATGAAGAAATGTCAAAGGATTGTGATCCGAATAAATGACAACTGGGGACCCTCCCCCAACATACACATCAAAATGTTGTAGTGCCCAAATCAGTGCCAGCATCTCCTTCTCAATAACAGAATAATTGAATTGATATGAATTAAACTTGCGTGAGAAATAACTTACTGGATGACTGATACCACCATGATGAGTCTGGAGAAGAACCGCCCCTGCTCCCACTTGACTTGCGTCAACCTGAATCTCAAACGGAAGACCACTTTGGGGCGCTGCCAAGACAGGGGCAGCAGTCAACAGCAACTTCACATTCTCAAATGCCCTTTGACAATGCGAAGTCCACTCAAATTTAGTGGAGTTCTTTAAGAGATTTGTCAAGGGGCAAACGACCGATGAAAAATTGGGGCAAAAACTGCGATAGTAACTAGCCATCCCAATAAACCTCATAAGCTCTTTTTTAGTACCTGGAATAGGGAAATTTTCTATCGCGCTCACCTTAGCGCGCAACGGGCGCACCAACCCTTGGCCCACCTCTTTTCCCAAATAAGAAACAGTTGCTCGTGCAAAGTCACATTTAGCTAAATTCACCGTCAAATTAGCCTCCATCAGACGACTAAATAAATCTCTTATCCGTGTCACATGCTGATCCCAGCTATCGCTGTAAACGATAACATCATCTAAATAAACAGCGCAACCTTCTAAACCAAAGACTATCCGATTCATTAATCTTTGAAATGTCGCAGGAGCATTGCGTAACCCGAAGCTCATAACGGAATAAGAGTACAACCCCGAAGAAGTTATAAACGCAGTTATCTCCTGTGCTCGAGGGTTCAGAGGCACCTGCCAGTACCCCTTAAGTAATAAGGGCAGTAATTCAAATTTACTGACATATTTCGCCGAGCCCACTTGATCTACGCAATCCTCCATCCTCGGGAGTGGAAAAGCGTCAGGTTTGGTGATTTTATTAATTTTTCTATAGTCCGTACAAAACCTAAACGTTCCATCCGGTTTCCTAACCAGCAAACACGGCGAAGCCCAACTTGAAGACGATGGTTTTGCAATATTATTCTTCAACATATACTGAATCTCTGACTCTAACTTCAACCGTTTTTCAAAAGGGACACGATAAAAGCGCTGGCGTATGTGTGAAGCATCACCCACATCCACATCGTGCTCTATTAAATGGGTTTTTGATGGAACATCCCCAAATAATAATGGAAACTCACATATCAACTGTGACAGCTCTTCTTGCTGCAAGACAGATAAATGAGACAACAAACTCTTTAAATCTTTTAGAGTCTCAGAATTTTTTAATCGAGGAAGCATTACTGCATCATCTAAAATCGTAACCTCTTCCTTCTCTCCCCCCAAAAACTGACCCTGCTTATCAGTCACAAGACTGACCACCGCGGATGATTTAACATCAGTTTGTTGACAATCGCGGGAGAAAAAAGGTTTCAATAAATTTACATGACAAACTTGGGTTATCTTCTTTCTGTCTGGGGTTGCAATTTCATAATTAAGATCGGACAATGAGCGCAAAACAGTGTATGGTCCCACAAATTTTGCACAAAACGGAGAGCCCACTAAAGGCAACAATGCCAAAACCTGATCCCCAGATTTAAATACCCGTTGTTCAGACTGACGATCAAACAACTTTTTCATCTTTGTCTGCGCTTTTTCCAAATTTTTCCGTGCTGCCTGACCAACCAAAAACAAACGTCTTCTGAAACCATTTACGTATTCAAGCAAACTTTTTGGTGGCTGTTTACCTCTTAACTGATCTCCCACAACGGCAAGCGGACCGCGCACCTTGTGTCCAAAAACTAAATCGTTGGGGCTAAAACCCAAACTAGACTGTGTAACCTCCCTTGCAGCTAACAAAAGCCAGGGAAGTCCTTCCTCCCAATCTCGATTTAATTCAACGCAATACGCACGTAAAAGGGACTTAAGCGTTTGGTGAAACCGTTCCAGCGCCCCCTGGCTTTGAGGATGGTACGCGCTGGAACGGTTATGTTGAACTCCCAACTGTTTTAAAATTTCCGCAAACATCTTAGACGTAAAATTCGTTCCCTGGTCACTTTGAATGACCTTAGGGATACCGAAAATTGAAATAAACTGAGACAGGGCTTTTACAACGAACCGAGTCGTAATATTATGCATCGCATAAGCCGCTGGATAGCGCGTACTTTGACACATTACCGTCAAGAGAAATTTACTTCCCGACTTCGAGGGAGGTAACGGACCAACACAATCAATTAATAGGTGTTCAAAAGGTTGCTCTACTGAAGGTATTGGATACAATGGGGCCGGTTTAAGTGGTTGATTAGGTTTTCCGGTCACTTGGCATGTATGACATGTTTTAATAAATCGCGAGATATTTTTCTTCAATAGTGGCCAATAAAAATGCCTCAAAACTCGGTCATATGTCTTTTTTACACCTAAATGCCCAGCTATATCACCATGAGCCAATTGGAGTACAACATCTCTGAATTTCTCAGGTACAACAACTTGAACCTGTGACTCACCACCACACTCTTCACTCTGGGCAAGCCACTTACGCAACAACACCTCATCATGCATAAAATATCCAGTTGCGGCACTCTCCACATCTTCTGGTCGGAGAACAGCAGCAAACAAACCCTTCAACCCAAGATCTTCCCTCTGGGCGATGACAAGTTCTGCACGAGAAATTTTAGACAAGAGAGACAATCCAGGAGCAACCGGTACGCTGGTATCACACAAATTAACCTCATTCAGTTTTTTTTTCTTAGACCGCGTCACAACACAAGACGCATACTCCACCTCTCGACACCCCTGATCGGGTAATGACATCGGAGTGACAATTGGTGAAGGAGACAGCACCGGCCACACACTCTCACCAGCCAAATTGTTGCCCAAAATGATGTCAACTCCCTCCACAGGCAAAGAAGGGCGCACTCCCATAGTCACTTCCCCATCGACCAACTGTGACTGCAAAACAAATTTATGCAAAGGTACAGACAACGTTTGAAGTGTAATCCCTCGAATTAAAACATTCTTATCAATATGTGAACTAGATGAAAAAGGCAGTACGGATTCCAAAATAAAAGACTCTGAAGATCCAGTGTCCCGCAAGACTCTTACCGGTACTCTCTCATGTCCATCTACAAGAGAAACAAACCCTTTCGACATAAATGGTCCATACCCTGTGTTGGGTTCATTTTCAAAACAACTCCTTTTTGTCACGGACAAATTACCTTCGACATCCCCAGGCATATGCGGTAGACAACTCATCAAAAGCACAGGCGCAGAATTTTTATTCTTGCCCCGTCCCTGTTTGCTTTTAAGTACTGGACATTCATTCTTCCAATGTCCAACTTCCAAACAATAACGACACATAGAATCAGATATCACCCTCCGAGAAGGTGCACCACGATCACGTTGTTGTGACAGTTTAAGATCAGAATGTCCATTTCCAAAACTCCCATAATTAAATCGATTCTTATGAGTCAGAACAAAATCATCTGCTAATGATGCAGCCTCAGTGGCAATACGAGGTTTATTTTCGTTAATATACACTGCAATTTGATCAGGAACGATATTTTTCAACTGTTCAATTATTATCATTTCTCGTAACTCACCAAATGTCTGTACCTTGGATGTCATACACCAGCGGTCAAAATGATTACTTAACTCCCGTGTAACCTCGACATGAATTTGTCTCTCACCTTTCCTCCAAGTCCGAAAACGTTGGCGATAAGCCTCTGGGACTAACTCAAAAGCTTTTAACACAGCAGATTTTACACTTTCATACTTCTTTCTGTCCTCTACTGAAAGAGCAGTATACGCTTCCTGAGCTTTGCCCACTAAAACAGATTGAAGCATAACTGTACGGTCGGTCTCCGGCCATCCCCGTTCGTCTGCTATGCTTTCAAATAATGAAAAGAAAACATCAGGATCTTTCTCATTAAAGACAGGCAACAATTTCAGACTACTAATTAAATTAAAAGAATAGTCTGCGTGATCACCAGATGAGCTCCCCTCACCTCGAAGTCTCAAGCTCTCAAACTTTAATTGAAACTCTTGATTTTGTCGCTCTACTGCTAATTTCTGCTCATTCTCATTTTTTCAAATTCCATTTCACGCTGTCTCATCACATCATCCAATTTACATTTTTCTAATTCTATCTCACGATCGCGCATCTCTTTTTCGTGCGATTGTTGTATTTTAATAAGCTCTTTCTGCTGCTCAAACGATAACCCAACGAATGAAATTGATTTCTGAGCTACATTTTTTCCAGACATAATTGGTAATATCTGAAGATCGCTCAATTTCTTTCTTACCATTTCTCGAACCTCGTCTTTTCTCAATCGCTTATCAACACCACTTAATTCATACCGTTCCACAATTTCCCACAGCTGTTTCTTCGAACACAGATTTAACAACTCATCTGACGGAGCTTTACAAAATTCTTCAATCGATGTCATAATGTAACAATACAAAACAACCAAATATATATAAAAAAAATAATTTAACCTACCTATAATTCTAATACCAATTCAGCTCAGGTAATTCTTACGGTCAAAATCTGTGCATCCATTCTCCACCTCCCCACCTAATCTTAACACAACCCACTAACTATCTATCACTTTTCTTCATGCGCTCCCGAGAGTCAAGCCCTTTGAAGCACCCAAATACCGCTGGCGCAGAACCAAACAAACAGTTCGGAACTAACACCACGGCAGTGCACTCGACCCAGGAGACACACAAAAATAACAAACTAAAAAAAAAAAAAAAAAAAAAAAAATCGCTACTAACTAACTGGGGAGTATAAAGAAATACACCATTTTAACCGCAAGAACTCACCTTTTCAATGCTGACCAAAATATGAACCAATGCTCCATACCGATCTTGTTTTGTTTTTTCCGCCTCAGTCTCTCCCACCTAACAAATAAGATACACAACCACTTATCAACCAAACAATTTTAAATTGGACGAGCCCCCATATGTTACACCTGGCTCAAAGATGTAACATAAAGGGAGACGACACAGCGGAATCACATTTTAACATAATATTTAATACAACAAAACATAAATACACATAATTGGAGCATGGCTCTGGCAAACTGCTCGAGCAACAAAGGAGCAGCCGCCCAACAAACTCTCGCACCAGGGTTAAATAACAGCCAAGACGAGCATCAGGTGTACTCCAATCACGCCTCAATCACAGAACCTGCCAATGAAAGGAAAGAAACCAAAACACCCAAACCAACACAATCCTAACACATGGAAACCCATTCCTTGAAGCTCTCTACACACTGTTCTTGAGCTAATCTGAAGGCCACACGAAGTTTGGAGGTCTGTAGCTATTGACTCTGCAGAAAGATGGTGACTTCTGCGCATTGTGCGCCTCAGCATGCACTGACCCCGCTCTGTGATTTTATGTGGCCTACCACTTAATGGCTGAGTTGCTGTTGTTCCCAATTGCTTCCAATTTGTTATCATACTATTAACAGTTGACTGTGGAATATTTAGTAGTGAGGAAATTTCACGAATGGACTTATTGCACAGGTGGAGTCTACATGCCTAGGTGCTTGATTTTATACAACTGTGGCCATCGAAGTAATTGGAACACCTGAATTCAATGATTTGAAGGGGTGTCCCAATATAAAATAAATAAATAAACAATACTAGGAGAATAGTTTCAACGTGGTTTATTGGATAGTGTACATACTTCTCCTATGACATGCTAACCTTATAACATGGTTATCAGCATTAAAAGTTAAATATCATTGCTGCTTTATACAGTGCACATTTTTTTTGGAAAGATGAAAATAACTACGTTTTCATCAGTTATTTTGTCTACAGGTCACTACATTTTTTACAGATTTCTGCTCATTCTAAATCAAATACAGCCAGAACTGTAAGATTACATTTGTTTGGATGCATTAGTGAGATCGCAATTCCGTGTCTGAATAAGTGCTATCTGTTTAAAATGTGCTTTCACCCAATCATATTCAATAGCCTATCTAGAAGATACAAACAAATTCCTTTGGAACTATAACCTCTAGCAGCCGCTCATGTCCATCGCCTTCGTCATAACCTTCAAATTTTTTTCCGGATTTGAGTGATCCATCTGTATCATCTCAGCGAAAGGTGTTTAATGTGTGAATTCTTGCTAAAAATGCAGTTCTGAAATAGGCCGTTGGCATGTATTGTACTCGTGATGGAGCAGTAGTGGAGCGCTCTTTGCACTCCATTCAAAATCACGCCGCTCCAATCCTCGCTTCACTCCCACTCTAGCCTGGTTAAAACCAGACCATTCTCAGTAGTAACTGAGTTATGGTCTGGCAAAGCTTCATTAATAACTCATTTCCAAAGGGGTGTCACCAACGGACATCGCTCAAATGCCTCTGGGCGCAGTTGGATAGACCTAAACCCAATCAGAGCGATCGTCATCGTGTAAAGCCATATGCTGCGTCCCAATTCGCCTAAGTTACACTACGCCATAAAAGTATGTACTCTTTTTTTTTTTTTTGATTCTTTATTTATTAAACATTTTGTGTATATAACTATTTACAACAAAGCCCAAGATCGCCCATAACTGTAAGGCTAAGTATAAATACATAGAATAAATAAATATGACAAGAAATTAAAATAGAATTGACCCAAACTTAGAAGGATCTCAAAAACTTCTTGATAGTCTCAATAAGGTCCAACCAAAATTGTATTGTTTTTCTATTGGCTCCGAGCACTTTAGCTGTGGTACATTCCAGAAGGGCAATGTCCAGTATATATGACATCCAGATAGACATAGCTGGGGTAGTTGGTTCCAACCACAGCTTTAGGATAACCTTTTTAGCAGCAGTAACGACAACGGACAGAATGCTCCTTTGATTGACAGACAGTGACAGCGAGGAATCATCCAGCAGAAGGAAAATCAGAGGGTCCTTTTGGATCGGAATCTTCAGAAGATCTGTCAGTTAGTCCTGGACTGAGGACCAGACTGACACAATTTGAGAACAGTCCCAGAACATATGCATATATGTACCTAAATTTTTACTATTACACAAGTGACAAAAAGGATCAGATTTTCTTTTCATTTTATATAGTAAACAGGGTGTGGCATATGCCTTATAAATTAACTTAAAATGCATCATTTAGTGAGCCGGATTTGTTGAGGTAGCAAAACAATTCCCCCAGACAGTTTCCCAGTCAATCCCAGTGTTAAGTTGTCTCTCCCAGAAGTCCTCAGTCGGAATGTTTGAGTACTGTCGTACCACAAGCGATTTATAAATTATGCTAACAATACCCCTAGAAGCCATACTGGAATCTATCCAGTCTATCATAGGATGAGAAGATATTTTATTCGACCAGGATACTCCATATGCTTTTAGCGCAGATCTCAATCTTAGATACAGAAAGAAGGAAAATCCTGGAAGAGAGAATTCATCCTTTAGAATCTGAAAGGACTTAAGTCCATAACCACTGTACAAGTCTTTCAGGGTATAAACCCCACAATTAACCCAGCATTTGGAAACAAAGGGTTTATTACCCGTACAGAGATTACTATTATGCCAAATGGGGGTAGAGTCACAGTAGGAATCTGAAGCTCCCATGATCTTTTCTGCCATTCTCCATGTTTTGATAGAATGGCATATAATTGGACCAAACTTTTCCAGAGCTTTCTTAGGTATTCCAGTAAAAGGTAAATCCTGTAGACGCAATGGGTAAATAATATTAGTCTCTAGGGCCCGCCATGGCACAGGGGAGTCAACATCCATCCATGTCCTAAGTGGTCTCATTTGGTATGCTAAATAATAGGACCAAAAATCTGGTAGCGATAAGCCTCCATGAGGTTTTAGCCTGTGCATCGATTTGAGTCGAATTCTAGGCCGTTTATAATTCCATAAAAATATTTTACTGCTGTACGAAGATCAATAAAATAACCAGTAGGTGGTGCCAGAGGTAAAGTTGAAAATAAAAAGCTCAGCCTCGGAAGTGTATTCATCTTAATAGTGGCCATCCTACCGTGAAGAGCCAAGCAGAGTGGAGACCAACACAGAAGATTGCTTGAAATCTTATCCAGAAGAGACTGGTAGTTCCACTTAGAAATGCGAGATAGTGAACAGAAAATTCTAATCCCAAGATAATTAAACTGGTCGCTGACTGGAACCATAGTGGGTAAGGCCTGAATCTCTGATTTAGCTGCTAAGTTAAGGGGTAAAAGTATGGATTTGCTCCAGTTAATTTTATAACCGGACAGCTTACCAAATGTATCAAATAATTTTAAGCATTCTCTGACCGAATCTGTGATATTTGATAGATACAACAGAATGTCGTCAGCATAGAGTGAAATCTTATGAGACGTATTCATACAGCTTATAGGGACTATTGCAGAGCATTGTCTAATCGCTTGGGCCAAAGGCTCTAATGATAAATTAAAAAGCAAAGGTGACAGGGGACATCCTTGGCGAGTGCCCCTGCCAAGACGGAAGGAAGGAGAAATATGAGGGCCAGTAAGAACTCTGGCTGAACAATCAAAATAGATAGTTTTGACAGCTTGCACGAAAAAAGAACCAAACCCAAAACACTCCAGGACAGACCAAAAAAATTTCCACTCAATTGTATCGAATGCTTTCTCTGCATCCAGAGAAAGGACTGCAGAGGAAGCTGTATAGGTGTCTGCTAGTTGAATAATATGAAGAAGTCTACGTATATTGTCCGCAGCAAATCTCCCCCTTAAAAAACCCG
Source organism: Scardinius erythrophthalmus (assembly GCF_964197995.2). NCBI lineage: Eukaryota > Metazoa > Chordata > Actinopteri > Cypriniformes > Leuciscidae > Scardinius > Scardinius erythrophthalmus. The sequence goes on along the minus strand of NC_138238.1, from coordinate 25,756,956 downwards.
ACTGATCATACTTGATCAAGTCTCCAACACACTGATCCAATCTTAAGGCCAAGACTTTTGCTAACAGCTTTGAATCTGTGGATAGAAGGCTAATTGGCCTATAGCTAGAACACTCAAGTGAATCCTTCCCTTTCTTCAAAAGCAAAGATATTAAAGCTGTATTTTGGTCCCTGTGCAGAGCCCCTTTTTCTAAAGCAAAATTAAAAGAGTTAAGTATCAAGGGAGCAACTATGTCCCATAATGCCTTCAATAGCTCCGGGGGAATCCCATCTAACCCAGGGGCTTTATTACTGTTCATGGAGTCCAGGGCAGACTTCAATTCTTCAATTGTCAAAGGGCTGTCCAATATATCACGCTGAGAATCATTTAATTTGGGAAGATCTAAATGTTTAAGGAATAAATCAAAATTTGTTGGGTCAGTGTTGGATTCTGACATGTACAATTGTTTATAATAGGATTCAAATATTCTATTAACATCCTTAGGTTGAGTATACACTGAACCCTCATGCCTAATAGCAGATATGCTGGCCTTAGATTCATTGTCCTTCAACCTCAAAGCCAAAAGCTTAGATGGACGTTCTCCATTGAAATAATAAGACTGTCTAGTACGGTGTATGAAAAATTCAGCTCTGTGCAAATATATTGATTTTAATTCTGATTTAAGGACGTTAACTTCTTTGGCTTTGGTCTCACAAAATGTACCTTTTAGTTCCTTCTCTAGTAGATCAATTTGTTTTTCTAATTAAATTTTACGACTCTCTCTACGCTTTTTACTGAAAGATGAATAACTTATACATTTACCCCTAACAAAACATTTAGTGGTTTCCCACAATACTTGGGGGTTAGAAGCTGAGTCCCTGTTAATCTGCAAAAACTCCTTCAAAGAGTTACATAATTCAGCCACAAATGTACTATCCTTTAACAAGGAAGTATTAAACCCCCAGCGATTGTGTCTGGAGCCCAATGATACAGGAGTTAAAGTAATTATTGGGGAATGATCAGATAAAAGAAGTGCCAGAATATCCACTTTACTAATATAGGGAATTAGAGAAGGAGATATAAGTAAATAGTCAATCCTTGAGTAGCTCTTATGACGAGCTGAAAAGAATGTATAATCCCTGGAACCATCATTTTGTAAACGCCAAACATCACATATGTTAGAATGTCGCAAAAATGAGTTAAAACAACCAGAAATCCTTGAATCAGCTTTAGAGGCATGAGATCTATCTAGCTGAGGATCTAATACAGCATTAAAATCGCCCCCTAACACCACGAGACAGTCCTCCAAACTCACAACTAAACGTAGTAATTCTTGAAAAAATACCGGATCACCCTCGTTGGGTGCATAAACAGACACAAAAGCGTATTTATTTAGTATTATTTAGAGAACCAACAACATAGGTAATTTGGCCTTCTTTATCCCCACCAGAACGTATAACAGAAAAGTTAGTAGAACGCCTAGACAATATCAGCACCCTTTTAGATTTATTGACGGCCGAAGAGGAGGAAATAATTTTAAAGTATCTATTTTGAAAGCGATGCATGTCAGCTGACTTCAAATGAGACTCTTGTATAAGGGCAAAAGAGACCTTTTTACATCTTAGATAATCTAAGCATTTGGTCCGTTTGATGGGGCTATTTAACCCACTAACGTTCCATGACAATATATGTAAAGCCATAATTTAATGAGTAAAAGCTATGCAGACCAAACAGAACGAGGCGGGAGGACCAAAAAGTAATCCCCAGGAAAGACAGTGGGCGGCAATCAGAAAATATGCAATATACATACATGAATGCATATAAATTCTACGCATATAAAAGTATGTATAAAACAAATTAAACTTACGTGGGCGGACTTGGGCATGGAACAGAAAAACACAAACAAGAACAGTAAAAGAACGGGCAGCAAACAAAGAGTTAAAACACACTCTTCTACCTGCCCTTAACGCAACAGTCTTTGGATACGCGGCCAACTAGCAGTCCGGCTCATCCGTCAACACCTGACCTGACCCGGTCATTTTTCGGATGAACAAAAAGAGAATCAATCCGTCTCAGTAAGGTCCTCCATGGGAACTGCAGATTCATGCTCCTTCTCTTCGGATTCTTGCGACATGACCGCCTCTGCTCCCTTCCGGGAAGATTTTACGATGGGATTCATATTAAGGATGAACTTTTCAACCTCCGCCGGTGTCTCAAGCAGTGAGATCTTCCCTCGGTGAGTAACTTTAACTACCGCGGGATAGAGCAAAAAAGACGTAATTCCCGACTGGGTTAGCTTCTTCCTCGCCAATGCCATCGCTCTCCTCTTAGATGCAGTGTGAGTGCTGTAGTCTGGGAAGAAAAGCAGTGAAGACCCATTATGAAGAATTTGTCCAGCGGCACGGGCTCCATTCAGGATCGCATTCCGATCTTGATACCGCAGCATCTTAAAGATGAACGTACGCGGGGTAGATTTTACACGCTCACCGCTGTATATACGGTGAGCTCTTTCAATCTCCAGTACTTTCCCAGACAGCAAAATGAATTTGGGCCAGATTTGGGCCAGGTCTTCATTAACATTTGGCCCAGATCCGCTAAACGGACCTGGAACGGGCTCATCCTTTCCAACGGCCCAATGCCGGAACAGGTTGGATTTACGGATCAGAAACAGATCTGGGCCAGAACTGGACCAGAACAGTTGTTAATGCCATGACGTGTGGTGCAGATCTGGGCCAGATCTGCGAATCATATTTTACATCTGGGGCTCATCTGGCCCTGGTCCGTTATTCACATGCTATCAGACCCAAACACCACAATTTGTAATTTTCAAAATAGTTTATTTTAAAAAGGCAAAAGAAACTAACATTTGGTCATATAAAATTTTGTATATACACACTCACGTCTCAATGTCATTGTTATTAATGATATAAGAGTCCAAATCATATCTAAAGACTTAAAGCTCTTTTCACATGGACCTCTAAAACAACTGAAATGCTGCCCTACGCTCTAAATCGAACAACCATCTGTAAAAATCCAGAAGCACAAAAAAACATTTTGTACGTATATATATATACACACATATCATATATATCTATATCATATCTAGAGATTTGAAGCTCTTTTCACATGGACCTGTAAGAAATTAATTTGGAAAAACTCAAACGCTGCCCTGCGCTCTCATGAACCATCCAGTAAACATCCAGATGCACAAAAAAACAAAACAATAATCAGTCATTTATTACATTTTGTATGTATATATATATATATATATATATATATATCTCATATCATATCTATATATATATATATATATATATATATATATATATATATATATATATATATATCTCATATCATATCTAGATATATATATATCATATATATATATATCATATCATATCTAGATATATATATATATATATATCATATCATATCATATCTAGATATATATATATCATATATATCTATATCATATCTAGATATATATATCATATACATCTATATCATATCTAGAGACTTGAAGCTCTTTTCACATGGACCTGTAAGAAACTCATTTGGAAAAACTCAAACGCTGCCCTGCGCTCTCATGAACATCCATCCAGTAAACATCCAGATGCACAAAAAAACAAAACAGTAATCAGTCATTTATTACATTTTGTCATATATATCTATATATCATATCTAGATATATATATCATATATATCTATATCATATCTAGATATATATCTATCATATCTAGATATATATATCATATATATCTATATCATATCTAGATATATATCATATATATCTATATCATATCTAGAGACTTGAAGCTCTTTTCACATGGACCTGTAAGAAACTCATTTGGAAAAACTCAAACGCTGCCCTGCGCTCTACAGTAAACATCCAGGTGCACAAAAAAAAAATCAAGTAAAACCTAGTGAACTCTGCGTTCTTATCCAATTTACTGGTCATTAGGTGGATGTGACCTGGCACGGCGGCCACCCCCGCGGTCGCATGCAAGATTAAACCACCTGATGGCGTAATGGTTTATTTCAGTGTCTGTAGCTTTGTCGGACATACGATTTTTCCTCACTGCTCCTGTAAAACGTACAAAAAGCAAAGAAAAAGATTAATTATTAGAATCAATATTAAAAAATTCTTTATTACATGACATTATAGTAAAATGCTTGTACAAATAAATAATAAATATGACTAAAGTGTGGAGTGAGTAGTATGAAGGTAAACAGTAGCAAAACTCAAGAGCACACAGATGTGAATTTGAGAACTCGTACAATACATATTCGTACTTGTATGTGAACATTATAGGTTTTCACATTGGAGCTGTGAGTGTTAAAGTAAAAATCTTAGGTTGAATATTGAAATTTGCACTCACAGACAATAGACAGAATACAGATTTGTGACTATTGTATGAAAGTGCAAATTTTAATATTCAACTTCTATTTGACAAGTTTTTTACATTTCACATTTCAGCTCCGTGAGTGTAAATGTTCACGTACAATGTTCATTGTACAAGTGAGTGAATGGATGAGAGAAGGAGATTGAGTAAAGACTGAGTGAAAGGAATATATATATAATACTTACGAGTCATAATGGCCTTGGTTGCCATCTCACTGAATTTTCTTTTGTTGTTCATCCCTTTCCAATTGATTGATTTGGCTACACTGTCGGCAAAAATGTGTGCCAAAATGTTAAATATTATGTTTTTTGTGTCTCTTTCCCCAATGGAGGCCAGCATCCCCACCTGTGGAAACAAGAGACTAAATTAGTGAGAAGTAAGAGATTGATAAATGATAGAGAGGTATGGGCAACATAGCAATGGGTGCTTAGATGTTATATAAGCATAAATACCAAGTGCTGTTTTTTGGCTGTGTTTCCTGGGTTTTTCAACCATCCTTCGAAATGATCAACCTCCTCGAGGGAGGCTAGGGGCAAAGAGATCTCCTCCGGAATGTCCACAACAGGCTCAGCAGGTGCCATTCTGGCCATGATCACACTCACATTCAGTGAAAGCTGGTTCATCTGTTGTTTCATGGTCTCCATTAGTGTCAGCATGTGGAGGTCAGCAGCTACAAAAGCACCAAATTTAGAGACATGATATGAATTCTAAATGCAACAAAAGCAGACAACGCAGAAAATACTAAATAACTGAATTGAAATAATTTTTTAGAAGCATTGTTTTAATGTTTCTGAGTGAGTTTCTCAATGTTAAAATAATTTGGTTTTGTTTAAATGGTTCATGTGATTCAACATTAGCCGCTTTCTGACCAAGTAGTTACAGGCTTAATGTCTCGTTGACCTACATTAATGACAGTAAAAAAAGAAGAAAATCTCTTGTTAAACAAGTGTTTGAAGCTGCTTTTGATTTTCACACATGGCAGAGTTGTACATTTAGTCATTTAGCAGACGCTTTTATCCAAAGCGACTTACAAAATTAGGATGAAATTAAGCGAGTCATCGTGACGAGGCAAAAAAAACGCAAGAAGTGCTCAAAACAAAGTGGAGACATTGCTCAGGAACGTATAAGACAGACAAGGAAGGGAGAAGGACAGGTAAGGGAATTTTTTTTTCTTCTATGGGGTATAGTGCTTGCGAAAGGTTTTCAATTGTCTTTTGACTGCTTTACGGATGACGGTGGGGAGATCATTCCACCAGCATGGAACTGTGAAAGAGAATGTTCTGAAGAGTGATTTTTTGGTTCTTTGTGATGGTACAATGAGTCAACTAAAGACTGTTATTATTAGGCTTATATTTTTTTTTTATATTTTAGTGTTAATAGTTATTATAGGGTATATACGTTTTGTTAATCTGCTATGGAAACAAAATAGCATACAGACTACAGGTGTTCCATGTGTGTTTGGTCAATCAGCGTACACAAACGTTGTGGGTAGTTTCTATAGTGCTGGTTTAGACCCTACTCTGAAGTAGGAGTTAAATTAGTTCCTCCAAATGGAGTTCCTAAAACTAATATCGTTCCTAGTTGGCATGTTCGCACCGCAGGAACATCCGGGAACTTTAGCCAATAGTTCTAGGAACTGTGAAAAGGTTCCTTCAGTCGGAAAGCGGCTATTGTGTAAGCATGTTTAATTGCGCAATAATTCACTTACGTGTACAGACGATTGGGTCCTTCCCAGAACGCCCCATGTTCAAGCTGGGCATGAATACTTCAGTTGCTCTTTCTCTATAGCTAGTTGTTAAACCATCAGATGACATCCCAGTAGGTGGATGGCATAGAGACATATCGGTGTTCTGAGAAGAACAGAAGTAAGGAGGTTGGAATGGCTGCTGAGTAGGAGGTGTAAAAAATGAGGCGGGCCTTGAAGGAGAGCATGGTGGAGGTGGAGAAAATGAGGATGGCTCTGGAGGGGTGAGTGGTGGAGGTGGAGAACAGGAGGTTGGCCCTGGGGGGGGTGGTAGTGGAGGTTGGGCAAAGTAGGATGGCCCTGGAGCTGGTTGGTTGCTAAACATAAAACATAAGGGAAGGTTATAATGGAGATATTTCAGTGACATTTCAAACAGAAGATTTCTAAAAAAGAATAAACATTTGAAAAAGCATTAGTTTCATTTACAGATAAAGCAATCACATTAGGAACATTCCACAAATGCCCAACACCTTAGGCCTAAAATGAAAAAAGGCTAAAACAAACTTGCCCTCTAATAGAATAGATTTCATCTCATATTTATTTACATTAGAGATTAGATAATAGAGATTGAACTAATAGAGATTGAACAGGCTACTCCAACCCATGTAGCGCGCACACACCAGATAATCCATGTTAGATAGATATACTTACCTCAGAATAACTAGAGTATCTATCTATCCATGATTATTTGGGTTGCTATATTAAATTGCTATCATTGTCTCCATGACAGAGACGCCCTGCCACCTCCACCAAATTTAAGGCCTTAAATTTAAAGTTCAGGATTTAAGACTTTTTAAGACCCCGCGGAAACCCTGATTAGGGATGTCAAGGATTAATCAACGATCGATTAGTTCTCGATAATAAATTAAACTAGATTTTAAAAAAATTATCTATGCCCACCATTTATTAAATTTATTTACCATCGTGATGTTAATGAGGGTCCTGAAGAAGGCCGATGTTGAATCGATGATGTGGGTGCTTTCCTAGATGCAGGCTCTCTGTCACTGTCGTCTTCAGTATCACCGTAATGGTGCCTAATTTTTAGGAGACACATTCACTTAGACTGACACTTGCACTTTCACACAGAACACACCAAAACTACATAAATCATCACATCACTTGGCACTTGCACTTTCACACACTAGCACCTTTAACACTAACACTGTGAACACTTTGCACTTATACTCCCCTCTTTTGCCATTTATTAAATTACTTTCCTGATCTTTCTTTCTTTCACCCCATGTACACAAAAGTTGAACATTCAAATTCTAATTCAGTACATGTCTAACATTACATTTCTATGTACATGACAAATAAAATCTATGTATTATATCCATTTAAACCTGACAAATATCATAAACATGATTCTCTCTTACAAAGGTTTAGGTGTTCTTTTGCCTCGACCAACTTCCTCATTTTCATCATCGGTGTCTAGCTCCGATGTGTCACATGTCAGTGACTGTTTCATTCCTTGCCAGGCTGACTGGAAGTCACCTAAAAGAACATTTGCATAAGTAAATCATCGGGAAAGACACAGTACAAGGTAATAATAACAACTAGGCGATTAAAAAATCTATACCATATGTCTTCAATAGTCTGACAGGATGTTTCGACCATTTGTGGCCTGGCACTTCAGCGAACTTCACAGCTTTGTTAATCCTCTCATCGCTTGTGTAATTTGGCCAGAAAGTAAAACCGTCATTGTACCATGATTGAGGCACCACAGACACAGACTTCTTGGCATCAAAATATTGCACAACACAGAACATTCTTTTGAGAGAGAGAGAGAGAGAGAGAGAGAGAGAGAGAGAGAGAGAGAGAGAGAGAGAGAGAGAGAGAGAGAGAGAGAAAATGAAAATAGCATTAGCCATTTATGGTGCCTGGATGGTGAATACTTTTCATAAACACTGTATATTGCTGGTGTGTCTGTTGTGTATGCATGTTTATTAACAAAATACATTTTACTGGTGTCATGAAAGTGTACTTACTTACATGTGCATAAAAGAATTGACGTAATGTAGATGAAGATGCTTAAAACTCAAATCTAACAATTACTAAGATCAGACTATCAGCTGTAGTACCATCCAACCCAAAAATTAAAAACAAGAATTGATCAAACAACTGATCCTACTTCCAAAAAAATAAATAAATAAAAAATTCAAGCCAACTACTTTATCGTTTCACAGAATGTAGAATTGGTATGGATACAAAACCTCTTCGATGGGGAAGTAATACACATTTATATGCAACTGCACAAATGTTGGCATACATGTATTGTTCTGATAATTGAGAGACACTGTAGATATTCAGAAATTCTGAACTGAATGGATAGGTAAAAAAGATGGACTTATCAGAAAACCTTCTATAAACCAAGTAGATCCCATCATGACACTCAACAATATTGTCAATCTGACAAATATCACCAGCAATGGCAAATATATTGTTTCCTGTTGAGACTTTGATAGTCCACTTGTTAGAAACCATTTGGCTGTACTGCCCTTTAACCTTTCTAGAGGCAAGCTCATTTGGAACCGGTCCAACAAAATGTGGCTTTTTCAAAGAGACCGGTGTTCTATCAATGATTTGATTCTGTTGATTTTGCTCAGACAATCGACGTAGCATTTGGGCAAGGGGGCGTTGGGGTTTTCTGACAAGTTTTTTGAGTTTCTGCAAGTGGTTCTCATACGGAAAAGCTGAAATATTGTCGAGACAACCATGCTTTCTCACATCTTGGGCTAAGTGTACTAGTGAATGCACATTGTACACAATTGCCTCCTTGCCATATATTTCGCCAAAATGTGTCACAAACATATGGAGCAATCTTTCAGCATACTGCCAGTGAATCAAGGACAAGGTTGGGCTGACTAAAATGGCAATGCTGGAAAACAGCAGCATAAAATTTTTGTAAATATTTGTGTCCAAGTATGAAGGCAGAATGACAGGTCCGATGTACAACAAAAACATCCTTAATTCTGTTGCCTTCCACCTGTCAATGTCCCTCAATGTTCTGGGTTTTCTTGCAAATTCCAAAGGAATGTAGTTGCGTAAGCCTGTTAAACTGTCAGACATCCGGTCAACAATCGAAGCAGGTAAACGGAATCTGAGAGCTCCTCTAAGCCAAATGTTCAGAAGCTTCCTAACGACACCTAAACAAACAGAATGCATATAATCACCTGGAAACTGAGATACCATCCCTACATTCAACCCCTGGAAAGGGTTAGGGCCCTGGTGATGTTCTTCATTATGTTTTTGGGCAAAGGATTCATCTGTCCTGAGTGGGAAAGAGACTAAGATTGACTAAGGCTGATCGATTGCTCCTGTCTGCCTCGCTGCCTGCTGTGAGTGTGTTTGTTTGATTCGGTGTGATAAGCTCCGTCTTAGCCATATATTTCTTTGTTTTGAACCATCATTTTACTACCATTTCTAGTTGTTTATACTACTACATTTTACCCAACATCTCAGATTAACCTGACATCGCTAGCTTTTGTTATTAGTACTACTAGCACAAAACGCTAGTAATTCGCTAGCCTGCTAACGCGCCACCCGTGCGCTCAGCTATTTTATTTATTTATTTTTCTCTCGCGCGTCCGCGCCTTTGAGTTCATAAAAAGCTCAGGTGAGTAAGAATCACTCAACAAACACGATGAGTAATGTCTTGTCCTGTTATTGTCACTTGCACTTCATGTCACATGTTTAGTATAGGCTTCTCTGTCGACAATATAGGATTTATATGTGATAAATGTAAGGAGACAGTTAGGTTGACAGAGAAGATTTCAGAATTAGAAACACGCATCCAAACTTTAATTGAGGATAGTAAGAGTGCTAGTGCTTTAGATGTTTTGGATGCGCATAGAATAGAGAACTCTTTACATGACGCGGTTCTGGCTGAAGTAGAGCCCGTGCAGCCGGGCAAATGGGTGACAGTGAGGGATCGCTCTAGTCGCGGATCTAAAAACCACTCTTCCGTTCCGATTACCATAACAAATCGATTTGCCCCGCTCAGTGAAACACCCACTGAGAATGATTGTGCCCTAGTTATTGGAGATTCTATTACACGGAACGTGAAAATAGAGACACCAACCACCATAGTCACATGTTTGCCGGGAGCCAGAGCGCCTGACATCAAAGCAAATTTAAAAGTGCTGGCTAATGCTAATCGTAAATTCTCTAAGATCATTATTCATGTCGGCACTAATGATGTTCGACTACGCCAGTCGGAGATCACCAAAATTAATATTAAAGAGGTGTGTGAACTTGCAAGTACGATGTCAAGGACTGTAATTTGCTCTGGCCCCCTTCCTGTTCGCAGGAGTGATGAGATAGTTAGTAGATTATGTTCGCTTAACGGTTGGCTGTCTCGGTGGTGTCCGCTTAATAATATAGAATTCATAGACAATTGGAAAAGTTTTTGGGGCAAACCTGACCTGTTGAAAAGAGATGGTATTCATCCCTCCTGGGATGGTGCTGCTCTTCTCTCTAGTAATATGGCTCATAGTCTTAGAGCTCAAACATGACAATCTGGGGCTCAGGTCAGGAAGCAGACAGACTGGCTAAACCGACCGTCTGCTAGCGGCCTCGCGTCACCAAGGTCAGATAAATCCTATCACATAGAGCCTCTTTCACCTAGCTATCATTATATAGAGACTGTGTCTGTTCCCCGAATTTGGAAATCCAAAAAACGTTTAAACCCAACTAAGGTTAAAAATTTAATTGATGTTCAACAAATAAAAAACAGCTATAATACAGATGAGCAAATGCTAAAGCTTGGGTTGCTGAATATTCGATCGCTTACTTCAAAAGCACTCGTTGTTAACGATATGATTTCAGATAATAACCTAGATGTGCTGTGTTTGACAGAAACCTGGCTAAAACCAAACGATTACATTACTTTAAATGAATCAACCCCGCAAGATTACTGTTATAAACATGAGCCTCGTCTGAAACGCAAAGGGGGTGGTGTTGCTGTAATCTATAGTAATAGTTTCAAAACCACTAAGAAATCAAGTTTTAAATATAATTCTTTTGAAGCATTGGTGCTTAATGTAAAAATATATAGTGTAAACGATAAATCACGTTTGAGATTTGTGCTGGCTACTGTATACAGGCCACCAGGGCACCATACAGACTTTATCAAAGAATTTGCGGACTTTCTATCAGAATTAATATTGACTGCAGATAAAGTACTAATTGTTGGTGATTTTAATATACACATCGATAATGAAAAAGATGCATTGGGATTGGCATTTAAAGACATTGTAAATTCAATTGGAGTTAGACAACACGTGTCAGGACCTACTCATCGTCGTAATCATACTCTAGATCTAATATTATCACACGGAATAGATGTGGATGCCGTTGAAATTCTGCAGCAGAGCGATGACATCTCAGATCATTATTTAGTCTCGTGTAATTTGCATTTAGCCAAGGCTGCAAAGCCGACTCCGTGTTTCAAATATGTGAGACCTATCACTTCTGCTACTAAAGATTGCTTTATTAATAATCTTCCTAATCAGTTTCATCATCTCAGCATCTCAGATAGCTTAGAAGAACTAGATATTACAACAGAAACGTTTAACTCTCTCTTTTCCAGCACTTTAGACACAGTTGCTCCGTTGCGCTTAAAGAAGATTAAAGAAAATAGTCCAACGCCGTGGTACAACGAGCACACTCGGGCCCTTAAGAGAGCAGCCAGAAAAATGGAGCGCAACTGGAAGAAAACAAAACTAGAGGTATTTCGCATTTCATGGAAAGAGAGCTCAATTACTTACAGAGAGGCTTTAAAAGCTGCTAGATCTGCTTATTTTTCAACCCTATTAGAAGAAAATAAACATAATCCTAGGTATTTATTTGAAACGGTGGCTAAACTAACGAAAAATAAAGCTTCAAGCACCGAAGTTTCCAAGAAACACAGCAGTAATGACTTTATGAACTTCTTCACTTATAAGATTGATAATATCAGGGACAAAATTATAACTATGCAACCGTCTACTACAGTATCGCATCAGGCAGTGCACTGTAGTCTCCCTGAGGAAAAATTTGATTCATTCGTTGCTATAGGAGAGGAAGAATTTACTAAACTCATTAAATCATCTAAATCTACAACATGTATGTTAGACCCTATACCGACTAAGCTACTGAAAGAAATACTTCCAGAGGTCATAGATCCTCTTCTTAATATCATTAATTCATCTTTGTCTCTAGGATACGTACCAAAAAACTTTAAGCTGGCTTTGATTAAACCACTTGTTAAAAAAACGCAACTTGATCCTTCAGAATTAGTCAATTACAGGCCGATCTCGAATCTACCTTTTCTGTCAAAGATATTAGAAAAGGCAGTATCCTCACAACTGTGTTCCTTTCTTGAAAGAAATGATATCTGCGAGGATTTCCAGTCCGGATTTAGACCGTACCATAGTACCGAAACAGCTCTCGTTAGAGTCACAAATGATTTGCTCTTATCATCCGATCGTGGTTGTATCTCTCTATTAGTGTTACTCGATCTTAGCGCTGCATTTGACACCATCGACCACAACGTTCTTTTAAATAGATTAGAACATTATGTTGGCATTACGGGAAATGCACTAGCATGGTTTAAATCATACTTATCTGACCGTTATCAGTTTGTAGCAGTAAATGATGAGATGTCTCATCGATCACAAGTTCAGTATGGCGTACCACAAGGCTCAGTACTAGGACCGCTGCTGTTCACTCTGTACATGCTACCCTTAGGAGATATCATTAGGAAACATGGCATTAGCTTTCACTGTTATGCCGATGATACTCAGCTCTATATTTCTTCAAAACCTAACGAAACTTATCAATTCACAAAATTAACGGAATGCATAGCGGATATAAAAAATTGGATGACTTGTAATTTCCTACTTCTAAATTCTGAAAAAACAGAGTTTCTAATTATTGGACAAAAAACTTCCTCACGTAATAACCTAGAATACTGTCTAACACTTGATGGCTGCTCTGTTAAGTCTTCGTCGTCGGTTAGGAACCTGGGTGTGCTCTTTGATACCAATCTTTCATTTGAAAGTCACGTGTCTAGTATCTGTAAAACTGCATTTTTCCATCTTAAAAATATATCTAAATTACGTCATATGCTCTCATTGACAAATGCGGAACAATTAGTTCATGCGTTCATGACCTCAAGGCTAGATTATTGTAATGCTCTACTAGGTGGTTGCCCTGCACGCTTAATAAACAAACTACAGCTGGTTCAAAACGCAGCAGCTCGAGTTCTTACCAGAACCAGGAAGTATGACCATATTAGCCCAGTTCTGTCAAAACTGCATTGGCTCCCTATTAAACATCGCATAAATTTTAAAATATTGCTGATTACTTACAAAGCACTGAATGGTTTAGCTCCGCAGTACTTGAGCGAGCTCTTAACGCATTATAGTCCGTCACGTCTATTACGATCTCAAAATTCCGGCCAGTTGATTATACCTAGAATATCAAAATCGACTGCTGGCGGTAGATCCTTTTCCTATTTAGCACCAAAACTCTGGAACAGTCTTCCTACCATTGTCCGGGAAGCAGACACACTCTGTCAGTTCAAAGCCAGATTAAAGACACATCTCTTTGACCTCGCTTTCACATAATACATTATAGACTTCTATAATTTAATGTTATGCTGCATAGACTAGGTCAGCCGGAACCGGGAACACTTCCCAAAAATCCTGATGTACTCGTTACATCATGAGAAGAATGGCATCTACGCTAATTTTAGTGTCTGTGTTTATCCCAAGGTTTTTCCTGCAGCCTGCCGGATCCAGGCCGTATCCAGATCTGACGAAGGACCTTCACCTGGACCGATGACAACGCAGTGCTGAAGTGCCAACTAGTCTCTCCCTATGGAGGATCCCACTACCACTCTACAGATAAGGCGTTGTTGGGAAAATTCGTCTCGCGGTCCTACCCCAAAGCAACAAATAAAATTCCTTATCAAAATTTATAAGGAAAAACAAGTATTTTGTTTAGGCTTGGCTTGTAGGGATTTCCAAACCTGCGTATATTCAAACGCACATAACTATAGAACCCATTCTAAATGCGCATGTGACCGCCATCAGCGTTTCTCACAGGTTCGCGTTTAAAGTCTGTGTAGAGAGAATGGTGTCGTCTTAGCGGCCCCTAATTTAATAACAAATGATCATTGCGACGGAACCAAATCAATTAAAACTAACTTTAGATGGAAATAACTTAACTCTGCTGTAAAGCCGAAACAATCTCTGTTACCTTAAATTATACGCTTATCTCTGTAAAGCTGCTTTGAGACAATCTACATTGTTAAAAGCGCTATATAAATGAAGATGACTTGACTTGACTAAGGGAAAGGTCATTCTGCCAGACAGATACTCTCCTTTCTGGCCACATTTATCACATCCAAAATATCCATTGTGACTCTTAATGTTTTTTATAAAAGCTCGGGCAGGCGTATCACATATGACAGAATCTAACTTAACAAAAATCTTTTTGCCCTTGAAGTCAATACCGCTCTCCAACTCTTTCAACTCAGAAACAAAATCTTCCAAAAAGACCTCAGCTGGCTTTGGTTTATGTGGTCCACAGAACAATGCAATCACAACAGGTTCTTTAATTGGAAAACTAAGTAAACATCCTAAAATTGGCCACACCTGAATCCCACTACTCTTGAATAAGGGCAATCCGTCTATATTGATTTGGAGTTTTAGTGTGCAGCCATCTGCAAATGACTCAAATGCCTGTTGTAGCTTCTGCTTAAAGGAGGACAGGATGCCAATATAATAATACAGCCCTTCACATTTTCTTTCTATGCTATATGTGGTTGTGGTCTTAAGGAGGGTTCTGGCATCCTTTGGCAGGTCAGGGTGATAGAGTCTCAGCAGGCTAAGAAGAGCTGTAAGAGCCACCAGGGAAACTCCAAAAGTTAATGCCCAATTGCGTAGACTATCACCAAAGTTACAGGTCTGCTCTGATTCATCAGAATCTTGGTCTGAGTAAGACTCCTCCTCAGATCCAGGCTGATCCATCCTAAAGGACTGCTCATTTGAGGTTTCCTCCTCTCCAATCTCCTCCTCTATCATCTGTTCATTTCCAATTTCCTCTCTCTCTTCCATGTCACCCTGCATATTCTCAAAGACTGTCTCTGCTAGTCTTTCCCTACATCCAGGATGTCCTTCCACTACATTTTCCCCACTACAACATTGGGAAGCAAAACTTTCACTGTGCATTTCCCTAATATGCTGAAGCCGCTTCTGAACATCTCTACGCGCTCTCCATCTCATGGCTGCCCCAGAGAGGAGTGTTTCTCTTGAATCCATCCGTCACGAGCTGTAGAAATTTGCAGAAAAAAAATGGGGGAGGGCAAAATTTTGCAATTATGCAAAATTCACTTTTGTATGATGTTTGGACATAAATGTGTGTTGGCAGTGTGTGTACACAACCACCCTACAGTGATAAAAATCCACTCACTCCCCATAAATCATAAGCAGTCTCACAGACACAGATATTTTTATAGCTGGAGTTTTTCCCTCCGTTTAAAAAAAAAAAAAAGTGAGTTTGTGCAACTTACTGTGCAACGTACTGTGATGCGTCAGCGGGTAACGTTATATGCGGGGGGAAACCGTTAATGGCGGCGGTGTGTCCGATATACACAGCTCTTCTATCTGTTAACACACAATGGACATGATATTCAGCCATTTTAGTGAAAAATATGCGAAATTGTACTTGTAAAATGCACTTACCAATTCCTAGGCAAAGACTATGTAACCTGCGATCTTCCACTCTGATGCGTCAGCGTGTAACTTAACGTTATATGCGGGGGAAAAAACTTTAATGGCGGCGGTGTGTCCGATACTCTCAAGTTAACTGTTAACACACACAGGATATTCAGCCATTTTGGTGAAAAATATGCAAAAATCACCTATTCAGCATTAAAGTCTATGTTCAGTTGTGGATGTTTTAAAAGACCTAACGTTAGCTAACTGTAAGTTAGCCCCTACTAAGTTAGCTTGTCTGACACATCTCAGAAAGTCAGCGTTTGTAAACTTATTTTTTAATATAATAATTTACCAGACTAAACATGACATCAACACCAGTTTACTTTTATAATGCAGGTACTAAATTGTATTTGTATAATGCACTTACCAATTCCTAAGCAAAGATGGTGTAACCTGCAGTCTCTGATGAGTCAGCGGGTATGCGGGGAAAAACCGCTAATGGCGGCGGTGTGTCCGATATACACAGCTCTTCTATCTGTTAACACACAATGGACATGATATTCAGCCATTTTGGTGAAAAATATGCGAAATTGTACTTGTAAAATGCACTTACCAATTCCTAAGCAAAGACGATGTAACCTGCGATCTTCCACTCTGATGCGTCAGCGTGTAACTTAACGTTATATGCGGGGGAAAAAACTTTAATGGCGGCGGTGTGTCCGATGCTCTCAAGTTAACTGTTAACACACACAGGATATTCAGCCATTTTGGTGAAAAATATGCAAAAATCACCTATTCAGCATTAAAGTCTATGTTCAGTTGTGGATGTTTTAAAAGACCTAACGTTAGCTAACTGTAAGTTAGCCCCTACTAAGTTAGCTTGTCTGACACATCTCAGAAAGTCAGCGTTTGTAAACTTATTTTTTAATATAATAATTTACCAGACTAAACATGACATCAACACCAGTTTACTTTTATAGTGCAGGTACAAAATCGTACTTGTATTAACTTACCAATTCCTGCAAAGACGATGCGATCTTCCACTCTGATGCGTCAGCGTGTAAAAACGTTATGCGGGAAAAAACTTTAATGGCGGCGGTGTGTCGATTCTCAAGTTAACTGTTAACACACACAGGATATTCAGCAATTTTGGTAAAAAATATGCAAAGATCACCGATTCAGCATTAAAGCCTATGTTCACATTAGTTGTGGATGTTTTAAAAGACCTAACGTTTGCTAACTAAGTTAGCCCCTACTAGCTTGTCTGACACATCTCAGAAAGTCAGCGTTTGTAAACTTATTTTTTAATATAATAATTTAACAGACTAAACATGACATCAACACCAGTTTACTTTTATAATGCAGGAACTAAATCGTACTTGTATGAACTTACCAATTCCTTAGCAAAGTACGATGTAGCCTGCAGTCTCTGATGAGTCAGCGGGTATATGCGGGGGGGAAAAAACGCTAATGGCGGCGGCGCGTCCGATTATGCGCAGCTGGCGCGGATCCGGCACACATCCGCCGTCAAGTCAAGTCAAGTCAACTTTATTTATATAGCGCTTTTCACAATACAGATTGTATCAAAGCAGCTTCACAGTATTAAATAAAATAGTACATCAGTGTATGTTTCTGGTGTAAAACATCCACGTTTGGTAATGCAGATCAATAGCACTGTTGAATCGATTAATCAAATTAAGTATCCCCAACTGAGCAAGCCAAAGGCAACAGTGGCAAGGAACCGAAAAACTCCATTAGGTGACCTAATGGAGAAAAAAAAAACCTTGGGAGAACCCAGGCTCAGTCGGGGGCCAGTTCTCCTCTGGCGTTTATGAAGTAGAGACCGGATTTAACTGTAAGATTAAAATATTATATGAATGCCTGGCTGAAGAGATGCGTCTTTAATCTAGTTTTAAACTGGGAGAGCGAATCTGAGCAACGAACAGTATCAGGAAGGCTATTCCAGAGTTTTGGTGCTAAATGTGAAAATGCTCTCCCTCCTTTGGTGGATCTGGATATCCTAGGTATGACCAGAAGCCTCGAATTTAGTGATCTTAAAGAGCGCGATGGATTATAGGGCGATAGAAGATCCGTTAAATAAACTGGAGCTAAGCCGTTTAGGGCTTTATAAGTCAGTAGCAATACCTTGTAATTAATACGGAACTTTATAGGTAACCAATGTAGTGATGATAAAATTGGTGTTATATGGTCAAACTTTCTTGATCTAGTAAGAACTCTAGCGGCGGCATTTTGGACTAACTGTAGCTTGTTTATTGAGGATGCAGGACAACCAGCTAATAAAGCATTACAGTAATCTAGTCTCGAGGTCATGAATGCATGAACTAGCTTTTCTGCATCAGAAACAGATAGCATGTTACGTAATTTAGCAATATTTCTAAGGTGAAAAAAGGCTGTTTTTGTAACATATGAAATATGATTTTCAAAAGACAAGTTACAATCTAATATAACACCCAGGTCTTTTACTGTAGAGGATAAAGTAACAGGACACCCTACTATGTTAAAGTTGTATTGAAGGAGGTTTTGTGGGCGTTTTTTTGAACCGATAAGTATTACCTCTGTCTTATCTGGATTTAATAAAAGAAAATTGTGCGTCATCCAATCTTTTATATCTTTAACACACTCTTGTCAATTTGGATAATTTAGCGTTTTCATCCGGCCGTGATGAAATATATAGTTGAGTGTCATCAGCATAACAATGGAAACTAATTCCATGTTTCCTTATAATATTTCCAAGTGGCAGCATATATATTGAGAATAATAGAGGGCCTAACACAGATCCTTGCGGCACTCCATAGTTTACTGGAGTTATGATCGATTTTTCTCCGTTTAAATAGACAAAATGGTAGCGGTCAGATAGGTATGATCTGAACCAGCTTAATGCTTGTCCTTGAACACCGGTATAGTTTTGTAGCCGATCTAAGAGTATTGTGTGATCTATAGTATCGAACGCAGCACTAAGATCAAGTAAAACTAGTATTGAGATACAGCCTTGGTCAGAAGCTAAGAGTAAATCATTTGTGATTTTAACGAGCGCAGTTTCAGTGCTATGATGCGGCCTGAACCCAGACTGAAACTTTTCATAGGTGTCATTTTCTTGCAAGAAAGAGCCCAGTTGGGCAGACACAACTTTTTCTAATATTTTGGACATAAAAGGAAGATTTGAAATGGGTCTATAATTTGCTAGGTTATTTGGGTCTAATTGTGGTTTCTTAATTAGTGGTTTTATAACTGCCAATTTAAATGTTCTTGGAACATGACCTAAAGATAAAGACGAGTTAATAATATTGAGGAGAGGCTCTTCCACTATAGGTAACACTTCTTTCAATAGTTTAGTTGGTATGGGATCTAATAAACATGTTGTTGTTTTAGAGGAAATGATAAATTTATTTAACTCTTTTTGTTCTATAGTTGTAAAGCACTGTAATTGTTCTTGCGGGGTGATAATCGAGGCTGAATTATAAGGCGCGATTGAAGATTGAACGTTTACAATTGTGGATCTGATGTTTTCTATTTTCTCAGTGAAAAAATTCATGAAATCATTACTACTAAACTGTAACGGAATATTTTGTTCAGGTGACGCTTGTTTATTTGTTAGTCTAGCCACGGTGTTAAATAAGAACCTAGGATTGTTTTGGTTATTTTCTATTAGTTTGCGGAGATGCTCAGCCCTGGCCGCTTTTAGGGCCTTTTTATAGCGTGACGCACTGTCTTTCCAAGCGATTCTAAAAACCTCTAAATTAGTTTGTTTCCATTTACGCTCTAAATTACGGGTTTCTCTCTTTAGAACACGAGTAGTATTGTTGTACCATGGTGCTTTAATTTTCTCTCTGACCTTTTTTAGTCTCATAGGTGCAACAATATCCCATTTTCCAGAGAGAACGGTGCTCATAGTGCTGGTTAGTTCGTCTAGTTCATCTGTTTGTTTAGGTTCAGGCAGCAGCTGAGACAGATCCGATAAGCAATTTGAAAAATTATCTATGGTGGATGGAAGGATTGTTCTGCCTAATCGATAACGCGGCGCAGCATGATATATTACCGGGGTACGTAATATGCAAGTTACCATGTAATGGTCAGTTACATCATCACTTTGCGGAATGATATCTATATCGGTTGGATCGGTTCCATGTGATATAATTAAATCGAGTGTATGATTAAAACGATGAGTCGGTCCGGTAACGTTTTGCTTAACCCCAAAGGAGTTTAATAAGTCTATAAACGCAGCCCCTAACGTATCATTTTGATTATCTACGTGCATGTTAAAATCTCCAACAATTAATATTTTATCGACATTGACCAATAGATCTGAGAGAAAATTTGCAAATTCTTTTAGGAAATCAGCGTAAGGCCCTGGTGGTCTATATACGGTAGCCAAGGCTAAAGATAATAGGGATGTTTTTCTATCATCTAAGAGCGTAACATTTAGTACAAGTACTTCAAATGAAATAAACTTATAACCCGTTTTCTGAGTAACATTGAGAATATCTCTATAGATAGTTGCAATACCGCCGCCACGACCAATCAGACGGGGCTCGTGCTTATAGGAGTATCCTGATGGAGTAGACTCATTTAGACCGAAATAATCATTTGGTTTAAGCCAGGTTTCAGTAAGGCAAAGTACATCTATGCTATTATCTGTGACTATTTCATTTACAATAACTGCCTTAGGTGTGAGTGATCTAATGTTTAAAAGACCTAGCTTTAGAAATTGTTTTTGTTTACTAATAGCAACATTTTCTGTTTTAATAACAATTAGATTTTTCCTAGATCCTGCAGTAGATTTATTATTTGATCGCACTAAACGAGGAATAGACACAGTTTCTATGCAATGTTCTACACTAGTATTTATATCAGTTAATTTGGTGCAGCAGAGACTATGATTTGGACTTTTGGTTACTAGTCAAAAGGTATTTAACGTTTTGGAGATGTTATCTGACAGAAGATCCGATCTGAATCTGTTTGGGTGTAAGCCATCAGCACGGTATAGCCTAGGACGCTCCCAAAACAGATTCCAATTATTTACAAAGAGCAGTTTCTGCTCATTGCACCATGACGTTAACCATTCATTTAGCGCGAATAATCTACTAAACTTGTCATGTCCTAGACGGTACGTGGGAAGCGGTCCTGACACAATGATCGTTATATCAGGCGATGTGCTGCGTACCGTATCGATCAGATTCCTGAAGTCTTTCTTCAGAACTTCCGTCTGGCGCAGCCTGATGTCGTTCACTCCCGCGTGCAATACCAAAGTTCCGACGCGCTCGTTATCGTTCAGAATCTCGGGAACGCGAGCAGCGATTTCAGAAACACGAGCACCAGGAAAACAGTGACTGTGCACCTTATTTTTACCTGATGTAGCATGGACGTGCCGAACAATGGAATCACCGATGATCACAGCATCGCGTTCTGTTTCGCGAAGAGCAGGAGAAGCGGTTCTGTGTGGACAACTCGAAAACCGGGAGGGTCGGAGAGGGTCTTGGTCTAGACCTGACTCGCGTCTTCCGCTGCGGAAATATCCAGGCTTCGTGGTGGCGTGTTGGAGCCGGAGTGAACGAGACCATGGCTGATCGCGACCTTGGCGCTCGGAACCGATGCCGAGTAACGCACGGAGTAGACGAGGTCGGAGTCAGCCGGTTAGTAACATTAATCTCTGATTTGTGAGCATCAGCGCGTGATGTTTCAAGAGCTAAACGCCGGTCTCTCAGCTCGGCCTGTCTCACTAAAAGGTCGTGGATCTGTTTCTCAACAGCTTCCAGCTCAGACTGTACCGCGTGCAGCTCAAATGTGTCCTCACCTGCACCAAAAGGTAGACTACTTGCATCTGATATATTCGCCATTTTAACAGATGGACAGTAAGTTAGCAACGACACTACCAGTGATGCTATCAATTAATACTAATTTCTGACAAGCGTCTTAGATATAATCCGTCTTTTAAGTGGTACGGGTGTAGAGTAGACGCACGATAGGTGAAAAATGTTTGTAAGTGAGTGTTGAGAAGACGCGTTCAGCCGTGATCCCCGGGAGTACCCTATAAGAGTATCCAGCGTAGAATCACTAACAGGCTTGAGACACGTCTGCTCAACAGTCCGCGTTGTAACTATGAGGTTTGAGCAGTAGTGCTTCTCAGTGAGGAAAAGTAGAAAATGTTTGTTGTAAGTAAGTTTAAAGAGTAAAATCAAGAATTATAAATCAAATCGATAGAGCTCCAAAGACAACAACGCGTTCAGACGCGACGCATGCGCATTCGCCGTGAGGATTCAATGCAGTTGTGGCGCGTCTGGTCGGCGCAGCTGCCCTGGATCGGCCCCGCACCCGCAGGACGGACTGTCACAGCATTCGCAACAGACAAGTCTGGCGCAGAGTTGGTGCAGATCTGTATAGTGAGTGCGACTGCTGCGCGAATCTGCTGATTCGAAAACGGATCTGGCACAGATGTAAATGCTGTCTGGGTTGCCAACAAGAGAGGGGATCCATTTAGGAAGATTATTCTGTATAAATCGCAGAGGGTCATCTCCTTCTACACCCTCTTTTAGTCCCACTAGACGGACATTGGACTGACGGCTTTTGTCTTCGATTCTCACCAACTTTTCCTGAAGGGAATCCACTGCTAGCTTCACTTTCACGGTGTCTTTCTTTGCGTTGCAAAGAGCTTCCTGCATGTTGTCAAAGTTATTTCTGACCAGTCGAACGTCCTCTTCCAGGACTCAAAGTCTCTCCGCGATTGGGGCGAATTCTTCCTTAAACATTTCCCTGACGAAGCTAAGGTGCATCTTTAACTCGTCAGCAACAATGGCGCGAAGTTCCCCCTCAGGAACACTATTAGGGTCTTTGACTCGTTTTTTCTCCGGGGAAGCCAACGTTAATTGACGTTTTGCCATCTTCATTTGTTGCACCGTTATCAGAACAGCCAAGACTAACCAAGCATTGATAATTTTATTGAGAACAGTTAGATTAAGGATACCGAGTCAGGGAGCAGTCGAACTACACAAGTATGTACTCTTTTTGTGAAGAAAAGGTATTTACTTTTGAATGTGTAGCAAAAAAGTAGGCAAGCTTTGGGACATACTACTTCGTCATCTTATTGGACGGATCTGTCGCGTGCATCCTGTCACGTAAACTGCCCTGTCAATAATCTTGTCACAGTTAAAATCCTCTATTAAATCCAATTAATTTCCTACCGTTTCGGAGAGAAATGTAGTATCACGTTCATCTGCCAGTGGGTCTTTCATGGAGACTTTCATGTGTTTGCAATTTGAATATAATAATGCATTTAAAAGTTGCTGCGCTTCACCAACGGACGTCGCTCAATGGGCGCAATTGGATAGACCTAAAACCAATCAGAACGATCGTCATCGTGTAAAGCCCGCCTCAACGTTTCTGATTGGTGCCGTGATTTCGACGGATTAGAAATGGGCTTGAATGAGCTCTTTGCCAGACTACTTGCAGAGCAAATCTAAATTTGACGGAAGTTGTCTGGGTTTTCCCAGGCTACTCCCACTCCCCTCCGCTCACATACTCCCATCACCACCACTGTTGTACCACCGCTGTATGGCTGAGTCACTCGCTCTGCTCCTCAGCGAAAAACAAAATGCGTTGCATCTGCTTTTGTATTTATACCCACGCTGTGGGGCGGAGTGTGAGATGCAAATATCGCATGCAAATCTCCATTGGCTCGTTTAATTTACACTCAAAGGTGATTGGGGATCTCAAGCGAGATCCCAATATGTCAGTACATACGTAACAGAGGCGTTTTGTAAATAACACATCTGAAATGAATGACTACCTTGTAGGGTCTTTAACACCCTCTAAAATAGTATAGGGTCAAAGGGCCTTCTTCCAGCATCAGCTCTCCCAAAAGTCTTTTCATAAGGCCAACAGACAAACTGTAAATTTCTATATATATATTTTTAAGTAGATAACCAATTCTATATTTACAGTAAAGGCTATGTTTCAAAGCACTGTTGAAAAAACACTATACAAATAAATGTGAATTGAACTATGTTTCCACACTGATAAAGGACAGTTCGGAAATTACAAGAAAAGTAATATCAACTTATACGTGCAATTCTAGATCGTAGCTATTGCGTAAAAAGTAAGATCACGCTTTGAATTAAGATGAGTAAAATTAAATATTCACTCAAGAAAGAAGTTTGCAGACTAACTTTACTTACAGTATGCTGTGTCATGGACCACAGAGGAACATCTGGTCTGTAAATCACCTCATCACCCAATACTAAAGCTATCATTAATGATTGTTGAGGACTTCTCTCTGAAAATGTGTCGATTTTCTTAAAGATACAACTTAAACTAAATAAGAGCAATGTTGAGGTGTCGTGAGAGTTCCATCTGTGCGGCATGAAAACACACAGACACGTTCACATTTGGAATCTTTTTAAATCAAATTTAATATTCATAGTTTATTTTTAAAAACAGAGATTTCTTTAAAAAAAAAGTGTGACAAACTTTGTCAGCATGTTTCATTGCATGGGTGGAGTATTTACCAGACCAAAATGCTGATTGAATCTTTGTAGAAATAAGATCTAAGATGACTAAACATTTTTGTTTTATTTAAAATTTGAAACAATCTAAGGTTTTTGAACAGACGTGGTTTAATAAAAAAATTATATATCCAGACAAGGTAGTCTTCTTGGAAGATAAATAAAAGACACAATTTTAATTTAAAAATAAATAAATAAATAAATAAATAAATAAATAAAATAAACAATCTTTTAATTTGAAAAGATCTAATTAAAAATTTTAAGATTATGCTTTGAAATAAATTTTGTACAAACAAAACATTCGCTATGGAAAGGCATTAGAAGACTAACTTTACATAATGCTGTGACATGATGCACAGAGGCTCATCTAGTCTGTGAAATAAAAATATATACTTTAAGTTTAAGACAGATAATCAGATGTAGAAGATTTGTTTTATTAAGATTTTAAAGATTAAATTTAAATAGAACTTTAAAGATTTAATTGAAACTTTTAAGATTATGCTTTGAAACTAATTTAGCACGAACAAAACATTAATAATGTTTCATCCTGGGCTCTGAACACCGCCCTCCCCCTCTGACTCAAAGACTGTCAGGCATTGGTGTGAGATGCACTTCGAGAAGCACTGAGATTTTATATTTCAACTTTAAAGGTGCTATATGTATTTTTTTCAACTAAAATGAATCCTTTTTTATTGCCTGTGTGTGAAGGGGTTGAAATTTCACATTAAAATTATCCACTTTGCGGGTTTTGCTATTACCTCGGAAAGCAAGTATTCTTATTTTTATGTAAAGGTGCCGGGTTGGATTTACCGCGAAATCCAGTGATGTGACCTGCATGCACGCTCCCGAGCCTCTCGCCTCGTCTACTGACTTTGCACTCAACAGCGACGATACTGCAACTTACTGTATGACATGGACTTATGACTTATGCAACTTATGACATGTCTGATAACACTAAGAAATGACCTGCTCCCAGCACAACACAGACTCCAACACAAACTCCACATAATGCTAAAAAAAAAATATATATATATATATTTTATATATATATATATATATATATTATATATATATATATATATATATATATATATATATATATATATATATATATATATATATATATATATATATATATATATATTTATTTATTTTTATTTATTTATTTTTTTATTTTTTTTTTTTTTTTGCTGAAGCTTGTAAGGCCAGACGTGAATCGGACCAACTTCGGACGAAAACACGGATCAACATCAGCAGGCAATTTGAATCATGGAGAAACCTTATCTACAAACCTAGAATGTATATTTCCTTAAGAAAATGTGAAGTGGTGCTTGCAGTGTCTAAATTCGTCACGGTTGCTAGGGTTCCATACTTATCATGGTACGAGCATGGAGCATTAGTTCAACGTAAAGCTGATAAAAGTAGCCTATTATTGTAACGTTGCAGTTGGAGTTTACCTGAGTTTCCAGCATGTTTTGTGATGCTTTCTCCGGTGTGTTGCATCTCCAAAATTCCAAAATTCCAAAATTGCCAAAATCGTCCAAAATTGCCATGCCCTTCACGCGCTAACTTCCCTCCGTCTCCTTCACTCAGATGTACGTCATTGCGAGTGCCCACTACTGGCGGAAACTGCAATGGGCTGAATTGGAACGTCCTAAGCCCTTGATCACTTGGAATCAGCTATGGAGTTGATTTATTATTTACATTTGTTTTCCCTTTAAGAATGTGTTTAATGCAGCATCCAAATGTATATATGGTGTTTGGGTTGTTTTCAATAAAAAAAAAAAGAGAATTAATATATCATAGAGTTGTTTGTTGTGGTGGTGATTAGTGGAGATCTGTGGTGACGTCACAATCGTACTGTATTGTGGGACATATAGGTGCCTGAAGTGTACATATGAAGTAGACTTGCTCCCTTGGTTTAAAATCGAGGGAACGAGGGTCTGTCCATCGAAACTTCCCTCGTCCACTTCACGAAGTGGAACGCACTTCAAAATGGCGGCGGGGATTCCCCCGAGGGGAAGTGCTTAGGGAAGTTCGCAAGTGCGTGTCTAAAAGTGGACTGGAACGCAGCACTAGAGTGCTCACTCATGAGTTCGAGCACACGCACGAGCACTCGCTTGAAAAATTATTGGTTGCAATCTGAAACATCACCGATAGAGGCCGCTGAAAACTCCATATAGCCCCTTTAAAGTTATCACATTTTTGTAATCCCATTCATATGTGTATGGACATTGATGTGTTCCCTTTCGAAAGCTACAATCGATGCTGCGCTGCTCAGCGCATTGGGAACGTCTTTAGTCGTGACCAGCTGTGAATATTGTGTGTAACACGTCGATAGAATTGACCCGGAGGTAATATAGCCTCGGTCGATGACGTCATCGGCGCGCACCCGCAACACGAGGCTATAAATAGATGAGCCACAGGTGCATCGTCAGGTCTTTTGTCTTCAGACCATTCTGTGCATGTGTGCGTTGAAAACACTCTCTCTACTCTCATCTGTTCTCAGATCTTTTGTTAGGAGTTAGTTTTTGTCAGGCAGTGTGCAGAAATTTCTCATTCTCAAATCTTTTTCTCTCACGTTACAACAAAGAGTTTAAAAAGTAAAAAAAGAAAGAGAAATGAGCCAACAAATCAGTAAGCGTTGTGTTCCTCCATGCTCCCGTCCCATGTCTGAGCTGGATACACACGATTACTGTTTTGTTTTTATTGGGGGAAGAGCACGCGGTTCTGGCAATAGAGAAAGGCGGGTGCGAGCATTGTGACCAGCTCACAGTTAAGATGCTTCGCTCCCGTCTGAACTATTTCCAGTCCGCACCCGCATTACCATCGTGGGGCTCTCGTATGGATCTGCATGACGAGCAAGAGACGGGTCCGTCCCTTTCGCTTGCTGCGTCACCAGATCCTAACATCCCTTCTCGTGATCTCGAAGCGCGCTCCGGTGCTTCTTCGGTTCACGAGGGGGATGAGATATCTCTTGGTTCTTCAGATCACGAGCAGCCAGCCTCTGAGCATTCCTCGCGCGAAAAGAAATCTGTCGAGGAATTGCTAGAGGTGGTTACTCGCGCGGTGGCCAGGTTACAGCTTGACTGGCCACGCGAACAAGAGACCCCCAAACGTAGTAAGCTAGAGGATAGGTTTCTGTCCGGTGGCAGGGGGGAGAGACCACAACATCAGTCTCTTCCCTTTTTCGAGGACCTCCATGATGAGCTGTCTAAGTCATGGAGTAAACCGTATACTTCTCGTGTCTTTGTGCCTTCGACGTCGACTTTTTCGACTATCGTGGGTGCGAAGTCGCGGGGGTATGCGGAGTTGCCTCGGGTTGAAGAGACGCTCGCGAGCTATCTCTCGCCCGAAGCCGCATCTTCCATAAAGAAACCTACCCTCCCCAATAAACCGTGTCGCATAACATCTTCACTTGTGGGTAAAGCTTACCAAGCTGCAGGTCAGGCTGGTGCTGCGCTGCACACTATGGCAGTGTTACAGGCATACCAGGCTGACCTATTGAAGGATTTGAGTGTGGGCAGTACCATCGACGAGGAAGCGTTCTCTGAGCTTCGTCGAGCCACAGACCTGTCTCTCCGTGCGACCAAGCAAACGGCCCGTGCCATCGGCCGTTCAATGAGTGCTTTAGTCAGCATGGAGAGGCACCTGTGGCTGAATCTGACAGGTATTAAAGAGAAAGATCGTTTGTTTCTGTTAGATTCCCCTGTTTCTCCCTCTGGTTTATTTGGCAACTCTGTTAACACCGTAGTGACCAGATTTAAAGAGGTGAAGAAACACGAAGAAGCTTTCGTTCAGTTCCTTCCTCGCCGCACTCAAGGGGAGGGGCCGTCTGCCACCCAGCCTCGCCCCGGTCCTTCAAAAGCCAGGGAGGTAAAGAAGCAGAGTGTGGCGAGTCGTGCTCCCCCTCAGAGAGACTGGAGACAGACTCGCCAGACTCAGCAGCCTCCCAAGCCAGACCTCAGGACTATTATTAACAAGAAGCGGAAGTCCTGATGTTCTGGCGCCCAATCTAGTGGGGGTAGTCCCCCGCGGGATGGGGCGCGCTCAAGACCTATTCGTCCCTTCCCGCTACCCTCACAAAACCACTCCATCCCCGCCACCTCTCGTGCCTCGGGGGGCAGCGGTTTCCAGCGAAATATTAGATGTTCCGTCGTTTCCGGCCGTCATTCTGGACACGGAACATCTAATATCCCCTCAAAAGGAAGTATTAAAATTAATACCACTCTCGGAAAGTCTGGCAGCGTGGAAACTTCTGCCGGGCGTTTCTGCGTGGGTATTAAGCACAGTACAGTTAGGATACAGAATCCAATTTATTCGTCGTCCTCCGCGTTTCAACGGCGTGATTTTCACTACCGTGAAACCGGAGCAGATGCATGTACTGTTGCAAGAGCTGCAAACTCTTCTGATCAAAGAGGCCATAGAACGTGTTCCTCTTCCAGAGAGGGAGTCAGGTTATTACAGCAGATACTTCCTAGTACCCAAAAAGGATGGGGGGTTGCGTCCAATCTTAGATCTTCGAGGCTTAAACCGCACAGTCAAAGCACTCAAGTTCAAGATGTTAACCGTCAAGACGGTCGTGTCGCAAATACAACATCACGATTGGTTCGTCACGATCGATCTGAAGGACGCATATTTTCACATAGAAATATTGCCACAACACAGGAAATTCCTGAGGTTCACTTTCGGGGGCGAAGCGTACCAATTTCGGGTTCTTCCGTTCGGTCTAGCACTGTCACCCCGCACATACACAAAGTGCATGGATGCAGCACTGGCTCCATTACGACTCCAGGGCATTCGCATTTTGAATTACATAGACGATTGGTTAATACTAGCACAATCACGAGAGATGGCGCTCCAACACAGAGACATCGTGTTAGCTCATCTGGTGTCTCTAGGGCTGAAACTAAACACCAAGAAAAGTGTTCTTTCTCCTGCTCAGAGAACGATTTATCTCGGGATCGTTTGGGATTCGATTACGATGCGGGCACAAATGTCTCCCGCTCGAATCGAGACCATTCGGCAGACCATGACCAAAGTCAAGCTAGGCCAAGTGCATACTGTTCGTCAGTATCAAAGAATGTTAGGTCTCATGGCATCAGCCTCCACGGTGATTCCTCTGGGGCTGTTGCACATGAGACCGTTTCAGTTGTGGCTAAAAGCCAGAGGATTTCATCCAAGAGCCAATCCTCTAAGGCAAATAAAAGTGACGCGCCGCGGGCTTCGTACACTATCTCTGTGGCTCAGACCCCGGTTCCTCGCCTTGGGTCCCACTCTAGGGGCGCCGTGTCGTCGCAAACTGCTAACGACGGACGCCTCCCTGATAGGCTGGGGAGCGGTCTTGGATGGCCGTCCAGCTCAAGGGGAATGGGAGGGTCATCAGCTCGATTGGCACATCAATTGCCTCGAGCTGATGGCTATATTTCTGGCTCTGAAATATTTTCTCCATCATTTGAGGGGCTGTCATGTCCTAGTGCGGGTGGACAACACAGCAGCAGTCTCGTATATAAATCACCAGGGAGGTCTGCGCTCACGCAATCTGAACAGAATAGCGAGGCAGATTTTTCTCTGGGCCCAGGGCAAGTTCCTGTCACTCAGGGCTGTATACATCCCAGGGCATTTGAATGTGGTCCAGACAGACACTACCGACGGGGGAATGGAAACTCCACCCGGAAGTAGTGAAACAGATTTGGACCAAATTTTACGAAGCGGAGGTGGACCTCTTCGCCTCCCAGCAGACAACGCAATGTCCCTGTGGCGAGCAGGACGAGGCCGAGGGCCGTGGGAGGACGGCGCGAGGCCGGTGGCGTAATTATGATGAGCTGCACCTGTGAGACGCACCGGTCTCGCATCTCTCACGGAGGAGCGGAGGCATAAAGGAGGAGCGACGACAGTGAAGAGCGAGAGAGGACAGGCCTGTGTTTTTAGTTGATGTTTTGTTTTTGGTTTGTGTTGCCAGCAGTCGTCCGTGAGGGGCTGCTGGCTTTTACTTTCATTTTTGTATTTGTGTATTTATTTATTAAATATGTTTGAATGTCCGCCGGTTCCCGCCTCCTTCTTCCCGTAACATCTGAACCCCGTTACATTGGTGCCGAAACCCGGGAGGAAGGAGGGACGCACTGTCAGAGAGCCCTCGCTGCTGGGAGAGATCGCGGGGTGAGGAGGTCGGGCAGCACGAGGGAGCCGTGGCCGCCGATTGCTGCCCGAGGCGATGGTGCTGGAGCGATAGAAGATCAGGAGGGACGGACGCTTCGCTGCCGTACTCCTGGGCCGAGGAGGGGTGGCTGCCGTCCGCGAGGGAGCGGAGGAGTCGCTCCCGTTCGCCGTGGGCCGGAGCCTGTTGCCGTCGGCCATGATGGGGGCGGAGCAGGGGACGCGAGGCTCGCTGCCGGCTGCCCTCGGAAGGAGGAGTCATCGCCGTCCGCCAAGAGGCGGACGAGTGTCGAGCCGTTCCCCAACGGATGTCCAGTACCATCGCATTGCACCGCGAGTGACTCTCAGCTGGTTGAGGACCGAGCGGCAGTGTGTCCGGGAACCGGATCAAGAATTTTTATTTTTATTTTATTTTATTTTTTTCCTCTCTCCCCTCTCTCGTCTCTGTCGCTCCTCATGCTTCCGTCTCCTGTACTCTCGCCTCGTCTGTCCATACCCCCAGGTACCGCAGCCGCCGTGATCGGTCCCCCCGGGGAGGGGGGGGGGGGGGAGTAGGCGCAGCCTCGGTGGTACCCCCCGGCCTGCGAGGGGCGATGGGGGTATGTGGCGAGCAGGACGAGGCCGAGGGCCGTGGGAGGACGGCGCGAGGCCGGTGGCGTAATTATGATGAGCTACACCTGTGAGACGCACCGGTCTCGCATCTCTCACGGAGGAGCGGAGGCATAAAGGAGGAGCGACGACAGTGAAGAGCGAGAGAGGACAGGCCTGTGTTTTTAGTTGATGTTTTGTTTTTGGTTTGTGTTGCCAGCAGTCGTCCGTGAGGGCCTGCTGGCTTTTACTTTCATTTTTGTATTTGTGTATTTATTTATTAAATATGTTTGAATGTCCGCCGGTTCCCGCCTCCTTCTTCCCGTAACATCTGAACCCCGTTACAGTCCCCTCTACTTCTCTCTGAGTCACCCGGCTCCTCTGGGTCTGGATGCGATGGCGCACACATGGCCCAAGATGCGCCTGTATGCGTTTCCTCCAGTTTCTCTGCTCCCGGGAGTTCTAGCCAGAGTTCGCCAACAAGGGTCTTGCCTCTTGCTGATAGCGCCACGTTGGCCGAACAGAGTGTGGTTCTCGGAGATAATAGCTCTCCTCGACGGCTCGCCGTGGGCGATTCCGGAGAGGAGGGACCTTCTGTCTCAGGCGGAGGGCACGATATTCCATCCCAGGCCCGACCTGTGGAATCTTCATGTTTGGCCCCTGATGGGAACCAATTAAGAGACACTGGACTTTCGCCGGATGTTATTGAGACCATTCTGAGTGCTAGGGCTTCCTCTACTAGAAGAAGTTATGCTATTAAATGGGGTGTTTTTGAAAGGTGGTGCGTTGAACACAATGTAGATCCAGTTAACTGCCAGATTGCTTCAGTGCTGGACTTCATGCAAGAGAAATTATCAACAGGCACATGTCCTGCCACTCTTAAGGTTTACGTGGCCGCTCTTTCGGCTTGCCACGCCTTAGTTGACGGGGAGCCACTTGGGAGACACCCTCTGCTCTCACGCTTCCTTCGGGGAGCCAGGCGACTGAGGCCTCCAGTAAGAACCAAGATCCCTTCATGGGACTTAGCTATAGTTCTTGAGGGTCTGGTTGACACCCCCTTTGAACCAATAGAATCAGCGTCTGATAAACTTCTGACTCTAAAAATGGTTTTTCTGATGGCAACAACTTCCTTGAAAAGAATTGGGGATATGCAGGCTCTTTCTATCTCTCCATCCTGCTTAGACTTTGCCCCAGGTTTGGTGAAAGTGATTTTGCATCCACATCCTGATTACCTGCCTAAGGTTCCATTTTCGGCTGTACATCCTGTCACTCTTGAGGCTTTCTGCTCCCCGCCGTTCACAACGCCGGAGCAGGAAAGATCTCACAGGCTGTGTCCAGTCCATGCTCTTCAGGCTTACGTCCACCGCACTAGCCAGTGGCGTAAGTCGGAGCAACTGTTCATCTGTTATGGGGGCAGCAACAGAGGAGGAGCTGCTACCAAGCAGACTATGTCTCATTGGGTCAGGGATGCTATTGCTCTTGCTTATGAGGCGCGCGGTCAAGCTTCGCCTAAAGGTCTTAGGGCTCACTCCACCAGGGGGGTTGCCTCTTCTAGTGCTTTGGCAAGGGGGGCCCCTTTGCAACAGGTTTGTGATGCGGCAGGTTGGTCCTCTCCGCACACATTCATAAGATTTTATAGTTTGGATGTTCATGCCACTCCGGGCTCTCATGTCCTTGAGTCGACATCACAAGCTAATGTCTAGGCCTTCTTGCGTTCTTGTGAAACACACATGCACAACCGTGGGGGTCCAGACATGTTCAAGCACGGCGGCGTGGGTATTCTCGTTCCCAATGCGCTGAGCAGCGCAGCATCGATTGTAGCTTTCGAAAGGGAACGTCTCCGGTTACTTAACTGTAACCTTGTTCCCTGAGAAAGCGGAACGAGATGCTGCGCTGCTTTGCCGTGCTGAAGATGTCCCAGGACTGCTCTTCAGACAAAATATCCTGACGATGCACCTGTGGCTCATCTATTTATAGCCTCGTGTTGCGGGTGCGCGCCGATGACGTCATCGACCGAGGCTATATTACCTCCGGGTCAATTCTATCGACGTGTTACACACAATATTCACAGCTGGTCACGACTAAAGACGTTCCCAATGCGCTGAGCAGCGCAGCATCTCGTTCCGCTTTCTCAGGGAACAAGGTTACAGTTAAGTAACCGGAGACGTTCCTTAAATACATGATTAAAAAACTTATTTTTCTCACTTGCTCACAGAGAGGGAGACCATAAAATGCCAACAATAAAACAAAGACAAACTCACCTGTATTAAACAATTTATTTATTTTTAATAACAAAAGTTACCTTTTGCCTCCACTATCGTCCTGTCAATCACCTCGCTGTCTCACTGTCACGGCTATGATTACAGTTACAGTAAAATTTTAATTAACCATCATCGATATACCCACCCTCAGCCGATTTGCATTACAGTATTTGCAATGGCCACCCCTTCTCCAAACCTGAGCGTATTTTCTAAAAGTAAAGTTATGACTGCTGCGTATTTACACTTGACTGAACATTGGTCTGTGCTTCACTTCACACCCACTTCAACACACAGATTTAACTCTGCACAGCTAAATAAAACAGGCATGGTGCAGATTAATATTTAATATTTCTAATATAAATATTTCTATGAAACGCGTTAAGTTGCACAGAAGAAAGCTCAACCTAGGACCTGCCCTGTATAGTTTAAAAAGCGGTACTGCTATAACAGCAGAACCAGAGGACATTTATTTGGTTGAACAGACCTGAGGCCTCACGTATAACCATTGTACACGCACAAAACAGGCCCTGAAATAGGTGTACGCCACTTCCGACGCATAAGTTGTGATTTATAAAAACAAACTTGATGGGAAAATGTGCACACCTGCACGCAAACCATGCGTACAAACATTTTGGAGACGGAGCAGTTTGGCGACACCGATTGTGAGCTGAGGGACTGATGGCAGATGAAGGAAAACTACTTTAAATCTTCATTATAAGTCCTAATCATAAATAAATAATTATTTAAACTATGTTTTACATCTGATATACACATATAGATTAAATTAATTTTCATTAACAGAGTTCAGCACTTAAATTACATGAAATCATTACAGAGAAGTTACAAAAATGTGTATATTGTAATAAATAATATGTGAAGCGGATGCAATGCTTTTAAATACTTTTACTGTGGCATGCTGTGTTTTAATGTTTTAACTACAGCAAGGATTGCTTAGTGCATGATATAGCAGAACTATATAAATACTAAAATATTTCCGCGCAAATAATGATCAATAATGGATAATAAGGCATATCTGTTTCCATTAAAAATATAAAGCAATTAAAAATACTATTTGGCCAGTGGAAAAGATTGAGAAAAACTTTCTCTGAAATGTATTTTATACTATTTTATCTATTTATTCAAAAATAAGTCAAGGATAGGCTACTAAATTATTTTTAGCAACATAATGTGATGGTACATATGTCTTGTACCTTTAAACATGGTATCACATGGATGAATATGCATAATGCAAATAATATGCAGATGAGGTTATGCATAGTAAAACTAGGCATTGTAAGCTCCATGTATGGTTATTTCGGGGAGGAGACGGAGTGGAGACCTATGTGCGCACAATCTTCCGCTGACTGGGATTTCTAAAGGTAATTTTGCACAGGTTTGCCGTACGCCATTTTTGGCTTTAAGGCGCACGTACACTTTTAGTAAGGATCCTACACACAGTTTTATAAATGAAACCCCTGGGGAATGACTGATGAAGTCACAGTCTCAGATTTGCTTGACCAATTGGCTGAAAGGGGCGTCTCATGACCGTTCACATGTGGAAAACGAATTTTGAAGTCATTAGACTTGTTTGAGATGCACCTCGCCTTACCTGAAATGTAGGTGAGAGTAGGCGGCTGCAGTGAGGGGAGGAGTGAAAAAAGTGCAGGCAAGACGGACAGTTCTCTCTTATCATAGTGGATCAGACACCTGCGGAATTCACGCTCATGTACGGTGTTGCTATTAAACTGAATGTAATTTAAGTTCTATTGCTTTTATGTGAAATTAAATATGATGAACAAGATAACCAAAGTACTTGTTTTTTAATTCCATTCCAAAGAAGTGTTTATCAATCACATAAGCCATATAGAGATTGCAATGTCAGAGAGTTTGGAATTTCACACATAATTTATACACATAAAAACATGATATCAGAGTTTTAAAATCAAACATTTTAAAAGAGATCAATACTCTTTTGGTTGTTTAAACCACTGAGCATTAAGTTGTGTCGTCAGCAAGTCGTTTCCCATCGTGCTTTTGATCAGCGCAGTTGGTGGAGAGCAATTGTGCCCGACTGCAGAATCCGACAAGTCCGACATAGTCAGCATGACATCAGAGCAAGTCGGACCACACTCGGACACATTTCTAACTGGCATGTATCTCGGGGTGATCACCGGTGATCAGTTCTGTGCAGATTTTGCTCATCTCAAACGAGTCTCGTTTTTCCGTAAAAACGAATAAAGGCGCCGTTTTCTCGTTTACGCTTATTTCATTTCAAATTGAAAAACAAATGATCAAAACGTACATGGACCCATTCTGCGCAGCTTCTCCAGAGTGGTTGCACGAGCTCTGATTACGACACAGCTGTTCCACGATTCGCTGAATCCACCGCATGACAACGATCAGGCGTGTTTCGTGTGTATTCGAACACCTTCGGTTCCAGTAAAAACAGTAAAAGCTCTTTTCATGTAGTCGCGATGTTATATTGTGTCATGTTTATCAAAATAAAACTGATAAAAAAATTTAGACCCCACTTCATTGATAGTATAGGCTTATGTTGAACTTTATTCTTGTACAGGCATTGTATTAAGCAATAAATAATGTACTGAACAGTTTCAAGTCAAGTCACCTTCATTT
Source organism: Scardinius erythrophthalmus (assembly GCF_964197995.2). NCBI lineage: Eukaryota > Metazoa > Chordata > Actinopteri > Cypriniformes > Leuciscidae > Scardinius > Scardinius erythrophthalmus. The sequence continues at coordinate 25,720,968 of NC_138238.1, read as the reverse complement.
ATATAGTGCTTTTAACAATGTAGATTGTTTCAAAGCAGCTTTACAGTGATAGTAGGAAATTAAAGGGATAGTTCACATTGAAATTAAATTTTGGTATGTTTTAGCTTACCTCAAGGGCATCCAAGATTTAGGTGTCTTTGTTTCTGCAGTAGTTTCAATTTTGATATTTTTAGGTCAAACCATTCTTGTCTGTCAGTCATATAATGCAGGTCTATGGTCACCACCTCAAAGAGCATGCACAGAGAAGTCCTAATTAAACAATTCCCCATCGTAAGTACACATTGATGGCCTAAGACATGAAACGAGCGGTTTGTGTGCGAAAACGAACAGTATTTATATCGTTTTTACCTCTTGTACACAACTACATCCAAGTGGTCTGAGGGCGCGCGCGCTTCCGGCGCTTTCTTCTTCTTGTTTTTTTTACGCCGGATCACAAACAAATATGTGCATTACCGCCACCTATCTCAGAAATGGACCATTGACACTTTCCTATACTTCTTTAACCTATCAACCGACATAAATTCCCCTTATTTACCCGCATAGAGGCTTCATAGAATTTCATCCGGCGCTGCGTGTTCAGCTCCTCCGTCCACTCTCAGCCCCCATGACAGGAAAAAAAAAACACGTCCAAGTCCAAAGCGCCGGAATTAAATGAGTTTTTTTTTTTCCTGTCATGGGGGGGAAATGGTCAATGAAGCCTCTATGCGGGTAAATAAGGGGAATTTATGTCGGTTGATAGGTTAAAGAAGTATAGGAAAGTGTCAATGGTCCATTTCTGAGATAGGTGGCGGTGTCATGTTTGTCATGGACTTTTAGTTTGTTTTCATCTGTTCGGTCTAGTTTAGTCTTGTCTTATTAGTTCATTCTGTTCCCTTGGTTACCTTCATGACATCCGATGACAACGCAGTGCTGAAGTGCCAACTAGTCTCTCCCTATGGAGGATCCCTTTACCACTCTACAGATAAAGCGTCGTCGGGAAACTCAATTCGCGTATCTACCCCGAATTGATAAAATAAAATAAAATTCTGTATTAAAAATTATAAGGAAACACCAGTACTTTGTTTAGGCTTGGTTTGTAGGGAATTCCAAACCTGCGCACATATATTTAAACGCACATAAGTATAGAACCTATTCTTAATGCGCATGTGACCGCCATCAGCGTTTCTCACAGGTTCGCGTTTAAAGTCTGTGTAGAGAGAATGGTGTCGTCTTAGCGGCCCCTAATTTAATAACAAATTATTGTTGCGACGGAAGTGAATCAATCAAAACTAACTTTAGCTGGAAAATAACTTTATTAAAGAACCGCTATAAAGCCAAAACAATCTCTGTTACCTTAAATTATACGTTTATCTCTGTAAAGCTGCTTTGAAACAATCTACATTGTTAAAAGCGCTATATAAATGAAGATGACTTGACTTGACTTGACTTGACTTCATTAGTTCAGTTCTATCACCTGTGTCTTGTTAATTAGTTTATCAGTGTCTAGTTAGTCATTATCTTTATCACCTGTTTTGCATTCATTTTCTCTGTGTATTTAAGTTCCTGGTTTTTCTGAATTAATCCTGAATTAATTCAGATAATCCTGAATTTAATTATCTATCTGTTGTATTTGCTCACCATTAGTCTCGAGAAAAAAGTTCGTTCATATTGCTGAGCACTCACTAGGTTGATGACCAGGAATGCTCAAGCACGGCTACTGAATTAAACTTTTGACAAGATTATCTTGTTTAAACATCCTAGATTATATTATCATTTACTACATAACCATTATTTCGCTAATACAAATCTAAATAAATACCGCTCTGTGGAAATTAATTATTTATTATCTCCACGCGCGATCGCGGTTGAGTAGCCTAAGTTATAGTTCTGTGTAAATGCATAGATAAACAGTACTTTGTCAGAAAGGATTTCATTAATAACATACTAGTTGGAAAATGCAAATATGCTGTTTTGTTTGTTACTTTCCTGACAATGTTATATTCCAGCTAATATTATTCAGTGAATTAATATTACCCAGTGAATTATTCCCCACTCTTTAAACCTATTAAACGGCACATAAACCTTCTAAAACTGTTTAAAATAAATTACATTTCAATACAAAATACAATACAAAAAATACCTCCAACATGTGGAACCACTTAAAGATACATCACTCAACTATTTTTGAATATATGTTAGAATAATTTTTGTGCTTTATTTTTCACCTCATCAAAGCTTTTATTTTTAAACAAAGACACTTAGTAACAGTGCACTTTATTTTTTGGACTCAGACCCCTCTATTTATTTGTGTATAAATATAAAGTTTTTTTATGTATGCAAGGAGGGAGTGATTTGTTTGTTCAGTTCATTTGTGTTGTAATAATTGTGTCAAAAACAGAAGTATAACAGTATATAAATATCGGTTCTGCATATCGGTAATCGGCACATAAACATGCAAATAATCGGTATCGGTATCGGTTATAAAAAAAACAATATCGGTCGATCACTAATACAGAGCTTCCTTCGCCACTGGTCCCATCCAGCACAGAGACTTTTCTGCCGTTGGTTCTGCCCAGTCCTGAGCCTGTCTCCATCTCAGAACTTCAGCCCTCACCAGAGATGGCCGCCGGTATGCCAGAACCTCAGCCCTCACCAGAGATGGGCGTTGAAGTGTCTGTTCCTGAGCCGGTGTCTGTTCCTGAGCCGGTGTCTATTCCTCCTGAGCCGGTATTTGTTCCTGGGCCGGTGTATGTTCCTGAGCCGGTGCCTGCTCCAGCCTATGACTCCGTCGCTGTCCCCAAGAAAATTTTGGGGGAGGGCAGTAGTTCCCGCGATTGGACCATGGAGGCCGCGCCGCCATGGTCTCCTGAACAGCCAACTCCGCCATGGCCGCCCGAAGGGCCGTCTCCGCCATGGCCGCCCGAAGAGTCGTCTCAGCCATGGCCACCCGAGGGTCCGTCTCCGCCATGGTCACCTCCTCAGTCAGCTCTGCCATGGCCGCCCAAAGGGTCGTCTCCGCCATGGCCACCGGAAGGGTCGTTGCCGCCATGGCTGCCTGAAGGGTCATCTCCGCCATGGCCACCGGAAGGGTCGTCTCCGCCATGGCCGCCCGAGGGTCCGTCTCCGCCATGGCCACCTTCTCAGCCAGCTCCACCTAGGTCACCTGGGCCATCCTGGAGTCCGTTGTCCGTCTTCCTGTTCACCCTCCAGTCTCAGACTCGAGGATGCCCACCCCCACCGAACAGATGAAAACAAACTAAAAGTCCATGACAAACGTGACATAACTCCCCCCTCCCGCTAGGCGCGTCCCGTGCCGAAAAAGGCAGAACACGGGAGGGGGGAGTTATGTCACGTTTGTCATGGACTTTTAGTTTGTTTTCATCTGTTCGGTCTAGTTTAGTCTTGTCTTATTAGTTAATTCTGTTCCCTTGGTTACCCTCATTAGTTCAGTTCTATCACCTGTGTCTTGTTAATTAGTTCATCAGTGTCTAGTTAGTCATTATCTTTATCACCTGTTTTGCATTCATTTTCTCTGTGTATTTAAGTTCCTGGTTTTCACTCTTTCAGTAGGCCGGTCATTGTTTGTGTTAAGAGCACTCTGTATTCGCCTGTTGGAATCTATTGTGAGAATTAAACCTTTGTTATTATTTGTATCTTCGTGTTTGCCGCCTTCTTCATCTACCTGGAGACGTAACAGGCGGTAATGCACATATTTGTTTGTGATCCGCCGTGAAAAAAAACAAGAAGAAGAAAGCGCCGGAAGCGCGCGTGCCCTCAGATCACTTGGATGTGGTTGTGTACAAGAGGTCAAAACTATATAAATACTGTTCGTTTTCTCACACAAACCGCTCGTTTCGTGTCTTAGGCCATCAATGTGTACTTACGATGGGGAATTGTTTAATTTGGACTTCTCTGTGCATGGTCTTTGAGGTGGTGACCATAGACCTGCATTATATGACTGACAGACAAGAACGGTTTGACCTAAAAATATCAAAATTGAAACTACTGCGGAAACAAAGACACCTATATCTTGGATGCCCTTGAGGTAAGCTAAAACATACCAAAATTTAATTTCAAAGTGAACTATCCCTTTAAAGTAGCAGAGATTGTTTTGGCTTTACAGCAGCTCTAGAATAAAGTTATTGTCCAGCTAAAGTTAGTTTTGATTGATTCACTTCCGTTGCAACGATCATTAGTTATTAACTTAGGGGCCGCTAACACAACACGGTTTTAACAGAAAACTCTTAAATTCTCTCTGTGCAAACTTTAAAAACACAAACCTGTGAGAACGCCGATGGCGTGCACATGCGTATTACAAGTTTAGTCTATAGGTATGCACGTTTGAATATATATGTGCGTCCTTCCCCACAAACCAACCCTCAACAAACTACTTGTCTGGCCTTAAAATTTATAACACAGAATTTTCATCGCTTCTGCATAGCCACATGAACCGGAATTATCCAGACAACGCTTCATCTGTACAGAGGTAAAGGGAAGGGAGGGAGACCTTCACAGGGGAGGGACTAGTTGACACTTCAGGACTGCGTTGTCGTCGCGTCCAGGTGTTGGTCCTTCATCAGATCTAGATACGGCTTGGATCCGGCAGACTGCGGTAAACCTCGGGATAAACAGAGAGACTAAAATTAGTGTAGACGCCATTCTTCTTATGATGTAATGAGTACATCATGATTAATGGGAAGTGTTCCCGGTTCCGGCTTACCTAATCTATGCAGCCTAACATTGAATTATAGAAGTCTATAATGTGTTGTGTATGCTAGGTCAAACAGATGTGTTTTTAGTCTAAATTTGAATTGACAGAGTGTGTCTGCTTCCCGGACAATGTTAGGAAGACTGTTCCAAAGTTTTGGTGCTAAATAGGAAAAGGATCTACCGCCAGCAGTCGATTTTGATATTCTAGGTATTATCAACTGGCCGGAATTTTGAGATCGCAATAGACGTGAAGGACTACATTGCGTTAAGAGCTCGCTCATGTGCTGAGGAGCTAAACCATTTAGTGCTTTGTAAGTAATCAGTAATATTTTAAAATGTATACGATGTTTAATAGGGAGCCAATGCAGTATTGACAGAATGGGGCTAATATTGTCATACTTCCTGGTTCTGGTAAGAACTCGAGATGCTGTGTTTTGGACCAGCAGTAATTTGTTTATTAAGTGTGCAGGGCAACCACCCATAATAGCATTACAATAATCTAGCCTTGATGTTTGTCAATGAGAGCATATGACGTAATTTAGATATATTTTTAAGATGGAAAAATACGGTTTTACAGATACTAGACACGTGACTTTCAAATGAAAGATTGGTATCAAAGAGCACACCCAGGTTTCTAACTGACGACGAAGACTTGACAGAGCAGCCATCAAGTGTTAGACAGTATTCTGGGTTATTACGTGAGGACGTTTTTTGTCCAATAATTAGAATCTCTGTTTTTTTCAGAATTAAGTAGTAGGAAATTACTAGTCATCCAATTTTTATATCAGCTATGCATTCTGTTAATTTTATGAATTGGTAAGTTTCGTCAGGGCGTGAAGAAATATAGAGCTGAGTATCATCAGCATAACAGTAAAAATGTCATGCTTCCTCTAGCTAGTCCCAAACTTCAGAAAGCGTCCGAGACTGAGAATCAGTTTTATGTTACAACGACACTGATTGAGAAGTTTTTGTTTAGATACTTAACTGCATAGAGTTCCTGTTGATCTGTAGATGTTTAAGGCCAAGCTAACACTAACGAAACTAATCGTGGTTCATCTGGTGTAACCTGGAAGAGAGACAAATGAACAAGAACAGTTAATTTACAGAGGAATCGGTGAGTTGAATGTTTATTTTGATAAATGTTTTTAACTGTGTCTATGTATAGTATTATTGTGAGACTAAACAGAAAAAGCAATATGTTTCACTATGTGTTAAGTTAAGTGTGATTACAATGTTAATTGTTGTTCAGAAATTTGCTGAATGATGCTAATGTAAAGAAAAATCATAAAATCAATATTTATTCAATTTCCGTGTGTGAGAGAGAGAGAGAGAGAGAGAGAGAGAGAGAGAGATTATGACTGGTGTTGTTTATTGAAAGTGTTTGTTGCCTTTTTGGACTTGTTGCCTTCCACCTGCACTGTCTCCTCCTCTAATGGATCTACCCTTTTCGCCACCTTCTCTGGGACAGCATCCTCTAACCTGGCCTTTTTAGGGGACTTTCCTCTCAGGGCGAATGAGAGGATGCTTAATTGCTTTTTACCTGACATCTTTGAAAGACAGATGCAATGATTAATGCATCCATGGCCAGGATGTAATTATAAAATATGACATGATTTTAAAAGTGACCTATAACATTGACTATGCAGTACACTTTAATTTATTTAGTGCTAATAAAATTATTAAGCCTATTTGGAGAGAGAGAGAGAGATGTTTATAATGTGACAATATATCAGTCGTGTGATAACGAAAATATGACAAGGCCTAGACTACTTGTTCTGAGCAGGTGTTGTCAGTGAACAGGCTGTAAAACTGTTGGCTAAGTTAGACACTCACGAAAAACTGATGCTAATTATCTGGGAAACATTCTCTAACAGCAGTCAAGTTGTCACTGTTTGTGTCAAACAAGTTGTGAATTTGTTGTAACATTAAAACAGGAGATCATCATGACTTACTCTGTGCTCAAAGTGATGCTCTGAGCTCCAGTGGTTTCCTCTATGGGTGAACGAAACATTGAACGAAGACGCTGTAGCAGAATCATGTTAACAGGATGTGCTTTTTTTCATTGGTTGTTACGTTAAATCTTACCCAGATACAATAGTGCTATTTTCTGATTGGCTATTGTGTAGCCCCTTTCTGTTTTTTTGATTGGCTGAAAGGTGGCAGGCTCGGCTAGGGGAGACGCGCTTGATTCCTGGCTGCCGGTTCCATAGTGAGATCGGCACGGCCAGAGAAATTTTGGGCGCTGCGGCATAAATAGTTTTTCCGCGTGAGAAATAATGTGGCAGGAGTGCGTGACAAAAGACCGAAATGAGTGACTGTCACGCTCAATGCGTGACACTTGAGAGCCCTGATGTATTTTGAAGTTGGATATTCGTACTGTGGACTGCGTTCTTTTGTGTAGATGCATCAAGTCGCGTGACGAGTGAAGAAAATAGATGGCGAGCCACCCATAAAAAACAAAAAAACGAACTTGGATATATCGGCTGATATTTGGCACTTTTAAAATATCGGCATCGGCCGATACGTTTTTCTGATTGGCCGATGTGTTGGAAGCGGGACTTTTATTTTAATGGCGCTCCGGACTTATATTTTGACGTGCGGTACTGAGAACACCAGCGCCTGAGAAGAGAACAGCAGCGCCTGATCACACAGCGCTCACTCACATTCTCCGTCTTCATTAGTTTACAATCTCTGTCAGTCATATCTAATACTTTGTTAGACAGAACTGGTAAACAAAGAAAGTAAATGGAATGCGAAAAAGTAAAGTGTTGCTTTTATATTATTTGTTACAGTAAAGGCAAACAATCAGGCTAAAAAGACTTTCTCATTTACTGTCAACATTCAGCAAATGCGCATCTAACGTAGACTAACCATGTTCCGTACAGCAACGATGTTCCGTACAGATGGCCTTTTCCCGCCGATTGCTGAATAAATACTTCCAGGTCATAAATAAACTATATATGTGTGTGTACCTCATTTCTCCCGCTTTCATCCCTGACCAAGAAAGAGAATCGCCAGCCGTTTGATCCAGAGAGATTTCAGTAAGTTTGCTAGGTGCGCCCACTGCGCCTGCTAATGGAGGGTAGGCAAGCTGCAGCCCAGATATTAGCTTTAGGTGGGGAGACAATTACAGCGGTGAAAATGTATAATGTATATCTAATGGATTAATGCTTCTCACAGTAATATAATCCTCATGAATTGATTATTATGTTATCACAAATCATTAAATATATTACCTTTGGTTGAATAACTGCTTTGAAATGGGAATTTTTAAACGTAAATTCCGGACAATGGCCGCTTGGCGCAACTCTCGCACTGAGACAGGCAGCAGAGATGCAGCACGTCTGTCAGCACAGACTGCGGGCAATAATGATTATTATATTTATAATATTTTAACATTTAAAATAGTAATTCTTTAATAAATCAACAATTATATATATATATAATTGTTGATTTATTAAAGAGTGACTATTTTAAATGTTAAAATATTATAAATATAATATTTTAACATTTCAAAAGGTCATTCTTTAATAAATCAACAATATTATATATAAGGTTCTATATGTTACTGTTAACTGTTATATTACTATAACTGAATTGATAACTGAATTATTTCATAGCCAACTTTCCATAAAAATGAATGTTATGTTTATGATACTGTTAAAACAATGATAGGATCTTCACACGTTAATATTATTTAATAAAATGTCATACATCAAATGATTGTTTAGAAATAATTTTTATTCACAGTTGTATGTTTATTTCAAAGGAAAATAAGAAAAGTCAGAATGTCAGGCAGAAAAAAGCAGTATACTAAGGTAGTGCTAGAAAAGGCAGTTCAGGAAGTGATAGCAGGAGCTAGTTTGAGGCAGACCTCCAAAAAATATGCCATCCCCCACACAACCCTGACACCTGCAGAAGAAGATGCTCTCATCTCATTTATTTTCTGGATGGCAGACCACGGCTTCCCAGTCACAAGAGCTGTGGTGAAAGTGCTGGCTATCGGCATTATTAAAGAGAGTGGCAGAGGGGACAGTACCACTGTCAATCTGGAGAAGGGGCCAAGTGATGTCTGGTGGTCCAGATTTAAGGCCCGCCATCCAGAACTCACCTCCCGCACAGCCGACTCCCTGGACAGGGCAAGAGTCCATGGAGCTACTCCAGAGGCCATCGAAGGATTCTTTAAATTATATGAAGCCTTATACGTTCGTCACAGTTTAGAGGACAAACCCCATCTTGTCTTCAACTGTGACGAAACTGGCTTTGGGGACAAGCCTAGGTCCAGGGAGAAGGTGCTCTGCCAGACCTTTATCCTCTAAGTTACTTGCATTTTTTTGTGGTGTGCTAATGAGTATTAAATATGCTGTATTGCCTTAGGTGGTGAGAGTGCTTCCATCTGTTGATGCCAGGCCATCCAGCGCTCCCGTCACTACCTCAGCCACGCCATCCATCACTCCATCAGCCACGCCACCCATCACTCTCGTCACTCCATCAGCCACGCCATCCATCGCTCCCGTCACTCCCTCAGACACACCTGCCACTCTCACACACACATACAGCGATCCCACTACTGACACACAGACATCAAACACTCCCTCCACCACTCCAACACCTTGCCCCACCTGCAAAAAGGGGTTCCAAAAAATGACCTGGTAGCAGCAGGGGTGATTCCAGAAAGTCTCGCAAATGTCCTGATGAGCCCAGCCTTGGACAGGAGGGACAATGTGATTTGTCGCCTTCCGCTGCCAGCCCGCGTGCGTCATCACGAGTGACGAGTATGTTCGACTGCTGGAGCAGAAAGAAGCAGAGGAGAAAGAGAAGGAAGAAAAGAAGAGAAAGCGCAAGGAAGATATGACAAAGAAGAGGGAGGAAAAAAAACGAGTGCAGGAGGCCAAAAGGCAGAAAAGACAAACACCACCTCCCATTGAGGAAGATGGGGAACACTGCGCTGTCTGCAGTAGGGTGGTCCCACCTGGGTCAGGAGATGGGGCCATTGATGAATGGGTGCATTGTGACCTTTGTCATCTCTGGTTCCACATTGAGTGCGCTGAGGTGGAGGAAGTGCCAGACGCTGAGTGGCTTTGCCATAAATGTTGTTTGTCCACATAACCTAACACACACACACACACACAATGTAAATAGTTTTAAGTAGTGCACACACACACACAATTAACACATCCTACTGCTGATTTACTGACAATTTCTAATTTTATAATCAGTTTTAGTGTTAAATTTAAATGGTGCACACACACGTTACAACACTCACACACGCACACAATATCCTTATCATTTTATCAGTTCAAGGTTGCCCATTAATTGGTTACTTTCAATTATTAAATGTTTTAAACAAATGCAAATTGTTTACCCTCCTTCTTGTTCTTCAGAAATATATGATCAAGTTGTTTTATAACGTTTCACATGGTTCATGCTTAATTCACGTGCCATAATTAACGTAATATCATGACACAATCATGACTAACCATCGCGTGGTGGTCTAGCTTATTAAGTTTTAACAAAAAAAAATGTACTCACCTTTCTTATAGATTTCAATAATATCCTCTTCTTTTAAAATAAATAAACAGCTCACAAATGAGAATTTAACGTCGAGTTTAGCAGTTGAAATCTGAAATGCGCTCTGTACGGAACACCGTTGGCCGCCTGTACGGAACACCGTTAACGTCTGTGAGCATCCGAACATAGGTGGAAGAGGGACTTAACCCCACTTTTCTCAAATACTATTGGTCCAAAAGACATCAATCAAAGAATAGATCATCCAATGGGAATTTCCCCTGAGAATGAGCACTCACACAAGCTTGTATGTCTCTCAGCAACAGAGGAGTGGCCGTTGACTTGCGGTGAAAGGTGAAAAGTGTACGGAACATGGTTAGTCTACGTTACATCAAATATTCTGTGCTATATCCACTGTGTCATATTCATATAGTTTTCACTGTGTGCTGTGTGTAATATTAGCGTTACGTTGTCTTGATTTGAAAAAATATGATTACCAGTGCGCACGATATTACCAGATTACTGAGTGCCCTGTTACGGTGTTTACTTTCTTTTTATTCACATATTCATATATTTTTAAACAATTACTTTATTTGTGAAAAATACTGTAATAGGATTGCAGATTCAAGAAGTTGCCATCTAAAGTATAAGCATGTTTATTTTAAAGATTTGTTTTCTAATTTATTTAAAATTTATAAAATATTGATTAAAATAAATATAAAGTATATATTTAAAAATCTGCTTTATATCGGCCATCGGCCATCCTGCTCTCTAAGATATCGGCATCGGCCATCAAAAAAACAATATTGCTCGACCACTACTTTTCTCATTTTCCATCGGATTTGCATCATTCCTGCAGTTTGTTCATCTGTAAGAGGTCTTCTCTTTTGAACTTAAGGATTGAGGTATTGTTTTTTTTTTTTTTTTTTTTTAACTGACACTTTCTAGGAACTAAGGGGGAAAATTCTAATTTTTGTTGTTGTTTGGACTGAAATCTTTCAACTGAAAATAATTATTTGATCTGATAAGAGATATATATCTCCTACATATTTTCTTTCATTGTTAATGTGGTAACGAAAGGTATTGTACATTTATTTTGTTGGTTTATATTTTGTTGGGAAATTGTAATTTAAATTTTGGTTGTTTTAAATTTTTGTTGGGCAACCAAAATGGACGTTTACCAATCAGTGGACAATTTCAAATGACAATGGATGTTTTTCGACCATTTTTCAACAGACTTGCTAAAATCACGAAGGCCCACCCCTAAATCAAGCCCCCAGTGGATTAGAACAGTGGTTCTCAAACCTGTCCTGGAGGACCACCAACACTGCACGTTTTCTTTGTCTCCCTAATCAAACACACCTGATTCAACTCATCAGCTCATTATCACATGGGTTAATGAGCTGATGAGTTGAATCAGGTGTGTAAAAACTGAAAACGTGCAGTGTTGGTGGTCCTCCAGGACAGGTTTGAGAACCACTGGATTAGAACAAATCGGGTAATGTGGTTGAAAATGCCCATCATGGTTTTAAAACACCCCACTGATTGGGAAACAGCCACTAGTGTTCTGCAGAGATACATACCTGCATGATCTTGTGGTCATCAACTACAAATCACTGTTAGTTCAATGTCACTGTCTCCACCCATGTGTGCTGTCGGCTTTCATCAATTTCAATGCAGATCCAACACACTTTAAACACTGAAATATCAACCTCAACCTATCTGGGATGAAACAAAATCTGTTTCAAGTTTATTCTGTCGATTTTATCATGAAATTAAAACAATAAATGTTGTTTTGGCACTGCATTATGGCTTAATAGATTACTGTAGCTGCAAGCATATGAACCGATCAACTTATCTCCTCTTTCCCTTACAAAAAATAAGTTTATTCAAGTGTGCTATTAGTATACCTATTTTAAACTGAACAGAAGAAAGTATTCTTTCAGTCTAATTTTTATTTACTTCTCAGAAATATACTTAAAATTGCACATTGTCTCACTGGGGGTGTTTAAATCCGATTATGTGGTCTGGGCTGCATTCCAGACGAAACTGGACAAGTGTAAATGCATCTGCTTGTTGAAACCTCATATGCAAATTTAATTCCTCCCAACAATGCTAAAAAATAAACATGTGAGAGTGTGTTATAGGCTATATGTCATGTTATAGCCAGATATGACGGCACTACTGCAGCGCGCATCACTGCAGATGAGCAGCTGAGCTTTATGGGATCAATATCCCGTCTAAAGTATTGCGAAAATATATTGCACAAACTGAAAGAAATTATGCAAAATGATCAGAATAGCAAACAACATGGTCACGGATCAAAATATAATAAGCATGAATAAAAAAAATAACAAGCATGAATGAAAACTTTAAACATTTGTTTTTTTGCACAAAACTTAAACTTCTGTTCATGTCTTGTTTAAATGATGTTTTCCTTGGTTTTATTACTCCGTACTTTGTGCTCTTTTTCTGCTCATATTTAAAAAAAAATACGCTTGTGCTGTTTTTCTCTTCGCTCTTCTTTCCATGTTCTACGCTTGCTTTCCCAAATGTTGCAGTTCGAATTTCATGTAAATTAGGGCAGGCATAAGCATCACCATTGGTCCACTAGTTTTAGATTGACAGCTCCTCCTCTAGCCAATCAATTGAAGAGGGGAGTTGACGTCACACCAATGCGACCCATGGCTACTGATGCTTACTTATACAGGGGAAGACATCCATCAACTCAGCTGGCAAAAACCTGTCCGTGGCTGGACACCTTTAAACTCCATGTGTACCTGCAACTCGACCTGTTACCGGTATATACGCCTGGTGATAAGTTATCGTTAAATTCATCATCCTAACGACGACCTGTCACAGTTGTGCCTGTCTGATGATCCACCATTCACCTCTAATGCACTTACCTCTGGGCCTGGCACCACGAGCGTCAATCTTCTCCGAGCAACACATCAGTGTTTCATCAAAGAATTGCCGATTTGAACGAGAAGTTTGAACAAATAACTCACTCGTAAAAACAGTAACTTACCACCATCTACTGGCCATTTTACTTTCATATTTAATCAATAACAAGGATGGGCAATGTCGGTCCTGGATGCAGAGTTTAGCTCCTCCAACCCTAATCAAACACACCTGAACCAGCTAATCATCATCTATAGGATAATTAATACTACAGACAGGTGAGGTTTTTATTTTTTTTCGGAGTTGACGCTAAACTCTGCAGGACAGCAGCACTCCAGAAACAACGTTACCTATCCCTGATGGAGATGTTGCTGTATTCAAATTTGAAGCTATATTTAAAACATTAATCCTAAAGTAATATGCAATTATGTAGCTATGTAAATAAACACAATAAGTATGTAATAAATCACTGCATATTAAATCCAACTGGTTTCTGTATATCTCCTCTGTAACACAATCATTTTCAATAATCTTTTGTCAAATCTGGCGTAGTTAATAAAAAAGGTATGGAATGCCTAGCTGTGACAGGTCAAAGTCCTAAAGTCTTCAGACAATGGCCGTTTTTAACTTAGTTTTTGCAAAGAATTGTAGCATTACAAAACTGCAGGATGTTTCACTTACAGCGGCCTTAGCATATTAACATCATGAGCCAAGTAATATTAACACCAATTACCAGTGTGCACATTAACATTCTCATGTATCTCAAAAAAGATGAATTGAATTATTTATGTCCAGAGTTCAGATAGCTTTACTGCTTGAAAGTCTTTGTAAAGTTAAATTAAACTGTCGACTTCCCCTGTATAGTAGCCATGTAAGGACATTAACTCAAAGGGGAAATATTAATAATAATCCATAATTACCAATTATGATTAATTATTAATATTTGGGTCAGTTAATTAGATTAACTTTGAGGTAAGCTAATTAATATTACAATCAATTAATCAGTTCCAATGAACTCTTTGATTATTCATTTATTCTAAGAAAAGTGTATCTTTCATCGTCACTGAAAAATAATTATTCCTTAGCATGTACAGAAATTAGAGCATACTGTAACAAAATCAAAATCGTAAAAGGGACTTTATATGCAAACAGAGGATCAGAAATCAAATTCATAATTGTGCACAAGTTTTATTAACTAAATCACAAACATAAATAACACTAAACAAACATAAATACATTCATACATCCATACATACATGCATAGGTAAAGGGGTGAGTGATGTGGAACCGGAAACAGGAAATAGAATTATGGAGCAAGATCTATTTTAGTATAAAAAAAAAAAAGAACCATTAGCTTATTTCAGAGCACCTCATTAAATGTATACCTTGCATGGTCAATTCTTGAAGTGGTTGAAGATTGAATTTGTCGCTGGGTCCTTGAGTGTCAAATGTCACTTTATGAGTTGCAATCATTTCTTCTCCGTTGGATGAAGGAGATTGTATTGTCGCGGTACTCATGGCTGGAATGCAGATTGTGGCCTGCACGCTCTGGGCCGGCAGGACACGAAGAGCACATGGTGAGAGTTGCGAGGGACTTCGTCCGTGTTGAATGACGTCACTGAACTTCTGAAGTTGTCCTTGATGCTGGAGTGAGCACATGTCCTGGATGCTTTGAAGCCTCCTGCCCTGGGCCTGTTGAGGCCATGCTGGAACACATGGCATCCTTAAGGCAAGAGTTGTCCGTTTCCTTCTTGGTTGGATTTAAGAAAGGCAGTCTGACTCGGCCTGCAGAGGCCTGCAGGGCCCAGTGGGGGGGAAAGGGGGTCCCCTCCCCCCCACAGGATTCACTTGGAGCTGCAGTTTAGGTCCGAGGACAAGAGCTAAGAGGGCCGGATCTTGTGGTCAGTGACTTTTAAAGCATGAAGATGGCACACCCATTTGGAGGTCTAAGATCCAATAAGAAGTGTCTTCCTTTGGAGGGAAAATGTCTTTTTTTTATGACCTTGTTCAAGCATGCACATTTGCAATGGGTACTTTCATTGGGTGTTTAAGAGAAGATATTCAAGATTCTTATAATTCTAATGCGTCACAAAGTTAGAAAAATGTAATGTAAATTAACAAATTGGGGACGCAGATTGGAGTTTATAGAGACCAAATACGCCACACGTCTGATTTTGGTAAACCATAGTATGCAACAAAGTCTGAAAATCAGACGTGTGGCGTATTTGGTCTCTATAAACTCCAATCTGCGTCCCCAATTTGTTAATTTACATTACATTTTTCTAACTTTGTGACGCATTAGAATTATAAGAATCTTGAAGATTCTTCTCTTAAACACCCAATGAAAGTAAGTGTGGCGTATCTGGAGTTTATAGAGACCAAATACGTCACACGTCTGATTTTGGTAAACCATAGTATGCAACAAAGTCTGAAAATCATGAGGTGGGAGAATTAGATACATGTCTACACATTTCTCAAGAGGTTATACATAGAATACATAGGTTTACATAGGTTTATCTCTCCTTCTCAGCGAGAATTAAGTGAGAGTCCCGTTTTGGTTGTATAATCAAATATATATCAAAGTATATACATAATAGTACCCAAGCCAGTAAATCATTCACAAAATGTTCTGGAATGTATGTTAATTTCATGTTGGTCAGTTCATTGTTAAATGAATGCAGGAGAGTTCGTTTTGCAGATTGTTTCTGTCTTTCCATGGTCTCTCTCTTGCATTTGGCCTGCATTCTTTAACACCCATAAAACCTTATCTGATTGTTGTCCGGGTAACGGAGACCGTCTTGTTGGAGGATGGGACGCAGATCCCAGAGAAGTTTGAAAGTTTTTATGGTACATGTACCAAATAAGTGTGTCTGATCTGGTCTCAGTTGTTACAGCCATGAGTCACATTGGTGTGACGTCAACTTCCCTCTTCGATTAATTGGCTAGAGGAGGAGCTGTCAATCTAGAACTAGTGGACCAATGGTAACACTTAAGCCCGCCATAATTTACATGAAACTCTTACTGCAACATTTGGAAAAGCAAGCACAGAACATAGAAAGAAGAGCATAGAGAAAAACAGCACAAGCACACAAAAGAGTAAAATATGAGCAGAAAATGCAAGGGAGCACAAAGTACAGAGTAATAAAAACAAGGAAAACATATTTTTTAAGAAAGCATGACCATAAGTTTAAGTTTTGTGCAAAATAACTTTTAATGCGTTTAAAGTTTTTATTCATGCTTGTTATTTCTTGATTCACGCTTATTATTTTTTGATCCGTGACCACGTTGTTTGCTATTCTGATCATTTAGCATTATTTTTTTCAGTTTGTGCAATATATTTTTACATGTGTTTTTAAATTTTTGATTCACGCTTATTATTTTTTGACCTGTGGCTGCAATACTTTAGAGCAGTGGTTCCCAAACCTGTCCTGAAGGCACCCCAACACTGCACATTTTCTTTGTCTCTCTAATCAAACACACCTGATTCAACTCATCAGCTCATTATCACATGTGATAATGGTCAGGTGCTTTCATTTGAACATGGACAGGACAAGGAGTGACTAAACTAGACTATTACTTGACAGATAACTAGACGATAAACAAACAGCAAATACAGAATCAGAACTTTCTCTAAACAATACTCTTGACATGATACTCACAAGGTATGATAATGAACCGGCACAGGACAGCAAACACAAAGGTATTAAATAGGGAGACTAATGATAACATAACAGGTGACACAGGTAAAGCAATAATGACAAAATGAGGATAACAAGGGGGCAGGGTAAAGTAACGAGACAACACAAAACATGGGTCTGTCATGGGTCTGTCATGGGTCTTGCACACAAAACATGGGTCTGTCATGATCCTGCCTCAAGACTAAAGAAAATCAAGGACATGAGGGCAGAATCATGAATCATATATATATATATATATATATATATATATATATATATATATATATATATATATATATATATATATATATATATATATATATGTATGTATGTAAGGGTTAATGCCAGACGAGGTGTCCATTGTCAGGTATTAATGGACGACGGTGAGGCGTGAACTGTCCAACACACAGCCTCCGCCGAAGTCCATTAATACCTGACAATGGACACCTCGAAGGGCATTACATTAACCTGCTTATACCATGGTCACTTGCCAAATAACACATTTTTAAAACATTAGTTTATATTTTAATTAGTTTTACAATCGAAATCTAAAGTTTTTACAAACAATAACTTGGTTTCCCTGGTTATGTTTCAATTGTTACTGTACCAGACTTGGAGAGAGAGGTTAATGTGAACCAGACAGGTCTTTATTGAACAGGCTGTATAGTGACGTAAGACAGGCAGGTAGCAGACACTGGACACAGTACTGTGAAGAAGGCAGATGAACAATAGCCTTATCTGAATGCCAGGATAATGGAGAGGTAGAGGATGGATCAATGAGATGCTGGAGAACATGAGGGAACACAGCAGGAGAACAGGAATCCACTGGAGATCCTAGCGATAGGAGATAAGGTAAGTAGTGTGGGTTTCCCACATTGGAGTCCTTTTCCACATTGGAGACTAGACAATGAAGGAGAGGAATGTGTGTGTGTGTAAATAGGGAGGGTAATGAGTGTAGAGATGAGGAACAATTGTGACTGGTTAGACTCTGGAGACTGTGATCTTTGAATGGGCGTGGTGGTGGAGCCTGGTGAAACCGTGACAGAACCCCCCCTCCACGGCCTGCTCCTGAGGCGTGGAATTCTGTGAGTAGAATTGAATCCACGATGTCCTCCCTGGAGACCCATGACCTCTCCTCTGGACCATATCCCTCCCAGTCAACGAGGTATTCCAAGCGGCCACCACGGCGCCGGGAATCAGAATGGCTCTTCTGACGGCACACTGCCCACTGAAGGTGTTGATGAGCTGCGTCCCAGACCCTCTCGCTCTTCTGGAAACAATGAGTAACAGATGTAACTTCAAAAGGTTTCCTAGACCAGGGGAACAAAGGTGGTTGGAAGCCAAGTACGCACTGGAAGGGTGTAAGACCAGTAGCTGGGTGATGTAGGGAATTTTGTGCGTACTCGGCCCAGGTGCGGAAGCGGTTCCAGGAGTTCTGATGGCCATGGCAGAAGGTACATAGGAAAGGTCATATCTCCTGTATCTTGTGGTCCCTCTGCCCGTTACTCTGGGGATGATAACCAGAGGAGAGACTCACAGTCACACCTAGGAGATTAAAGAAGGTTTTCCAGATGGGAGGTGACATGGGGTCTTGGACATGACACACTCCACACAGCCCTGGATGTACCCTCTCAAATCCCTTGCCATATTAGGCCACCAGAAGTGGTCTCGAAGCAGCAAGAGGGTTTGACTGGTCCAAGGATGGCCAGTGCCCAGTGAAGAGTGTGCAGACTGAATTAGAGGGACACACTGAGTGCGTGGAATGCGTGATCTGGTGGACACCCTGACGGAGTGGCATCGGAGGCATTGGTGGCTGCAAGCTCCTCGTCCAGGGACCACTGGATGGGGCTCACAAATAGATTGGAAGGGAGGATGGATCCTGAATTCTCTGGGGTCTCTTTGGGAGCATGGAGACGGGAGAGCATCTGCTTTTATGTTTTTGGTCCCTGGCTGGTAGGTGATGGAGAATTGGAATCGGGTGAAGAAAAGGGCACGCCCCTCACGTATCAGGATGAGGTTGTATGCACTCATCCTGCGTATCCAATTTTGTGAAGATGTTGGCTTCGCAAAGCTGTTCCAGAGCTGCAGGGACGAGAGGAAGGGGGTAAAGGAAATTCTTGGCCACGAAAAAGAAGCTTGAGGTATAAATAAGTATGGGGAACTGACGCCACAACCAGAAGTTTGTATAGATAGTACTGTATACTTACCTCAGGAGATTTAATATGCAAGGTTTATGATATGCTGTAAACTTACCTGACGTTTGTTAGTAACAATCTTTAGTGTTAGCGAAAGAGGATTTGAGTAATGTATAATGTGGTTTAGTTCTGAGGTTCGGAGAGAGTCACGTATGGAAGTAAAATAATGCCAAATGTTTTTGAAACAAAAAAAGCCTGTTGAATTGCACTACTTGAAAAAAATATGCATTGCATTAACCATGCTTGTATTTTAATGCATTGTATTTTTAGGGCTTGCATTTTTATGGGCTGAAATTCAAGATGGTTGAATATTTAAGCTGTGAATATTTCAATTCAAAACATTTCAAACACATTTGCATTATTAAAAATTCAATAATCCATATTCACCTTTCATATTTCACTTCCAAAATAGTCAAACTGTTTAAAAATACAAACTACAATATTCAACAGGCATTTTTCGGTCCATTTTAATTCGCTTCCACAAATTAAGTGGTTCAAATTCGACAGTAAATTCAACATTGACATCCAGGAACTGCAGGAAAAGCAGTAGATTACCGAGCATACTCTCCATCTGCTGTTAGTCTACCTCCCCAGCAGTGGGTGCAAGCGCGTGTTGTTGACGAAGACCAGAGCAACAGTTAGAGCAAGCCATTCATTCATAAAATGAAAATGATTATCTGGGTCAGTATATATGCGGAAAAGATGATAAAGACACAAAAGCTGTGTTTATGTTTCATTCAATAACTTCATTGTTACTTTCCCTGTGTAGCCTACATGTTATCAGCTTTCTCTACCATGAACGGGATTAAATCGGGTTCCCCTTAATACCTCATCATACTCAAGGATTCCTCTTCCGTCAGGACAAAGCGCTATATATAAGTATGCCTACGTGTACTGCATTGGATTAAACTGGGAAGAGTCATAGCACTTGTATATTGTTGTCCTCCGTTAGTTTAACCCTCTGGGGTCTGGGGTGTTTTTGGGGTCCTTGAGATGTTCTGACATGCCCTGACATCTGTGCTTTTTTCAGTTGCTTATAAACATATTAATGGCAAAAAAAATACACACTATTTAGCACAAACAGGGCTACCATAATATGTGAGCAACAAGAATGTACATGTCTGCATTTTTGAGAGAATAATGTTTATGCGTGGTTATTGAAAAAACTAAAAACTAAAGTTTCTGAAATAAGACCACAAAACACATACTAAATATGTGCCAATAAGACTTTTGTCTAATGGATGTCATCGACCTAGTGTTTTGTCTTCAAAATGATGTGAAAATCACCCTGCCTAATCATTCACATAACACAATACATTGATTTGAATTTTGCAAAGCACTTTCTGTTTGGAAAGGCAATATTCGAGTGGGCGTCAATGATCATGCATATGTAGTGGTTCACACCTGAGGAGACAATGGGGCCTGCATACTTAATGAGCCATTCATTCATGTGAGTCACTGAGCCACAAGAATGCAAGAGCAACAGTTGGAAGCATCTCAATTCTTTTTTATTTTTCCACAAATTGTGCTTGCAAATTGGCCTATAATATCCAAGGAAAACATGTCTAGTAATTGTGCAGTTAATTCTCATACTGTATTTTCAGTTTTGGAATATTTATCCTCTCCCCAAATTTGTCACTAATAAAACACAATAAAAATTATTTAAAGAAAAGGCTTATATTTACCTTTTAATAGTTTGTTTACATCTACCTTGTAAATATCTTTTTTTTAATTAAAAAGGTTACAATTACAACAACAATTCAAGTGTAATCTTTCTAGGTAAAAACTAAAGTATACATTTTATCATACATATTTCAAAGTTAAGGATTTGATTGATTATTTGATTATTTTTGACAAAACATACTATATTTAACATATGAGCAAAATTGGCAAACAAAAGCTTATTTGAGGTGGCAGATATTTTACAGTAAAAATGTATAATCTATCCAAAACTAATCAACGAAATGTTGTCTTTCATATGTCTGTAACATAGGTCTTTCATTTTTATTATAAGAAATATAAATGTTAATTTGCAGTTTAATATGTTGCTTATACAAATACATTTTATTTCAACATATTTCAGTCAATTTTTACTCAGTATAGCAATACAGTTTGCTAAAACCGAAACATTCATTCACACACAGAAACGCCTGACTGTAACGTTGTTTTTATGAAATATTAGGGCATGTAAATGTTAATTTGCAGTTTAATACGTTGCTTATACAAATAGCCTAAATTTTATTTCAACATATTTCAGTCGATTTTTACTCATCTCAGTATAGCAATACATTTTGCTAAAACATCATCATTCATTCACACACACACACACAGAAAGGCGATTTAAATTTAAACTGTCTTTTTGCGAGCTGTGGTAAACAGCGCGCATCTCTGCGGCTGCCATTCATTCATTCACACGGATTAACTTGAGAAGAAAAAAAAACTTACTGCAGTTTTCCTCACTCAGTCGGATCCTCGCTCCTCGCAATACCCGAACTCTGAGGTAGATTCTCCATTATTATTATTCCTCACAGCGCTGCCAGATGGTGTAAACACGTAGGCTACAATGATATGATTAAACTTGTGTTTTCTCCAGCTGATATGGGGGGCGTTCACAGGTTTGCCTCAGTAATTTGCGTTTGAATAGCACGCGCTCTCCGCAGGCGGGTTCACATTACATTTGAATTAGCTCTAATGAGCTCGACTGGAATCGCTCTCTTTTAATACAGATTTCACAAGATGAGAATATTAGTTTTTTATATAAATTACCTCATTTAAAAGAAGAGAATTCAAGCTTCATGCCTGTGTGTCTGTTTGCCTGTTTGACTGAGTATTCGCTGAGTTACAGTTCATTTTCGGACACGTTTCAGAATGGATTTAAATGACAGAGAGAAGGCAGAACTCGCATCACGTTTATTTTTCTTTATTTGGCAAAAAGCACAACACTTTGTTTTTTATTGTGAGTATACACAAAAATAATACACATTTAACAGAATCGATTGATGTATGAAACTTGCTTGTAATATCAAAGTCAACAGAGCAAAATTAATTTCTTTTGAACTGAACTGAAAAAAAGCGAGCCTATCGCGCCGGAGCGATTGTCGACCTCAGGGGGTTAACTGTAAGTCGCTTTGGATAAAAGTGTCTGCTAAATGACTAAATGTAGCCTAAATGTAAATTGGCTTGACATTGGACATTCGCACATTTAGGGACCGTCTCTAAAGTTGCATACAACATTGGCATACACGTTTCTAATCTAACTTCAATAGCAAACTTCAATTTATTTGAATAAATATCAAAAATCTAAAGGGTGCACATTATGCCTGACACCTACATGAACACTTTACAGTTGGTTTTGTGACTGTAAGTCATTCTATTCAAATACTATTGAAGTTAGAAAGAAACATGTATACCAATGTCGTATGTAACTTTAGAGACGGTCCCAAATGTGCGACTGTCCAACGTTATATCACTGGGAAACGCTCAGCATTAAACTTTGCGCGTTAAGTTCATATTCTGAGTTCATCTGCTTGCCTGCGAGTTTGGTTTTTAATATCACTGTATTAGTACATTAAGCTACGTTAAGCGTTTTATGTCCAGTAGGGGAATCCTGAAGTATTGAGGGATTGCCTACTGCATGCAGCACATCGCCACAATATAAAGTTAAGGCAACTAAACAACCAAGATAAATATGTGTCAACCTCAAATGTAACAATGGATCTGTACATCCGCATCGGGGGAATAACATTATAATCTCGTTCACGGTAGAAAGATGCATGTAGGCTACACAGGAAAAGTAACCGTGAAGACACTGAATTTAACATAAAACAGTGGTCATAATAATCACAAATACACTTACATTGCTGTAAATTAGTTTTATAAATGAATGGCTTGCTCTAACTCTTGCTCTGTCTTCGTCAACAACACGCGCTTGCACCCCCTGCTGGTGAGGTTGACTACCAGCAGATGGAGAGTATGCTCGGTAATCTACTGCTTTTCCTGCAGTTCCTGGATGTTGACGTATAATTTTCTGTCGAATATGAGTCACTGAATTTGTGGAAGCGAGTTTGCAAAGCGAAATAAAATGGACCGAAAATTGCCTGTTGAATATTATAGGTTGTTTTTTAAACAGTTTGACTATTTTGGAAGTGAAATATGAAAGGGGAATATGGATTATTGAATTTTGAATAATGAAAATGTGTTTGAAATGTTTTGAATTGAAATATTCACAGCTTAAATATTCAACCATGCTGAATTTCAGCCCATAAAAATGCAAGCCCTAAAAATACAATGCATTAAAATGCAAGCATGGTTAATGCTTGAATATTTTTTTCAAGTAGTGCAATTCAACAGGCTTTTTTATTTCAAAAACATTTGGCATTATTTTACTTCCATAGTCACGTAAGACTGATTAAGACCGCACGTGAGGACCCTTAACTCGTGGAGTTAGAAGGGGGGCTTAGGCCTGGAATGGGGTTCAGTTGGGAATTAAAGCAATTGAATTTTTGATGCGTATGAAAAACACCACCACCAGTAGTTTGAATTAAGAACGTACCTATGAAATTACTTGAGAGATCTTGCTGAGCATTCCTGACCGTTTGAGCATCACATCTTATATAGGATTGGTATGCTGAAGAAGACCATCTGCCCAGGAGCTTGATTGACGAGGATGGAATTCCGCATTCGGCTGCTGTTGTAGCAGCGCCAATTCTGAATTAATGTCCAGTGTAAAGATGAGATGATAGCCCACACTTCTGAAGGATGGTCGCTAGATGAGTTCTAAACCATTCTCTTGATATGGGAGAACCATTGGGGAGTATGAATAGGGCAGAGTGATTGGGGGTGCAAGGACGTGCTTTGAGAAAATGTCCTATAGAAATAAAGGGGCAGTAGTTATTGTTAATTCTAGAAATTGTGATAGTTATGCCTGAGCCAAAGGAAATCGGTCTTAGATTGCTTCAGTAGAATTGAAAAGAAATGAGGTGAAAAAAAGTCAGAAAACATTAAGTCTCAAGTGGGGTCAAATTTATGGGATACAGATTTGAATTCCCCTGGACACATGAAGCTGAAGAAAGCTGTTAAAACATGGCTTCCAGAAGACCGTTAATGTAATATGAGAATAAACCATGACGCAGGGAGTCGACAGCCTTTATAATATAGGCATAGTTATGGGGAGGCGTTGGTCGAAACTTTATGCTTTGCTTTAGTTAAGCCTTTAAGTAACAGAATATAGGGATCGTGAAATCTGACGTGCAATTAAATTCCTGGGAGCAGTTTGCGTAAAGTTGAGATTTTCAAATTACGAGATTGGAAATTGTGGACTAAGAAAGCGTAAACTGTAGTGACTAAAATGTGGAAAAGTGAAATATGATATGCAAAACAAAACATAATAAATGTAGACCAAGCAGAATTCTAAGCTTTAAGGGTTGCTGTTGCTACACCTTTAGTGATATAATGTATGGCTGAATTTATCAGATGACTAAAATAAGCATTTAATCCAGAAGAATTTCAGATAGAGTCAGGCATGGTGTTGGATCCGAGTTGGCCTCTGGGCAGAGATGTCTGAGAGCCTGAAAGCGAAAGCGAGAGAGAGCGTCAGCAATTACGTTAGAGTGTCCGGGAATATGGACAGCTATGTAATAATAAAACTATGAATAACTGACTGCCAAATAATTCTCCTTAAAACTGACATGATTGCCTGACAGGGAGATCTTTGCTCTTATGGCAACAACTGCTTTGTTGTCGCAGAACATGGTGATTCGTTTACGAGACCAAGCCGGTCCCCAGAGAATGCTAGCTAATGGAAGAAATAAAGCCTGAATTTAGGGTAGAAAATTTAACTGGCCATCTTTTGGCAATCCATAGAAAAACAGCCAATGGAGGGAGCGGCATCAGTGAATAGTTCCAAAGCTCCGGACCATTCGGGAATGTCCAGCTGTGAAGCAGGTTGTTCCAGAAACTGAGACCTGACAGGCACTCTTCGTCTAAGATAACCGTATAGCTTAAGTTAACCACTGAGTGAGCTAGAGTAAGCAGACGGGAAATAAATGCTCTACCTTGGGGGATAATACTCATAGCGAAATTAAGGTGACAGAGAATAGAGTGCATGTCACGTTTAGAGACGGAACATGAAGAGATAAATGATTCCATGAAAGATCTGATTCTAAGAAGTTTCTCGTTAGGTAAGGAAGATTGCATTTTTACTGAATCAAGTAAAATGCTGAGAAACTCCAGAGAGGTTGATGGGCTTAATGTTTTCTCTTTTGAAAGAGGAACACCTAAGTCACTGAAGGTCTGTTTAAGCATATCTAAAATAGAGGTTAGAGGAGACGGTTGGATCAATAAAAAATCATCAAGCAAATGCAAAACGAATGGGAGCTTGCATACATTCAACAGGATCCAACACAGAGCTACGGAAAAAATAATTAAATATATGTGGACTACTCTTACACCCAAAGGTGAGCCTGACAGCAAAATAGAACTCGAATTCCCATTTCACACCGAAAAGGGGCCAATCCGAGGGGTGAATAGGTACGATTTTGAAAGCGTCTGTAATATCAGCCTTAGCGAGCCAAGCAACTTGACCTGCCAACTTAATTAATTGAATGGCATTATCTACTGAAGCGTAGTAGAGAGAGAAAGGTGCTGATGGAATGCATTCGCTGGCATTCACTATCGTGTTAGAATGCGGCAAGAATAAGAAAAAAATTAAACGCTTTTTACCTGAATATTTCAAGTCAAGTCATCTTCATTTATATAGTGCTTTTAACAATGTAGATTGTTCCAAAGCGGCTTTACAGTGATAATAGGAAATTAAAGTAACAGAGATTGTTTTGAGCAGCTCTAGAATAAAGTTATTGTCCAGCTAAAGTTAGTTTTGATTGATTCACTTCCGTCGCAACGATCATTAGTTATTAACTTAGGGCCGTTAACACGACACCGTTTTAACAGAAAACTCTTAAGTCCTCTCTATGCAAACTTTAAAAACGCGAACCTGTGAGAACGCTGATAGCGTGCACATGCATATTATGAGTTCAGTCTTTAGGTATGCGCGTATTGAATATATGTGTGCGCAGGCGTGTAGTCCTTCCCTACAAACCAACCCTCAACAAACTACTTGTATTTTTTTTTATAGTAAAAAGTTTATAGTAGCCAGGCGAACCGGAATTATCCCTACAATGCTTTATCTTTAGAGAGGTAAAGGGAGGGGAGGGAGGCCTTCACAGGGGAGAGACTAGTTGATACTTCAGGACTGCGTTGTTTTCGCATCCAGGCGCAGGTCCTTCATCAGATCTGGATACAGCCTGGATCCGGCAGACTGCGGTAAACCTTGGGATAAACAGAGAGACTAGTATTAGCGTAGATGCTATTCTTCTTATGATGGAACGAGTACATCAGGATTTATGGGAAGTGTTCTCGGTTCCGGCTGACCTAATCTATGCAGCCTAATATTGAATTAGAAGTCTATAATGTGTTATGTGTATGCTAGGTCAAAGAGATGTGTTTTTAGTCTAGCTTTGAACTGACAGAGTGTGTCTGCCTCCCTGACAATGTTAGGAAGACTGTTCCAAAGTTTTGGTGCTAAATAGGAAAAGTATCTACCGCCAGCAGTTGATTTTGATATTCTAGGTATTATCAACTGGCCGGAATTTTGAGATCGCAATAGACATGAAGGACTATAATGCGTTAAGAGCTCGCTTAAGTACTGCGGCGCTAAACCATTTAGTGCTTTGTAAGTAATCAGCAATATTTTAAAATTTATACAATGTTTAATAGGGAGCCGATGCAGTGTTGACAGAACGGGGCTAATATGGTGATACTTCCTCTTATATAGATTTGCATCTACCTTTGCCTTAAAAAAACAACCATGGTTGGATTCTTCCTATTACTACAGATGGTCCTAACACTATTTGTGATAATTTATAATTTATATACTTCACCTTTTATTATCCATCCAAAACCGCTTCCTGTATTTATTTTATATTCCCAACAATCTTTTAGTACTCTCTTAGTTTGATGTTCTTGTTTACTGCTTTTCAATCTACTCCAATATGCCAGGGATAACTTGTTTCTTCTTATATTTAGTGGCAGTTCTTCTGTTGCTACCATGAAGGCATTATTTGGAGTATGTCGAAGTGCTCCGGTACATACTCTTAAAGCTTTAGCCTGTATTATATCCAATTTTTCCAGGTTTGATTTAGCTGCTGCTCTGTATATTGTACAAACATAATCTAAAATGGGTCTTAGCATACCTCTCTATATATATATTAATCATTGTTGTTTTATCTGCACCCCATCCACATGCTGATATAGCCCTCATCAAATTTATAACTTTTTTGCTTTTTATTTTTTTCATATTTATATGTTATCCATGTGTATTTGCTATCAAACCATAATCCTAAGTACTTAAATACTGACACTCTCTCTAATTGATTCCCATACAAAAATATTATATGTTTTCAGGAATATTTTTCCTTGAGAAAACCATACAGTTTGATTCACTAACAGATAACTTAAAACCCCATGTTATGGACCATCTTTCCACCTCTGTTATTGCTTTTTGAAGGACTTCTGTTATATATTTTATATTTCTTCCCCTTTTCCATTATGTACCATCATCTGCGTATAAAGCAGCTCCAATTCCTAATTCTATTTCATTAAAAACATTATTAATCATAATGTTAAAAAGTATTGGACTATTACACTTCTCTGCGGTACTCCACACTCTATTTTGTATGATTCTGACACTTCATTTGCCAACTTAACTTTAAATGATCTCTTTGTAAAAAACTGCTGTATCCAGTTAAACATCCTTCCTTGTATCCCCATTTTTTGTAACTTGATTAATAATCCTTCTTTCCACACTGTATCATAAGCTTTTTCAATGTCGAAGTATAGTGTTATCATATTCTCTTTTAGGACAAATGCCTCTTATATATTATTACTAAATTTTGTTAATGTGTCCATTGTTGCTCTTCCCTTTCTAAAACCACACTGATAAGATAAAATGATAGTTAAGTCACCTTTATTTATTTAGTGCTTTTTACAATACAGATTGCATCAATGATTGTCTATAGACTATAATTTTTTCCATCAGTTTTCCTAAATTGGATGTTAGAGCTATTGGTCTATTTTTTTTAGCGTTTGTTGGATCTTTTCCAGGCTTTATGATTGGAAGTACAAGTGCACTTTTCCAGTTTATTGGTATCTTTTCGTCTTTCCATATTCTATTAAATAGGTTACATATGTTTTCACGTGTTTCTATTGAAATATTCTTGAACATGATATAACATATTTGGTGTTCTCCTGGTGCTGTATTTTTACTTTAATTAATTGCTCTATATAGTTCATTTATGACAAACTCCCCATATCTAGTGTGTTTTTCATTGGTTTCTTTGGTGTATTAATATCTGGATATTTCTCTAAAATGTATTGTGTACTAATGTATAACTAATAATCGTTGTGACAGAAGTGAATCAATCAAATTAACTTTAGCTGGAAAATAACTTTATTCAAGAACTGCTATAAAGCCAAAACAACCTCTGTTACTAAACTATCCTTGTATCTCTGTAAAGCCGCTTTGGAACAATCTACATTGTTAAAAGCGCTATATAAATGAAGATGACTTTACTATTGTCCTTTATTATAATATTCCTCATCCATATTCAAAGCGTATACTTGAGAAAATGTCTTACCAATTAAATTGGCTTTATCCTTTTCTTTTATATGTTATAGCAAATTAGCTCTATGAAATATTAATAATCAATAATAACTGGTTATAATTGATTATGAATATTTGGATCAGTTAATATAATTAACTTAATGTTGTAAATTAATATTACAATCTGTTAACCTGTTTATCCCGTGAACACTCAATGTTAATTGTTTATTAATGTACATTTCCGGGGCATGGGAAATGACTTTATTACTTTACAGTACTACTAAGAGCAAGTAGTCAAGATCTATGATTAGGGACTCCAGATTTGAGCTTGAGACATGGACAACTTTACTGAACAAGACTTTATTAACTAGACTAAACACTTAAACTACTCTAACATACACATCCATACATGCATACAGTTTACCAAGGGAAAGAGAGCTGAAGCAGAATAGAGGAAAGCAAGAAGTTATAGCATTGTTTGAAATTCAGCAGATCAACAGCCTTGAGCAAACCATCAATTAAGTTCTAACACGCCCTTCTTTAAAAGGGGTAAGGATACTTAATGTATCAAATAATGAGACTAAGTTTGATACTTGCATGTCTCGCCCATTTGAATTAAACTGTCCTGATGCAATTTGTTGAGGCACCAGTTGATCTTTGCTGATGTGGTCTTGATGAGAGAGAACCAATGGTAGTCAGAGGATCTTTGGTGAATGGAAAGACAAGGCTGCAGCCTGGCACAAGCTTGGGGGTCCTTAGAAACTTCTAGTTCAGCATCATCTTCACATCAGGATTCCAGAAGAGAGTACCCAGTCAACATTTGTATGTGGGGCCCATATGGTTGTGAAATGGGCTGAAAAATGGGCCCCATGTAGGATTGTCCGTGGGTTCAATAATGGCCCCATGTTAATTGCCCAGATGAATTTCATGTAGGATGCCCTTGGTACTAGGTGGGACCCAAGTGGGCAACATGCACAAGACCCATCTTTGTCCCAGCTTTAACCCAGTCGACATTTGTTTGTAGGGCCCATGTGGGTTTGAAATGGGCTGAAAAATGGGCTCTGTATGGGATTGTCTGCGGGTTCCATAATGGCCCCATGTTAACTGCCCAGATGGATTTCAAGTAGGATTGCAATTGGTACTAGGTGGGACCCAATTGGGCAACATGCACAAGACCCATCTCGGTCCCAGCTTAGAGAGAGTGTTGATCTTGTGATCAGTGATTTTTAAAGCGTGAAGATGTCACACCCTCGGGAGGTGTGTGAGGCAATAAGAAGATTTCCCTTTGGATGGAAATTTTATGACGCATTGTGTTCTAGCAGGGCATTTGAATATGTAATTTCATTGGGTGTTTAAGAAAAGAATCTTCAAGATTCTTATAATACTAATGCCTCACAAAGTAAACAAAATGCAATGTAAATTAACAAATAGGGGACGAAGATTGGAGTTTATAAAGACCAAACATGCCACACATATGATTTTGGTAAACCATAGCATGCAAAGTCTGAAACATTAACCCCAATAGAGTTTACATGAATACATAGGCCAAACCACATAAAAGGAAAATCATGAGATGGGAAAATAGATACATGTTTATACATTTCTCAAGTGCTTATATATAGAATATATAGGATTAAAAGGGTTTATTTCTCCCTCTCAGCAAGAATTAAGTGAGAGTCACAGCTCTCTGGAAATTCCTTTTGGGGTCGTAAAACTCTTATCAGTCTCAATGTGTCCTGTAACAGGAGACTGGGTTCTGCCAGTGTGTTAGCTTCATTTGAGATGTTAGTTTTGGGGGAAGTTTCATAGACCTTTGTTGGGAGAGTGAGTTTGCTGGATTATTCATTAAATATAATGGATCATTTGTGTGTGTCTGATTGGTCCAGATGTTACAATGTTCTAAACCATTTTCTACCATCACTGGGATGTTTGTATATTTTCCATTATCACCCATTTTCTTTAACATGTTCCATACTTCACTTAAACTAGTCTCTTGTCCAATTGTTGTGCAATATTTCCTCCAGTATTCTCTTTTCACTGTTTTAATTCTTCTCCTACAACTTGCTTTTAGTCTCTGGTGTTCCAGTACATTTTTTAATTTGAGACTTTCCTTTATATTTCTGCTACTAGACTCTCTGCATGTTTATCTATATCCAAGCTTTCATTGTTAGTATTATTATTTGTATAACATAATGATTTAAATAACTCCCAGTTTGCTTTATCAAAACACCATTTGTCACCATTTTTTTTTTTTTTTAGCTTGTCTTGCCTTATTCTAACATCTACTGTGCAATACTGTGCAGTAAACTTTTCTAATAACATTATACCCTTTAATTATGAAATCATATGTTGGCTGTAACCATGTTTCTTGTAGACATATTATTTCAGGTTTTATAATTTCATCATTTATGTACTTCTTTAATTCTTGTCCATTAGCAAATTACTTCTGGTGTTCCATTGTAAGATGCTTAGTGACATAATATATCCCATCTGAGATGCTTCTTCATTCATGGACTGCATTAGCAGGTTATGTATGCTTTCTTCTGACACATTCTTAATGTTTAAAAATTTTGCTGCTGACGCTACTAGTCTTTAGTCAGTCATATTTATTTATAGAGCACATTTAAAAACAACAGCTGTTGGCCAAAGTGCTGTACAAAGTGCAAACAGGTATCCTAATGAGTAAACATAAAACACACAAATAAACAATACACCGCAATTTGTACCACTAGGCCCACTCATGACCATAAGCAACAGTAAATAAGTGGGTTCTAAGCAGAGATTTAAAACAGGTATATGTTATATAAACAATATATGTTGGTGCAGTCTTTATGTAAAATGGCAGATTGTTCCAAAGCTGTGGAGCGGCCACTGAAAAGGCACGATCTCCTTTCAATTTTAAACATGTCCATGGAACAGTCAGCTGTATACTACTGGTTGACCTAAGTTTTCTAAAAGCATTATGGTGGGATGAAAGGAGATCAGAGATGTATGGAGGAGCCAGTCCATGCAATCCCTTATAAACATCTTAGTTGATCATTCAATATACCTACTTTATTTTTGACAAACTTCACATACTATATATTTAACATATGAGCAGAAATTGGTGAACAAAAGCTTATTTGATGTGACAATAGTCTTTTTTTACAGTAAAAACTTTATAATATATCCAAAACTAATCAACAAAATCTTGTCTAAACATTCATGTTTTGTCTGTAACATATCGTTTTTATATTAGCATATAAATGTTAATTTGCAGTTTAATACGTTGCTTATACGGCACAGATGCAAGCTGTTCTGTAGTAAACAACAGCGGGCATCTGTGCCATTCATTCATTCACACACAGACACGCGATTCATATTTAAACAGTCTTTTTGCGGTTTACAGACACTATTGCATATTGTGATTAGAACAAAGCACTTAAGAATAAAGAACTTACTATTCACAGTCCTCAGCTGGATCCGTTGCTCCTCAAAGTGAAACTAACCAGCACTTCTGAGGTAAATTTCCTAGGATTATTATTACGATAGTATTATTCCTCACAGCATCGCAAGACGACCAAGTGCATGAGTCTGATTAAACTTGATGTGTTTTATCGAGCTGATGTAGGCGTTGACGCGTTTGCATGGATTGCCTCAGATCATCTGCGTTTGAATAGCGCACACTCTCCGTGGGCGTGTTCACATTAACAGTTAATGAGCTGAAATGAGAACGACTGACATCTCTCTCTTTTCATACAGATTACATAAACTGAGAATATTTGTTTATATATATAAATTACTTCGTTTAAAAAAAGAGAATTCAAGCTTTATGCCTGTGTGCCTGAATGCCTGTGTGACTGAGTGTTCGCTGAGTTACAGTTAATTTTCGGACACGTTTCAGAATGGACTTCACTGACAAAGTGATGAGATACTTAGTAGACTGTCCTCACTCAATGGCTGGCTGTCTAAGTGGTGTCCACAAAATAACATAGACAATCGGAAAAGTTTTTGGAGCAGACCTGATCTGTTGAAAAGAGATGGTATTCATCCCTCCTGGGATGGTGCTGCTCTTCTCTCTAGTAATATGGCACATAGTCTTAGAGCTCAAACATGACGACTTGGGCCTCAGGTCAGGAAGCAGACAATCAATCAATCAATCAATCATTTATTTATAGAGCACATTTAAAACACAACCAAGGTTGACCAAAGTGCTGCACAAGCAATCAAAGAAACACAGTAGAACAAATAAAACAGATACAGCATGCATATATAATACAAAAAATAAGAACAAGCGAGCAGTAATAATATAGCTAAAAATAGCTATATAGTGTTAAAAGCCATGGAGAATAAATGAGTCTTTAGCTGAGTTTTAAAAATGTAAATAGACGGGGCATGCCTAATAAACATCGGAAGGCTATTCCATAGCTTCGGGCCTACGGCAGCAAAAGATCGATCGCCACGTTTTTTTAGTTTTACTTTAGGGACTGTTAGGAGGCCATGGTCACTGGATCTCAGGTTTCTAGATGGTGTATAAGGAACCAAAAGTTCAGTTAAATATTGCGGTGCCAGATTATTCAAAGCTTTGTAAACAAATAATAAAATTTTAAACTCAATCCTGTACTTGACTGGTAGCCAGTGAAGGGACATTAAAACAGGTGTTATATGGTCAAACTTACGCTTCCCTGCAAGCAATCTAGCGGCTGCGTTCTGAACTAGCTGTAGGCGGGAGATAGATGCCTGAGTACTGCCATAGTACAATGAATTGCAGTAATCAAGCCTACAGGTAATGAAAGCATGAATGGCTATTTCTAAATTATTTCTTGTAAGAATGGATTTTACTTTACTGAGAAGGCGGAGTTGGTAAAAACATGACTTGACTACAGCAGAAATCTGTTTATCAAATTTTAAATTTGAATCAAATAAGAAGCCCAAATTCCTAACACACTTTGTGTTATAAGGGGTGAGAGGGCCGAGGTCAAGGTCAAAATCGCAGTTTTCCTTGGGGCCGAACAGAATAAACTCAGTTTTGTTTTCATTTAAATGAAGAAAATTGAGGGAAAGCCATGCCTTAAGGTCATTCAGGCAGTCTAACAGTGGCTGAAGAGAGGAATCATTATTGCATTGCAGGGGAAGGTAAAGTTGGGTGTCGTCAGCATATAAATGAAAGGAGACACCATATTTTTTAAAGATAGTGGCCAGAGGAAGTAAATATAGAGAGAATAACACCGGCCCAAGGATTGATCCCTGGGGGACACCACAATTAAGCGGTTTATTAGAGGATGAATATTGACCTAAAAATTCCTAATTCCTAAGACAGACTGGCTAAACCGACCATCTGCTAGCTGTCTCACGTCTCTGAAGTCAGATAAATCTCATCACATAGAGACTCTTTCACCTAGATATCATCATATAGAGACTGTGTCTGTTCCCCAAATTAGGAATTAGTCCACCCCCCCAAGATTACTGTTATAAAAATGAGCCACGTCTAAAAGGAAAAGGGGGTGGTGTTGCTGTAATCTATAGTAATATCTTCAGAATTACTGAGAAGTCTAGTTTCAAATATATATTTTTTTAAGTGTTGGTGCTTAATGTAACATATAGTTAACACTATCTGGTGTAAATGATAAATCACGCTTGACATCTGTGCTAGCTACTGTATACAGGCCACCAGGGCAACATATAGACTTAATCAAAAAATTTGCTGATTTTTTTTATCAGAGTTAGTACTGGCTGCAGATAAAGTCCTAATTGTTGGTGATTTTAATATACATGTAGATAACGAAAAAGACACATTGGGATTGGCATTTTGAGACATTCTGAACTCTATTGGAGTTAGACAATACGTGTGAGGACCCACTCATTGTCATAATCATACTTTAGATCTAATATTGTCACATGGAATCAATTTTAATGCCGTTGAAATTCTGCAGCAGAACGATGACATCTCAGATTATTATCTAGTCTCGTGTATAATCCATTTAGCCAAGGTTGCTAACCCAACTCTGTGTTACAAATATGTTAGAACTATTACTTCTGCCACTAAAGATTTCTTTATTAATAATTTTCCTGATCAGTTTCATCTCCTCAGCATCCCAGATAGCTTAGAAGAACTCGATATTGCAACAGAAACTTTTGACTCTCTCTTTTCCAGCACTTTAGACACAGTTGTTTCTTTGCGCTTAAAGAAGATTAAACAAAATAGTCCAACGTTGTGGTACAATGATCACACTCGGGCCCTTGAGAGAGCAGACAGAAAAATGCCAGTGCAACTGGAAGAAAACAAAACTACACGTTTTTCGAATTTCGTGGTAGCTCGATTGCGTACAGAAAGGCATTAAAAACTGCTAGATCTGCTCATTTTTCGACTCTCTTAGAAGAAAACAAACATAACATCTCAGGTTACGACTGTAACCTATGTTCCCTGAGAAACAGGGAACGAGACAATGCGTTGAATGACGCTAGGGGAACGCCTCGGGCGTGACAGGTGTTTGAAATCACTATCAAATCACGGCAATCACATTGACCGGCGACAGCCCATGAATCATTAACGTGAATGATTAACGTGCGACCTGCAAGTATAAAAGGCTGCCTTGCAAACATGACAATCACCTTATCGTCTGAAGGGACTGTTTGGTAGGCAGGCCCCGAGGCATGGCAAGGAGACGCAGTGTCTCATTCCCTGTTTCTCAGGGAACATAGGTTACAGTCATAACCTGAGACGTTCCCTTTCGGGGAACGATATATCCACGACGCCATGCTAAGGGGAGTGCATGCCAGGTGGCAGTGACCACTGTCAGAAACAGCAAATTCAAATGAAACGCTAGAACCACTCACCCTCAGGTTACACTGGGCTGTCAGTGACAGCATTCCCTACGGTCATAGCCCAAGCTTTAAGCCTCGCAGGAAAACCCTCATAAACATGGTTAAATTAAAAGTCTACCTGGGCCTGCTCAGGGCCTGGAACCACAGCTTCCAATTAGAAGGAGTCCCTTCTAGGGAATGTGGCTAGGGAACCCGAAGGAACCCCAGCCAATCACTATTCAGGGGAACGTACTCACCCTGAGATGTCACCAGGACGGCCTGACCTGGCCACTTCCTGTCTGTCCGAAGACAGAGCCTCTGGACACTTACCTTAGGTAAGGCATCCAACCCGAGGGACTGCGAAGCTGGCAGTGAACCACTCAGGCCGGATCTCAGAGACAGGATACCCCGGAGAGTATGACTCAGCATAGTGCTTTCCAACCCTTGCTAGCCAGGGGAGTTTCTCTACTCGTTCCACGGATCTACCCAGTGTTTGTGTTTCAAAACACTGAGGAGGCCTGTGAAGACCTAAGGGCTGATCTAACTGGGAGGCCTCACAAGAGGCCTACGACCGTCTGACCAGACTAAGGAGTCCACGTGCTCATAGTGACCCTCGGTGAGGGGAGCACATGGTCCGCCTGGTAGGCAAACCAGGCTGTAGGCAGAAAAAGAGGTTCCAGGAGGGAACCAGTAGCAGAGAATGAACACTTTAGTCGAGCCAGGGCGCAAGCTCGCCTTCAGCAGCTGCCTGCTAAGGCCAGATGAACTGATAGCAAGAGGCCACTAGCTTCCTGAACCCAGTACCGCTAGGAAACCACTCACAGGGAGGCCTGGTAAGGGCCTACTACCTAATAACCACAGTCTGTGGGAGCTCACCTTCAGGGAGGCCTGGTGAGGCCTACTACCTGATAGCCACAATATCTGGGAGCTCACATTCAGGGAGGCCCGGTGAGGCCTACTACCTGAGAATCACAGCATGTGAGAACTCACCTTCAAGGAGGCCCGGTGAGGCCTACTGCCCGATAGTAAGTCAGGCTAGCTGTCCAGTTGCTTGTCCTTGCCTCCAGGGAGGCCTGGTGAGGCCTACTACCTGATATCCAACGTAAGTGAGAATTTGCCTTCAGGGAGGCCGGGTGAGGCCTACTATCTGATAACCATCTTAAGTGGGAATTCACCTTCAGGGAGGCCTGAAGAGCCTACTACCTGATAGCAACTGGTAACTATGAGCCCTGAGTCCGGGTGATAGTTCCAAGGCGGCATGTTAACCCTCTGAGGTCGACAAACGCGCCGGCGCGTTTTGCTGCATTTTCTCCACATTGTAGCACTATAAACTTAAATTTCTCCGTCATTTATTGTCATACAGAAAAAAGAAATATAAAAAAACAATCTGTGGTATTTCTACTTTTGTATGTGTCCACTTCCAATCAAATCAAAACATTGTGCTTTTGTAAAATAAAGAAAATAAACAGGGTGTGCGTTCTGCCTCTCCGTCGCGGTGAACTTTTTTTTCTTGAGCACGTCTATAAACTGAAACAAAACTCAGCGAATACTTGTCACATATTTATGAGCCATACACCTTTATAAACATTTAAGTGTGTACTTTTAAATGATCGGATTCAAAACGAAAACAAATATTCTCTGTTTAAGTAATTTGTATAAAACCAACAAGATGTCCAGCTTCTCAAACGCTTCCTAATTATTTTTTAATTTACCACGCCCACTCGCGCAAAAGATATTCACATGCAAATCTCCACATGGAACGCGATCGCCCTCATTACCTCAACAACAAAACACTTCACTTCACTTTTCGTCGAGTTTGAAAGACGTGCCTGAGCTTAGATTGGATTTACATCAGAAGAAGAAGAACGATATTTGAAGACAAGAAAGATAAGGTAAGAAATCTTACATATTAGTTTGCTATTGTTGCATAAATTTCACATTGCAGTTGAACTGTTGCTAGATATATGGTGAATATTATAATATTTAGACCCGTGTTTACTGTTACTGTGTTTGTGGATATCTGCTCAAATGTAGATATGTATATGGTAGGCCTAACCATAATGTTTTATATTTGAGCGCGATCGCGTTTGAATGTATCATATTTTTGATCGTGATCGCGTTTTAATGTATCATATTTGTGATCGCGATCGCGTTTGAATGTATCATATTTTGGAAAAGCAAAACGCTCCAAACGGCTTCATGTTTTTACTATTATCTCATTTCATATCATCATAACGAATGGAAACATTTGAAGTAACATGATAATCAATATATTTTTCTCTAGCTTAGTTGTTACTGAAATCTTTTTGAAAATATATATAGGCTGCTATATTGTTATTATTTTATGCAGCACTGCGCATAGCCTATACCTACAAGGCACAACAAAACTGGTGTTCATTATATAATATATTGTTGGAAACATTTGTGTGAGTGTGTGTATTCTGTGAATTTTAAAAAGCAATTTTAACAAGAAAAATCTAAAATGTATTCCCAAAATCGTGCAGGCCTTTTTCTTGATATCAGTATGTTCACTTTTTTTTTTTTTTTTTTTTTTCAGGGCCCAGATGCCACTGAGTCCTGCTGACTTCAACATTCACAGTACATGTCTCTGTACATGAACATGGCAAAGTGAAAATCAAACACCTTAGAAAATGAAAGGTATGTACAATGTTTTTAGGAATGGCACAAAGGTCTCTTTCTTCAATAAGTGCTTTTTTGTTGTGTATCTTTGGATTATGTTGTGTTGTAAATAAATCCAAACAATTTTAAAAGCCATTCTTTTTTAAATCTCCTCATTCTTTGTGCAAGGGTGGTCAGAATGATGGGCCCTGATAAGCTCCTAATAGGGCCATTAGGGAGGTTCTTTGTCTTTCTCAGGTGTGGAAAGCTTTCATATTAATGAGATGATCCGCCCCTTCGCATATTGCTTTCTAACACAAAACACGTCGTAAATTTTTTAAATCAATATATTGTCTTCTCTGAATGAGCAGTCAGGGTGATTCTCACATAGTTTTAGAGCAAATATTCTAGGCTACGTCATACAATTTTCAAAAGTCTTGTGAAGAAATAATCAGTAGGGGTTTCATGACCTTATTTCAGTGAGAATTTATTTTTGTATTTTCACAAACCACGCATAAATGTCATTATCTCAAAACTACAAACTTTTACATACATGCTGCTGATATATTATTGTAGCAGAGTTTGTGCTGAATACAGTGTAATTAGACTTTAGCCATGAAAATGTTACAAGTAACAGAAATAACCACAAATGTCAGAGCATGTCAGAACACCTCCAGGGCCCAGAAAACAGCTCAGACCCCAGAGGGTTAAGGCCAGCAAGCTGGGGACTCGCCTATCAGGGAGGCCTAGTTGGGCCTGCTAGCTGACAGCAAGTCAATTCTGCTACAAAGGTACACTGTTGGGAACCATACTACACCAACATAACTATTGGGTCCAGGCACAGGCGGCCTAAAATGGCTAGCTACCTGGTTTCGCTATAAAGTATGTCCCACAATGTTGGGACTCACCTCCGAGGAGGCCTGTTTA
This sequence comes from Scardinius erythrophthalmus, assembly GCF_964197995.2. Taxonomy (NCBI): domain Eukaryota; kingdom Metazoa; phylum Chordata; class Actinopteri; order Cypriniformes; family Leuciscidae; genus Scardinius; species Scardinius erythrophthalmus. The sequence goes on along the minus strand of NC_138238.1, from coordinate 25,682,011 downwards.
AGGCCTACTACCCATCAGTGAGTCAACTGCCCGAACCACCAAGGCCAGCCACGTGACGTAAGCTGGCCTACAATCCCCTCTTGGGGGCTGCCCATTCAAGGAGGCCTGCTGAGGCCTTCTACCTAACGGCGCAGCCTTCGTTGGCAGATAAGCTGTTTAAACAGCGCCTACAGCATCCTGGTGCCTAATCAGATTGCCCCATGGCAGTGTACTCCAGCAAGAGAGCTAGTACCCTTAAAACAAGGGGAGTACAACATACGCCACTCTGCCTCAATGGAGGCCCCAGTGTCAGGGGCCTACCATCTGTACGCATGGGCGTCAGCTCATGGCAATGCTCTGGCTTCAGGGGAGCATACTTCAACTAAAAAGAAGTGAAGGCTAGAACTTTCCGCTCGACCCGAGCCATAGTGGTAAGAGGTAGGATAATACAGAACTAAAAGTGAAGTACTCAGACCTACCCTGTATCACAAGGGAATACTCCCATCTCACCGTGAGGTTTACCAGGGTGCGGGCCTGCCAGCGGCTCTAGGAGTGACAGAAAATTGATCTGTGCCCAACCTAGGCGAGTGGGGCGTTTGTGAGCCAAACCACCTACAACCCAACGCTTAAGCAGTAGCTCAGCGAGGTAAGCGAGCCTTAACTGGCGGCCCAGATCCGTATGCTAGTTCTGCACGGCAGGGTCGGGCAGACAGACCTAGTCTCTTCGTGAGGTGCAAGACGGCGTAACTCTGCCAATAAAGACACATTGTACCGGGGAGGCCTAATTGAGGCCTAACCCAGGATCTTTATAAACCATGCCTCTGCACCACACTGCATTACTCTTTTCGCCTCAGAATGCAGAGAAGGTGGCGGGCCTTGGCCTAACGACTCCCATGGGAGGAGGCTGTCATACAGGGATGCTAGAAACCTACATTCACAAAGTGAAGGGTCAGAGGCAGAAATGCTTAAGCAGAAATGCCTCCACTATCCCTGGCACACCCTAGGCCAGCTATAGAGGCGGCCCTGGTGAGGGCCTGTCTGCAAGTATAGATCTTCCTGAGGGCTCGGAGGAGCCATATCACTACTAGAAAAATAGTTATTATATTTCATACAAAGGGGCTGCAGAATCGCTCAGCCCACTGAAAACCCAAACAGAGCTCAAGGGGTCGGTGTACTCAGGAAAGAAGTCCAACGGACCCGTGGGCCGGACATAAGATCTATCTGAAGCTCTAGCGTGAGTCAAAACTCAAGTAAAAAATCCTATGAGAGAGAGACCAACTACTCTACCCTGAGGTGGCTAACAGCCCAAGGGCTAACACAGTTTCACAACACAAGAGAAGGGCCCTTAATAATCCAAAATTTACCTTACCTTATGACATTGACATGACCCCATAGCTCTATACAGGGAACGAGGTCTGTAGAGAGAAACATTTTAGTATTTATTCACAAAAAAAATACTCTTAAGAAGACCAGTCAGCTCACCTGCGGCGTGCGGAGTGAAGACTCTCCAGATAGTTCCTTATGAACCTGGGGTCCATCACTTTACATGCCTGAAAGAGGCGCTCTCACTAAACAAGCCTAGGAGGGCCATCAGAACATAGTTCTCATCATAGGCCCCGCCCCAGGCCTGATGTAATGAACAACTGGGGAGTCAGAAACAGAGGGGAGGGCAGATTTTATGACCCTCTGAGGAGGTTATCCCTCATAGATGCTGTTGTTTGTTCTGGACAACCTCCCTCAAATCCCTCCTGTTGCGGGAGTCACGCCTTTTCTGCGCCCTGCTCCTCCGTGGAGGGGGCGCATGAGAGGTGACGCTGAGCGTGCCTTTGCCTCCCTGAACTTCCCCACCACCACCTCTACGGAGGTGCCGAAGAGTTCAGAGGGCGAAACCGGCGCATCGAGGAGAAAGGTCCTTCTCTTTGTCCCCGATGTCAGCTAGATTTAGCCACAGATGTCTCTCCGTGGCCACCATCGCTGCCATCGACCGACCGATCGAAGCAGCAGTTTGTTTGGTGGCCCGGAGAGCAAGATCTGTGGCATGGTGCAGCTCAGCCACTGCCTCAGGGGACATTCCTGTCCCCTGGTCGAGATCCGCCAGCAGGTCGGCCTGGTACGCCTGCAGCACCGCCATGGTGTGCAGGGCAGCAGGGCAGCTGTTGCCGTGTACACTCTGCCATTCAAACGAGCCGTTGTTTTCAGCGGTTTGGATGGCAGGGTTGGAGTTCTCAGTGTCGATGCCTGCCCAGACACGAGATAGTTCGCAAACGTCTCGTCAATGGGCAGAATAAACACGTACCCATACTCTCCGATCCCCTCGACATCAGCAAAACTAGCCCGCTGATGTCGGTGGATACGGGCAGAGTATGGGTTCTTCCACGCCCTCTCAAGCTCAGTGTGAAGGTCGGGGAGAAATGGAAGGCTCACCTGAGCTGGTGGTCTATGGCCGGGGAGAAAGTGATCGTCGAGCCTGCCGCGAGCGTTTTCTCCTCTAGCACGTTGCCATGGCAGCTGCAGCCTGCTGGTGGCGCGCTCCATTTCATCCACCAGCTCTGCGTACACTGGACAGGGTGGCTGAGGGTGTTCAGGATCTACCTGATTATCAACTTTGTAGCGTTTATACGCCCGTATAAATATCATTAATTATTATTCATAACGAATTATGATCAATAATTAATAATTTAATTATTTTCAGAATTTACTGTAACAGAATCAATAATATGATCATTTATCAGTTCATCCAATGAACAGAAAGCATAAACAATTATTAACTCTAGGAAATATAATATCTTCCTGGCCAAGAAAGAATAACCCCCTAACAGTAAATTAAGAGATAGGGTAAAAGCATAGGTAACTTTTGATCGAAGTTCAAGACAATAAATTTGTAAGCAGATAACACAAGTAATCTCTTTGTTCAAATACAAACAATACTTTATTGATTAATACTAACACATAAAGCTAATATCTAACACACACACACCCACACACACATTCATACGAGTTACAGACAGAAATAAAAAAAATAAAGAAAGAAATACAAAAAGAAGAATGAGTTTGGAAAGAATGAGTTTAAGGGTAAGAGGAAGGAAATTCCGAATTTCTATATGCACTTGTAAGACATGACCTGAACGAACCATCAATCATTAATTTAACCCTTCTATCGTTTCTTAGACAGGTTATTACATTTATCAAAACACCAGTTAAGATTTTAGTCTGGAGGTAGTCTACTTGCGTCTTTGCTTTTGCGTTCCTTTTGGGAATTCCTTTGGTCAGCGTCAGGGTTCGTTCGTTGGTTATGGTCTCCTCGTGCCTGGATAGATGGGGCGAGAACCAGTCACGTGTGGCTGGCGGTCGCGGATGGTTGATGTGTCTTTGAAGTTGAAAGCGTGCATTGCAGCCGTGAATCGTGGAACGAAACCTTGCAGCAAAACTTAACTTAAAACCGAGACTTTCAATCGGAAAAGAAGAATAACACAAAAGAAAGAAAGAAAATAAGATACGGAAAGGAGCTAGATGACTGGAATTGAATCTAACCCATCTGATCTTAATTTGGGTTGATCTGCTTGTCTGTTAACGTTACATGGTTACTAAAACCATCGTCTGCCGTCTCCGTCTTTGTTCTGCACTCGTTGAGAGCTCTTCTGTATCAGAACATTTTGAACGAACTCAGAGAGAGAGCGCACAGAGAATCCAAGATTTTAAACTCAAAGTTTGTCCCCCCTCTTGAAGAGAGCGGACCAATTAGACACGGGCTTTGTTTGCAAAGTCATAAATCATGTCTTCCCTGGGGGTTCTCTATTTAAAGACCAGATGCAACAGTTTAGGCATGATTTCTAATTATCAGAATATGAAACATTTCACACAGATTTAATTCCAACCATCTTGCTAGTTGTGTTCGTAAGATAGCATTGATATGAAACAGTACACACTTTCATTCACACCTCTAATAGTTATAACACTTACATGAATTATATGGGATCAAAACATATTATCTTATTAAAATATGCATATAAGTGGTGGAAACAACACAGGATTAGGTAGTTGCATGACTGTTTGATCATGAGTCCATTGAAAATTGTTCTTGAGTGAGTTTTATTTATACTGTAGGAAAAATCTCAGTTTTCTGGTTTAGAAGAGAAAAGAACTCTCTTAAGAAAGTTTGTTCGTTCAGAGGGGTCAGGAATGTTGTTGTGCCATCTCTGCACCAATTTGTCTTTTAAAAACCCCCTCACATTGACAAGCTTTTCCGTTAGTTTGGTCATTAGAATGGTCTTTTGCAGACTCTCTGGCACCGGGATGGGTGACTTATGGCTCTGGCCTTGGTGATTTGACTCTGGAATGTGCGGACACTGTCTGTATCTTAACCAGTCAGTAGTCGGCCACAAAGCTAGCACTGATCAGTTATTTCGTTATTGCTGGGGGTTCTTTTAAATAGTCAGACTGGTTGGCGCCGGCTGATGACAAGATTGATGATGATCATGAGCCATCTCCTGTTCGTCCAGAAGAGCACTAGCTGCAGGAATAGTAGGCGAAAAGTCTTCCTCATCAACCTGCAGCTCGCCCTCGTCAGTCGTCGGATCATCTGAGAGGTTTACAGCCCTTTCAAGGTGATCGACGAGCTCCATCTGGGAGCCCCATGATGCAAGTCACCGCTCTGCCTCAGCACGAGCGGGACCTGAACCACGAGGTCCAGATGCTGATCCCTCTTCACTCGAGAAGAGAGTCAGACGAGAGCAGAGCGTTTTTAAAGAAAAACGCTCACAGTTTGTACAGAGGGCTCCCTCTAGAACCTCCCGTGCGTGCTCTTCTCCCAGGCAGAAAACGCACAGTTCATGTGTGTCACCCGGCGTCAAAAACCTTGGGCACAGGTCAGCACACTTCTGAAAGCAATCGGCCTTCGCTGTACGTTTCATTTTCTCACCGTATCTTTTTGAAGTAGCGTTCAAACAGACAGTCCCTGAAGAAGAAAAAGGTGATTGTCATGTTTGCAAGGCGCCCTTTTATACTTGCAGGTCGCACGTTAATCATTCACGTTAATGATTCACGGGCTGTCGCCGGTCAATGTGATTGCCTTGATTTGATAGTGATTTCAGACACCTGTCACGCCTGAGGCGTTCCCCTAGCGTCATTTGACGCAGTGCGAGTTCCCTTTCGAAATGGAACCCTAGGTATTTATTTGATACAGTGGCTAAATTAACAAGAAATAAAGCTTTTACTTCTGAAGTTTCCAAAGAGCAAAGCAGTAATGACTTCTTTGAACTTGAACTATGAACTTCTTTACTTACAATATTGATAAAATTAGAGAAAAAATTATAACTATGCAACCGTCTACTACAGTATCACATCAGCTAGTGCATTGTAGTGTCCCTGAGGAAAAATTCCATTCATTCGTTGCAATAGGAGAGGAAGAATTGTCTAAACTCGTTAAATCATCTAAATCAACAACATGTATGTTAGACCCTATACTGACTAAGCTACTGAAAGAAATGCTTCCAGAAGTCAGATCCTCTTCTTAATATCATTAATTCATCTTTGTCACTAGGATATGTACCGAAAACTTTTAAGCTGGCTATTATTAAACCTCTTATTAAAAAAAAACGCAACTTGATCCTAGAGAATTAGTCAATTACAGGCCGATCTCAAATCTATTCTTTTTGTCAAAGATACTATAAAAGGCACTATGCTCACAACTGTTTTCCTTTTTAGAAAGAAATGGTATTAGCGAGGATTTCCAGTCAGGATTTAGACCGTACCAAAGTACTGAGACTGTTCTCATTAGAGTTACAAATGATTTGCTCTTATCATCCGATCGTGGTTGTATCTCTTTATGAGTGTTGCTCGATCTTAGTGCTGCATTTGATACCAGTCAAGTCAAGTCAAGTCATCTTCATTTATATAGCGCTTTTAACAATGTAGATTGTTTCAAAGTGGCTTTACAGTAACAAACGGATAATTTAAGGTAACAGAGATTGTTTTGGCTTTATAGCGGTTCTTGAATAAAGATATTTTCCAGCTAAAGTTAGTTTTGATTGATTCACTTCCGTCACAAGGATCATTAGTTATTAAGTTAGAGGCCGCTGAGATGACGACATCATTCTCTCTTCACAGACTTTAAACACAAACCTGTGAGAAACGCTGATGGCGCTCACGTGTGCATCAAGAATTAATTCTATAGTTATGCGCATTTGAATATATGTGCGCAGGTTTGTAATTCCCTACAAACCAAGCCTTAAACTACTTGTCTGGCCTTAACATTTTGATACTGAATTTTATCACTTCAGGGTAGATACACAAAACCAAAATTATCCCGACAACGCTTTATCTGTAGAGTGGGAAAGGGATCGTTCACAGGGGAGAGACTAGTTGGCACTTCAGCACTGCGTTGTCATCGGGTCAAGGCGGAGGTCCTTCGTCAGATCTGGATACAGCCTGGATCTGGCAGGCTGCGGGAAAACCTTGTGATAAACAAAGACACTAAAATTAGCGTAGATGCCATTCTTCTTATGATGTAACGACTACATCAGGATTTATGGGAAATGTTCCCAGGTCCGGCTGACCTAATCTATGCAGCCTAACATTGGATTATAGAAGTCTATAATATATTACGTGAATGCTAGGTCAAAGAAATGTGTCTTTAATCTGGCTTTGAACTGACAGAGTGTGTCTGCTTCCCGGACAATGGTAGGTGTCACAATCTACTGAGGAACGAAGACACAGAAATGGGTTAACAATGTTTATTGGACACGTAGTGCAACTCCACAAAACAAGAAGGCTCGAGGTCATTTCAGAAATACTCAATACACAGTCTTTCTAAGGGCTGGAACGTGAACAGTCTTTAAGGATGCTGGAACGGGAACAGTCTTGGAAATCTCACTGCATGTGAGAGGTGTCGAGGAGATGATCAGCGAATTCACAGATGAGAGTGCCCAGGGGTGCTCACCACGCACAGCGACTGCTTGGGAGACACAGACAGGACGTTAGTAACACAAAAGGTACTTGCGAGAGGAATTTCCTAGAACCAAACAAACGAAGGTTTGGAACCGGAGAGTCACAGGTGTCAAAGACGAGACCGGATGCCGGGTGTAGAGTGACTGAGGTTTATATGCAGTGTGCAACAGAGGTAAGTGGTGATGAAGTGCAGGTGAAGATGATTAGAACTCCGGAGATGATGAGCGGGACCAGGTGCGCTGAGTTAATGCTGGTTGGGGTGTGTCATTGTTGAGTGACTCCGTGACAGTAGGAAGACTGTTCCAAAGTTTTGGTGCTAAATAGGAAAAGGATCTACCACCAGCAGTCGATTTTGATATTCTAGGTATTATTAACTGGCCGGAATTTTGAGATCGCAATAGACGTGAAGAACTATAATGCGTTAAGAGCTTGCTTAAGTACTGCGGAGCTAAACCATTTAGTACTTTGTAAGTAATCAGCAATATTTTAAAATTTATACGATGTTTAATAGGGAGCCAATGCAGTGTTGACAGAACAGGGCTAATATGGTCATACTACCTGGTTCTGGTAAGAACTCGAGCTGCTGCATTTTGAACTAGCTGTAGTTTGTTTATTAAGCGTGCAGGGCAACCACCCAGTAGAGCATTACAATAATCTAGCCTTGAGGTCATAAATGCATGAACTAATTGTTCCGCATTTGTCAATGAGAGCATATGGCGTAATTTAGATATATTTTTAAGATGGAAAAATGCGGTTTTACAGATACTAGACACGTGACTTTCAAATGAAAGATTGGTATCAAAGAGCACACCCAGGTTCCTAACTGACGATGAAGACTTAACAGAGCAGCCATCAAGTGTTAGACAGTATTCTAGGTTATTACGTGAGGAAGTTTTTTGTCCAATAATTAGAATCTCTGTTTTTTTTTTCAGAATTTAGTAGTAGGAAATTACTAGTCATCCAATTTTTTATATCAGCTATGTATTCCGTTAATTTTGTGAATTGGTAGTTTTCGTTAGGTTGTGAAGAAATATAGAGCTGAGTATCATCGGCATATCAGTGAAAGCTAATTCCATTCTTCCTAATGATATCTCCTAATGGTAGCATGAACAGGGTGAACAGCAGTGGTCCTAGTACTGAGCCTTGTGGTACGCCATACTGAACTTGTGATCGATAAGACATCTCTTCATTTACTGCTACAAACTGATAACGGTCAGATATTATGATTAAAACCATGCTAATGCAATGGTTTAAATGACAAAAAAAACACCCAAAAAAAATTCCACCTGTTGCTGATTGGATGGAGGCAGATCTGAATGTGAGCCTGCATTCAATTTTAAGAAAAGGGTGGGATTTAGATTAAGAATGAATAAACATTAAGAATCATTTTTTGAAAGAATGAAACTTATGCACATATGAATTGTTTACGATAAGATCAATAACATGCATTAAGGGAAATTTTCATTTCATGCCAACTTTAACTCGGTCTGAAGACAACATTCATGTTTAAGCTAAGGTAACATGCTATTTGGTTTCATTTTTATGTCAGGTATAATTTATGGGAAGACAGAAAAGACTGATGGAGGTCCATCAGACATCCAGAGAACAAGAAGAGACAAGCAAGATCCCAGCAGACGCACTCAGAACAGAACTGGACAAGAGCCAATCAATGGGCTGTCCATTGACACGCTCCCTGACAACATGACACGAGTGGTGGTGAGTAAACTATTGTATTACTTTTGTAACTTTTGGACACTTGACTTTTTTCGGTTTTGAAATGTCTTAGTATCACATTCATTACTGATTCATACCATTCTGCCTCAGATTCTTTAAGCACTATTCAGACTGTTAGTCCAAATCAGATTTTTGTGCAGATCCTATTGGAAGCCAATCATATTTAGCAAGTGTGCAACGTTAAAAAAGAAGAAGAAATAAATCACATGAAAATCTGTTTCACATGCAGTTTGAAATACTTTTCAAATCACGTTTCTGAAAATCGGATTCAGTCTGACCCCTCTGATCAGAATCTGTGTAGCTTTTCTGCTTAAGTCACTTTCTTACACCACATAAAATGTAAACGTGTCAGACGTTGTTGTAGGAAACATGATGAAAATCATTGCAGACAAAAGGTTGTGTTGTAGCAGTGTCAAGCAGAAATACTGCTAGTTGGCCTGGTTTAAACATTTCAGATTGTTTCAAAGCATTTTTACAGTGATAATAGTAAATTAACGTAACAAAGATTGTTTTGGCTGTACAGCAGCTCTCGAAGAAAGTCCAGTTTAAGTATGTTTTTTATTGATTCACTTCGGTTTTAAAGATCATTAGTTATTAACTTAGGGGCCGCTTACACAACACTACCCTCAACCGAAAACAGAAAACTTACAACTTTACAAGAAATATTACAAGTTTCCATGGATCCATGTGAATAAACCTGGCACCATGGAAGGGGGAGGCTGAGGAGGCCTTTGCTTAGTCTAGTTGGCACGGTCTCTGCTGACACTTCAGGGCTGTGTCTAAGCACAAATCCTTCATCTGGTCTGGGTACGGCACGGATCCAGCAGACTACGGTAAACCTTGGGATAAACAGAGAGACTATTATTAATGTAGATGCCATTCTTCTTCATGTAATGAGTACATCAGGTGTTATGGGAAGTGTTCCAGGTTCTGGCTGACCAAATTTATGCAGCCTAACAATCATTTTAAATGATTTTAAATGCCAGGTTAAACAGTGTTTTAAGTCTAGATTTAAACTGACTGAGTGTGTCTGCTTCCCAGACAAAGCTAGGAAGACTGTTCCAGAGTTAAGGTAAAAATAAGAAAAGCAGTTGATTTTTATATTCTAGGTATTATCAACTGGCCAGAATTTTGAGGTTGTGTTTCGCCAGTGTTTTGACGGCCATGATAGGTGGGTCCGTTAGCTTTGCCTGCAGATTAGCGCTGTTTGAAACAGCCTTCCTCAGAGGAATGTGCCAGGGAGGGGCTGTTGCGAGCATGATTTCTAGGGAACCAGGTCCGGTTGGGCCAGTAGGGCGCAAATTGCAAGATGTGCTCCTCGTCCTCCATGATTTTGCAGTGTCTGTGCGAGTAGGCTCACTGGGGGAAACGTATACTTCTGTAGCTGCGTGCCACTGCTGAGGGTCCCAATTTTGAGGTTGCAATAGGTGTGAAGGACTATAATGCATTAAGAGCTTGCACAAGCACTGGGAAGCTGAACCATTTAGTGCTTTGTAAGTAATTAGCAAGATTTAAGAATGTATACAATGTTTAACAGGGAGCCAATGCAGTGTTGAAAGAAGAGGGCTAATATGGTCATACTTCCTAGTTCTAGTAACCCCTTATTTACGCTGCAAACGTCTGCGGCGCATTACAGCTCCGGTGAGGTGTTGTTCCATCCTTCACGTGGTGCCAATTCATACCAGGAGCATTTCAGAAGCGAAGCGACTCCATGCACGAGACCACGTGATTTGCATGTCTGATGTAGTTTTCCTTGATTTTGATTTTTGATTTTTGGGGTTCTACCATGGTTAAGTTGGCTAGATTGTTATGTTTTGCCCGGTTTAATTGTGTTTATTGTTGTGTTCATTGCTATATCCTACTTTGTCGTGCAGTTGCCTACAGACAAAGTTAATACACTTAAAAGTCCCGTTATGAACGACAAGGGTAAAGGATTTGTGTGTTTTAGACTCTGAAATGGCGGCCACGATGGGATGAGATTCTGGAATTTCTCTCACTGGAACAAACTCGGAAGAGCATTCTGAGTGGACTCTGGAGAGCATTCTGAGAGAGTGAATTCATTACTGAACTTAGGGGCTTTCATAGCCACTGGACTCGGAAGTGGTGAACCATTAACGGAAAACACAAAGTGAACATAGTCAATAAATCTCCCTTGATAAATCATAAGCCGAAAAAGAGGTTTTGTATTTTAACCCCCTGAGGTCGACAATCGCGCCGGCGCGATAGGCTCGCTTTTTTTCAGTTCAGTTCAAAAGAAATTAATTTTGCTCTGTTGACTTTGATATTACAAGCAAGTTTCATACATCAATCGATTCTGTTAAATGTGTATTATTTTTGTGTATACTCGCAATAAAAACAAAGTGTTGTGCTTTTTGCCAAATAAAGAAAAATAAACGTGATGCGAGTTCTGCCTTCTCTCTGTCATTTAAATCCATTCTGAAACGCGTCCGAAAATGAACTGTAACTCAGCGAATACTCAGTCAAACAGGCATACAGACACACAGGCATGAAGCTTGAATTCTCTTCTTTTAAATGAGGTAATTTATATAAAAAACAAATATTCTCATTTTGTGAAATCTGTATTAAAAGAGAGTGATTCCAGTCAAGCTCATTAGAGCTAATTCAAATGTAATGTGAACCCGCCCACGGAGAGCGCGTGCTATTCAAACGCAAATTACTGAGGCAAACCTGTGAACGCCCCCCATATCAGCTCGAGAAAACACAAGTTTAATCATATCATAGTAGCCTACGTGTTTACACCATCTGGCAGCGCTGTGAGGAATAATAATAATGGAGAATCTACCTCAGAGTTCGGGTATTGCGAGGAGCGAGGATCCGACTGAGTGAGGAAAACTGTAGTAAGTTAATCACGTTTCCGTGTGAATGAATGAACGGCAGCCGCAGAGATGCGCGCTGTTTACCACAGCTCGCAAAAAGACAGTTTAAATTTAAATCGCCTTTCTGTGTGTGTGAATGAATGATGATGTTTTAGCAAAATGTATTGCTATACTGAGATGAGTAAAAATCGACTGAAATATGATGAAATAAAATGTAGGCTATTTGTATAAGCAACGTATTAAACTGCAAATTAACATTTATATGCCCTAATATTTCATAAAAACAACGTTACAGTCAGGCGTTTGTGTGTGTGAATGAATGTTTCGGTTTTAGCAAACTGTATTGCAATACTGAGTAAAAATCGACTGAAATATGTTGAAATAAAATGTATTTGTATGCAACGTATTAAACTGCAAATTAACATTTATATTTCTTATAATAAAAATGAAAGACCTATGTTACAGACATATGAAAGACAACATTTCGTTGATTAGTTTTGGATAGATTATACATTTTTACTGTAAAATATCTGCCACCTCAAATAAGCTTTTGTTTGCCAATTTTTGCTCATATGTTAAAGTATGTTTTGTCAAAAATAAAGTAATCAAATAATCAATCAAATCCTTAACTTTGAAATATGTATGATAAGGCTGTGTCCTCCATCCCCGAGGAGTGTCCTCGAACCAGACCCCGCTGGCATAGCAGCAAGGCATAGCGTCACACGCTGTCATCCACACCCTCTTAGGACCCAGAGATAGAGGAAATGTCTCAGTTACCAATGTAACCCTAGTTCCCTGAAGGAGGGAACGGAGACTTAGTTGATCGTACCGACTGATGGGATCACGCCAGGGAGTCAGATGTCTTCGATATAGTATACAAATCAAGCCAAATGAGCTTTGGCAGGTGCGCAATCCACGCCCCGCCCTGCAACGCGGGTATAACAAGGGAAAACACAAGCCTAAGAATGCGTATGAATACGTAGCAAGCCGACATGAGCATGCTTGACTCAAGGGTGCCCTCTATTTGAAGGGAGCACCTGAGAAGCTACTGGCTCAACACGTAAGCTATAAACCCTAGCAAACATATTAGGTGTCGCCCAACCCGCAGCTCTACAAACATCTGCCTGCGAGGCACCCTGTGCCAGCGCCCAGGAAGCAGCAACACTCCGGGTGGAGTGAGCATGCAACCCTGGGGGACAAGGTACACCTTGGGTATCTTACGCCAAGATGATGGCATCCACTATCCAGTGGGCCAGCCTTTGCTTAGAGACTGCCTTCCCTTTCTGCAGGCCTCCAAAACAGATGAAGAGCTGATCTGAGGTTCTAAAGCTTTGCATTCTGTCCAGATAAGTCCGTAAGGCGCGGACTGGACATAGAAAAGCTAGGGTTGAGTCTGCCTCCTCCAGGGGCAGCGCTTGCAAGTTCACTACTTGATCTCTAAAGGGAGTAGTGGGAACTTTCGGCACATATCCAGCCGAGGTCTCAGTGTCACCTGAGAGTCAGCCGGCCCGAATTCCAGGCACGATTCGTCTACCGAGAAAGCGTGCAGTTCCCCTACCCTCTTGATAGAAGCCAGTGCAAGCAAGAGAACTGTCTTGAGAAACAGAATTTTTAACTCCACTGTCCACAGGGGCTCAAAGGGAGGTCTCTGAAGTGCTGTTAACACCAGAGATAGGTCCCAAGAGGGCATGGAAGAGATGTGAGGAGGGTTCAACCACCTTGCTCCCTTAAGGAATCTGACGATCAGATCGTGCTTCCCCAGGGATTTCTCACCAACTGCATCGTGATGTGCGGCAATAGAGCCAACATACACTTTGAGGGTGGAGGGAGACAGCCCTCGCTCCAACCCCTCTTGGAGTAAAGAAAGCACCAATCCGACCGAACAAACTTGGGGGTTTTCTCCGTGAGAAGAACACCAATCGACAAACAGGTTCCACCTCGATGCATAAGCCAGTCTCGTGGAGGGGGCTCTAGCAGAGGTGATAGTGTCTACAACAGCTTGTGGTAGACCCCTCAGAACCTCCACTTCCCGTCCAGGGATCAGACCTGGATTCTCCACAGGTCTGGACGTGGGTGCCAAATGCTGCCCTTCTCCCTCAGGGGGATGGGCCAGGGAGGGGCTGAAGAGAGGAGTATGAGTTCGAAGAACCAGGTCCGGTTGGGCCAATAAGGGGCAACTAGCAAGACCTGCTCCTCTTCTTCCCTGACTCTGCACAGTAACTGTGGAATTAGGCTCACCAGGGGAAACGCATACTTGCGTAGACCTGTCGGCCAGCTGTGTGCCAGTGCATCCACACCAAGAGAGTCCTTGGTTAGTGAATAAAACAACTGGCAGTGGGTCATTTCTGGAGAGGCAAACAGGTCTACCTGTGCGGCCCCGAAACGATCCCAGATCAGCTGAACAGACTGGGGGTGGAGTCTCCATTCCGTAGGCTTTATTTGCTGTCGTAAGAGCCTGTCGGCGGCACGATTGAGCAGACCTGGAATATGAATGGCACGAAGCGACCTCAGATGCTTCTGACTCCACCAAAGGAGGAGACGGGCGAGTTGTGTCAGATGACGTGAACATGCACCACTTTGCTTATTGATGTACGACACGGTCGTGGTATTGTCTAATCTGACCAGTACATGCTTGCCGAGCAGCGGCGTTTTGAGGCGTCTCAAAGCAAGTAGTACCGCTAACAACTCGAGGCAATTGATATGCCAATGCAGCTGAGGACCTGTCCAGCGTCCTGCTACTGCAAACTCGTCATGCGTGGCCCCCCAACCTGTCTTGGAGGCATCTGTGAACACCACCGCATGCCTGGACGCTTGTATCATGGACACACCGGACCGGAGAAACACAGCGTCTGACCAAGGTTGGAAGGTTTTCCGGCAAGTTCGAGAAACCATCTTTACACGCCCTCCATGGGACCCGGCCAAGAAGCCAATGCTGAAGTGGTCTCATATGTAACAACCCCAGCGGCGTGACTGCCGCTGCGGAAGCCATATGCCCCAGGAGCCTCTGAAAGTCGTCGAGGTAGTTGAGGACACGAACGCCCTGTTCTCTCAAGGGAGAAATGGCCACCTCCGCGAGGGGACAGAGACAGTCCAAAGGGTAGGACTTTGTACTGACACGCCCGACCCTTGAACGTGGAATGGCCTGTGTCGCAGCAGGATGGAGACGTGAAAGTACGCGTCCTTCAGGTCTACCGCTGCAAACCAATCACCTGGACGGACACATCTGCATATGTCCTTGAGTACTATCATCTTGAACGGGAGCTTGTAAAGGGCCCGATTCAAGATGCGTAGGTCTAAGATTGGTCTTAATCCACCTCCTTTCTTTGGCACAATGAAGCAAGGGCTGTAAAACCCTCGCTTCATGTTGGCTACAGACACCGGTTCTATTGCATCCTTTGCCAGTAGGACAGCAATTTCCGCACGCAAGATTGGGGCAGATCTGCTCTTCACAACCGTGGAGCGAACGCCAGCGAATCTGGGTGGGTGCCGGTGGAACTGAATCGTGTAGCCGCGTGCAATGGTGCTCAGTAGCCAGCTGGACGGTCTGCAGAGGTCTTTCCAGGCTTGCAGAAACCGTACCAGGAGGAGGTCAGCGAAGTGGAAGGCAGGGTACCAACCCGGAGGGCCCTAAGGCGGTCCGGAGGGGGGTCTGTGTACGTATCACACGAACCTGCCTCCACTTGGTGGCATTGAGTACAGGGGGAGGCAAACCTGGGTCCTTGAACCGTACTCGTCTGCCAACTGGCGACACAAGAGGGGATTGAGGCAGGCTAGACTGATCTGGGGTGTCTGATAATCTGAACCTCTTGAAACCCAGGGTTGAAAATTTCTGTCCCTTTGGCGATTTGGAAACCACTGTACTCCAGAGAGACAATGGTGGAACAACAACCACCAGAGAAACTTTCGTCCCCAACCCTGGGTGGCCTGTATCAGGGACGCTTACTCTTGCCTCCTGGACTGGCAAGATTTGACACAGGCTGGGCAGCCTGCCTACGGCTAGCTTTATGCTGAGGCCCGAGCTGTGGCGGGGGCCTAACAGGCTGAGCTGCCTTAGGGGGGCGCCCTCGGCGACGTGCTGGTGGAGTGACTGCTAGCGGCGACGGGGTGAGAGGCTCAGCAAGCCATCGCGGCAGGGTGTGTCGGGCTTCCTCCACCTGCGACTGAGCTACAGAAGGCTGTTGGGCACCACCCACTGTAGCGTCGCCGAACAACCCCATCTGGGAAATTGGGGAGTCCAGGATCCGAACCTTGTCCGCATCCTCCATATCAACCAGACCGAGCCAATGATCGCGCTGCTTAACCACCAGAGTGAACATTGCCAGACCGATCGCGCAGGTTGCCACACTTGTGCTCCGAAGAGCCAAGTCGGTTGCCTTACAGAGCTCATCCATGAGCTGACAGTCTGGCCTACCCTTTTGCACGTCCTGGAGTGTTTTAGCCTGAAAAAGCTGTAACAAGGCCAAGGCGTGCATAAAGGCGACGGCTTGCCCACAGGCTCCATAAGCCGTGTCTGACAAAGCAGACAACGACTCCAGAGCCTGTGAGGGGAAACACGGTTCTCCAGAGCCGGATGTAGCGGCCGCCGGACACAGGTGTGCCAGAACAGACTGCTCCACCGGAGGGATCGCCATATAACCACTTGTCGCGCCGCACTCAAGGGTAGCGAGGGGGGAGGAGCCATCCTGGTCACATAAGGCAGTAAAGGGTGCCTTCCATGACCTGGTTAGCTCCCCATGCATCTCGGGAAAGAAAGGTACTGGAGTGGTGGGCAGAGCCCGACCCACTCCAAGAAACCAATCATCCAGCTGAGACTGAGCGGGCCCGGGCGGAGGATTCCACTCGAGCCCGACAGCCTCGGCGGCCCGTTTCAGCATAGCTGATGACTGTGGATCTGACTCAGGCCATGCTGTACAACCCTGAATCGTCCCCGACAGTATACAGCTCGCCCTCAAATGTAGTGGAAGGCATCCTATCCCCCTGGTGAATTTCCAATGGAACGTCTAATTCACCCATTACAGATGAATCAGTGCGCTCAACACTAGAATCCAAAGGTATCGATGTGAAGGAGTTGTGATGAGTCTACGGGGAATAATCTCCGGGCGGAGCCTCAAAAACAACTCTGCGATCACCTGACTCACACCAACCGCAAGGGAGTGGCGCAAAATCAGGCACTCTACATTTGCGAGCGAACGAGAGTCTAGATCTCAACACTGTGTCTTCACACAGAAAACATGCACCATCCACAAAAGCTGCCTCAGCGTGTTGTATGCCCAAACACGTGACACAGAGGGCTAGGGATCGACCACATCCAGCAGCGCACAGGTGGAAAGACATCCTTCTTCCGGAGAAGAAAGATGAAAAACTCACCCGTGTTTACTTCCTTGGAATAACGCCCTTCACCAGTGCTGGAGCACACAGGGATGTCCGCGGCGACACTGACGGGAAACCCCGTCAGTGAAGCACTCACTTTCCTTGCCCTTAAACCGACCGTCAGCCAACAAACACAAAGGTTGCTGTGAGAACAGCAGTTAAGAGATTCAGAAGCTTGCGATCACCGCTGCCACACGCTGTAACGTCAGCACTGGGAGAGCTTCCAACAGAAGTGCCGACACACACAGGTTTGTTATTAAAGTACACTTTCAGAGATATCGACATAACAACTGATCTGCTCCGAAGCGAAAAAAAATGGTGGGTACTTCCCTGTTATACCCGCGTTGCAGAGTAGGGCGTGGATTGCGCACCTGCCAAAGCTCATTTGGCTTGATTTGTATACTATATCGAAGACATCTGGCTCCCTGGCGTGATCCCATCAGTTGGTACTTCTGGAGACTTTCAAGATGGCGCCAGGATGTTTGCCGGCTTGCCACAGTCTGTCCTTGTCTCTTTTATTTGTAATGTTTCTTGTTTGTTTTATCACGCGCTCTGTTTGCTCCCCTCTGGTATATGATCGCATGACGCTATTTAATATTCGATCGGCTGTGTCCGATTGTTTATTTCGCGATCCCAGAGATGATTGGCATCTGCACTCGCATTATGTGCCAGTCGCATTGAGGAAAATGTGTTACTTGCCGGGATGTCTGTGCATGTGGAGGAAACGGCAAAGGAAGCGTGGGAAGCGTGCTGGAGTCCTTGTGAGATCGAAGAAGATCGGGAAGTTTCCAGTCATCGGACCAGCTTCTTCGATGGCAGAGGCCGTGGTCGTGAACCTGAGATGTTCATACATTGTGCCTGTCTTTCCGTCTTCGGCGTTGATGCCTCAGTCCTCACGGATGGTTCACGTAAGGCGACAGTCTGCAGATCGAGGAGTTAATCATCGGAATCTTCGCTCTTTACGTGACGGGAGTCCGGTAACATTCTGTGATTCCTCTCTGCAATCCTCCTCCGATACCACTCCCACTCCAGTAACAATGGCGTTGATTAACGCGAGATCTCTGGCAAATAAGACCTTTATTTTAAACGATCTTTTTCTTTCTTATGAAATTGATTTTTTATTTTATTACTGAGACTTGGCTTAATGCTGGTGAAATGTCTTCTCTCTCTGAACTTTCTCCTCCTGGTTGTAGTTTTTTTAGTACCCCTAGGTCTGTTGGTCGTGGCGGGGGTCTTGCAGTTGTTTTTAAAGACAAATTTAAGTGTAGTCTTTCACCTTCTGTGTCTTTTTGCACTTTTGAATCTCAGTTAATTACGCTGAATTCTTTTAAATCTGTGTTAAGTGTTTTGATTTATAGACCCCCAAACTTTCATGGGGATTTTATTCAGGAGTTTTCAGAATTTTTATCTGGTATTGTCCCTTCTTTTGACAATATTCAAATTTTGGGGGATTTTAATATCCATGTGTGCTGCCCTTCAAAGCCCCTGGTCAAAGAATTTTTAAATTTATTAGAGTCATTTGATTTTTTACAATGCGTTTCGGGTCCAACTCATGAACGTGGTCATACGCTTGACCTTGTATTATCTCGGGGTTTCTCTGTTGATAGCATAAAGATTGTTGATACTGTTTTTTCTGACCATAAGACTGTTATCTTAAATTCTAACTTTCCTTGTGGTGTGCCGGATAATATTGTTTCTGCCTCGGTTTCATCTCGCATACTCAATCCATGCACAGCTAGTAGTTTTTCAGCTGTTTTTAATGTCTCTCCTTTTTTTTCATTGATCGAGTCACACTCTCTCTGTATGGGTTTAGAAGAGTTGGTCGATCGGTTTAACTCTTCTTGTTTAGAGATTTTAGATGTTGTGGCTCCTGTCAAAGTCAGGGGGAAAAAAGTAAAATCGCAGCCCTGGTTAAACAGTACTACCCGTGCTCTTAGGCAGGAGTGTAGGAGAGCTGAACGCAAATGGGTTAAAGATAAATTACAAGTCTCTTATGAGATTTTGAAGAACCATTTGAATGAGTATCAAAGAGCTGTTAAATTGGCTAGATCAAATTATTTCTCTGTCATCATTTCCAGAAACTGTAATAATTCTAGAGTACTTTTCTCTACTGTAAATGCTGTTCTTCACCCTACTGTTACTCCTTCACTCACTCCTTCTGCTGACATGTGTGAAGAGCTCTTAAACTTTTTTATTGGTAAGGTTGATGGAATTAGATCTCAGATTTCATCTGTTGGCAATAATTTTATTGCTTCTGTTGACCTTCCGAACCAATTAACCAGTTTTATGCCTGTTTCTTTGTGGCAGGTTAATGATATTACTGCTCATATGAAGCCCACCAGGTCTCCTGGTGATGTGCTCCCTTCTTCTCTTTAAGAAAGTACTTGATTCAATTGGCCCAAGTATTCTGTTTATTATGAATACTAGTTTGTCATCTGGTGTTGTTCCGGTTAGTTTTAAGCATGCGGTTATTCAGCCCCTTTTAAAAAAAAACGGCTTAGATCCCTTTGACTTGAGTAGTTATCGTCGATTTCAAAATTGCCTTTTATTTCTAAGATATTAGAAAAAATTGTGAATGCACAGCTTAATGATTTTTTAACGAGAAATAACATTTCCGATAGATTCCAGTCAGGTTTTAGAGCTGGCCATAGTATAGAATCTGCTCTTTTGAGGGTCTCTAATGATATCCTGCGAGGTGTTGACTCTGGAAACCGTGTTGTTTTGCTCTTGTTAGATCTTACAGCGGCATTCGATACAGTTGATCATAACATTCTCATTGATCGTCTTAGGGATCAGGTTGGTATTCAGGGCTTAGCCCTGAAATGGTTCTCTTCCTATTTGAAGAATAGGACTTTTTCAGTCAATTTAGGGGATTATTTTTCTTCCGTTGCACCTCTTGTGTGTGGGGTTCCACAGGGCTCTATACTGGGACCAATTTTATTTTCCCTTTATATGCTCCCTCTAGGTTTGATTTTTGAGAAATTTGGGATTCAGTATCATCTGTATGCGGATGATTCTCAAATTTATTTACCACTTAAACATGGGCATAAATTTGCCATTCAGTCTCTTCAGGCATGTCTGGCCGAAGTTAAGTGTTGGCTTGCGAATAACTTTCTCCAATTAAATGAGGATAAGACCGAGATGATTTTATTTGGAAATAAGGGGTGTGTGGATGATGACTGCCTGGGGTTGTTTCCTGGGAAAAAAATGTCTAGCGTGAGGAACCTTGGTGTCATTTTTGACTCGGAGCTTAAATTTGACCGGCAAATCAATGCTGTCGTTAAGAATAGTTTCTTCCATCTTAGATCAATATCTAAATTGAAATCTATCCTTTCTTTTGACGATATGGAGAAGGTTGTTCATGCCTTTGTGTCATCCCGTTTGGATTATTGCAATGTGTTGTATTTGGGTGTGAGTCAGGCTTCTCTCTCCCGTTTGCAACTCGTTCAGAACTCAGCTGCTAGACTTTTAACCGGTACTAAGAAGAGAGAGCACATTACTCCAGTGTTAATTAAATTACATTGGTTACCTATACGCTACAGAATTCAATACAAAGCGTTGTTGTATGTTTTTAAGTCTCTGCATGGTATAGCGCCTGAGTATGTTACTGATTTAATCAGCCGCTGTCAATCCAGTAGATCTTTGCGCTCAAATGATCAATTGCTTCTCATGGTTCCGCGATCCCGTTTAAAATGTAAAGGTGATCGGGCATTCTCTGTTGCAGCTCCTAGGCTCTGGAATGACCTTCCTCTGTCTGTAAAAACGTGTCCTTCACTGGGTGTTTTTCAGAGTGCGCTTAAAACTTATTTGTTTTCTTTAGCATTTGATAATGCTTTGTAAGTTGTGTGTCATTTGTTTGCATTGTTTTTATTTTTTTGTTTTTATTTTCTCTTTTTATATCTTCTGTACAGCACTTTGGTTCCACTTGTGGTGTTGAAAGTGCTTTATAAATAAAGTTGAGTTGAGTTGAGTTGAGTTGAGTTGGTACGATCGACTAAGTTGAACGTTACCCGCCTGAAAGGGAACTGCTCTTTTATTAAGAATTGGGTACTGGGGGGCGTGGTTATGACTCCGAGCTGAGTGCACGTCTTTTGGTGAGCTCCTGACGTTATTTGCTGAAAATCCTGTATACTATCCGTCTTTTTGTTTATACAAGTTTATTTTATTTTTCACTAACTGCTTGAGGTGAAATAAGAACCGAAATGCCGTCGAAAAAATCCAAAATAAAGCATAAATCGGACTCCTCGCCACTCAAGGACCAGGATGATGAGTGGGATGCTAGCAGTGTAGCTAGCTCGTCAGGTAACGCATGCAGCGTTTCCCAACCTGAAGAAAGTTGTACCAACATTGGCCAGAATCTGGATGTGATCCAAAAGTTGGACATGATGAGAAGCGACAAAAATAGATGGCGTTCTTAACGCGATTCATGAGGTAAAAAAGGATGTTAGAGACTTCTCGGGATGCATGGATATGGCCGAAGAGCGAATTAGCAACGTAGAAGACATGGTTAATACGGAGAAGGGCAAGATGGAAGAGGTAGTTAAACGCCTAGCCTTCCTTTCAGACAAACTAGACGATCTAGAAAACCGCTCTCGAAGATCGAAACTAAGACTGGTCAATCTTCCTGAAAAGGTGGAAAATCCCGATGCGGTCGCCTTCCAAAAAATGGTTACCTGAAGTGTTGGGCCCGGCAACCTTCTCGCGCCGCCCATCATCGAGAGAGCGCACAGACTACCTGGTCGTTCACAATCCAGTCGATCATCTCCTCCAAGAATGCTGATCATGAAGTTTTTGAACTTTCAAGATAAAGCCAAGATAAAGTGATGAGAGCTGCCAGGATTAAAGGCAAGATCATGTATGGAGATCATGAAGTCAGATTTTTCCCTGATTTATCCGCGGAGCTTTACCGTCAGAGGAAGCATTTTGACGGGGTTAAACAACGGTTGAGATCCATGAACGTCAATTATGCAATAGTTTACCCAGCCAAGCTGCGCCAGACAATCGATGGACAGACCCGTGAGTTTGAGGACCCGGTTGATGTGGAGAAGTTTTTGCAGGGAATGCAAAGTGCAGGTGAAGCGGAAAGAACCTAAAAGAACTCTTGTCAGATTTTCTTTATTTGAGTCCTAGCAAGAAGTGGCTTGGAGTTGTATATTTTTGTGCATTTTTTCTATTCTCAGCTGGGTAGGATCTAGGGCTGGGCGATATGTACATTTTTTTGGGGCGATAATCACCTTCAAAAATATCGCGATATCCGATAACATCGTCTGCTCCGCACTGACCCCGCCCACTCGCCGCGCGCGCGCTATTGCTCATGTCCGACGTCAACATTTTCCCGGCATAAAATGGAGGACGACAGCTTAATATCCAAGAAAAGATGCACATCGTTAATTTGGCAGTATTATGGATTTAAACCAAACGCAAAAGGTGAACCAGCGGATCCAACAGAGGCTATCTGCAGGCTGTGCAAAAAAAAAGTGAAGGTTAAGGATGCGCAGACCACTAATCTCCGCAGCCATATCCACATACACCATCCAGCAGTAGCGGCCTCATTTGAGCCGCGCTCTGCAGCCGCATCTCAAAGCGGGAAAAGTTCTAGTTTAAATCCAATTGCTTCTGCGTTCGCTTGTGGAAAGAAGTACGATAAATCCAGTTTAAAATGGAGACAGTGCACTCTAGCTGTGACCCGTTTTCTGGTTAAAAAGATGATGCCTCTTAGTCTTGTGGACCAGGCAGAATTCCGGTCCATGCTTCAAACTTTTGACCGGCAGTATGAAGTACCCAGTCGGAATTATTTCTCAAGAACAGCTATTCCAGAGCTGTATAATACGGTGAAAACTGAGGTTATGACTAACATCAGTAGCGCGGACTATGTTGCGCTTACTACAGATATGTGGTCGAGCAGCAATACGATGACACCTTACATGTCAATTACTGCTCATTACATAGACAAAGACTGGGTAGCTGCTACTACAATCAAACTGCTTCGGAACGATTTATGTGCCTGAGAGCCACACAGCAGATTATTTGGCAGATAGTCTCTTGGAGAGTGTTAAAGAATGGGGCGTTGATGAAAGAAAAATTTCATGTATCACCACAGACAATGGAGCTAATGTCGTTGCAGCAGTGCGGCAACTAAATTGGCCATGGCCATGGTTCGAATTACGTGGGAGCCAGTGGGAGCTGAGCTCCCATAGAGAGAGGATGAGCTCCCATGAAAGCAGTAAAATCATATACTTGTGGGGGTCTCTAAAAATCATCAGCACCATTATTTTAAATTACAAATAAAGCACTTTTTCCTTCAGACTACTGTAGCATGACTTAAAAGATAGGACAAGATGCCAAACACATGGATCTCACGGGATCTCGGATCGTCATCACACTACAATACATCCTTATGCTTAAATCAAGTGATCAAAGTGCTCGTTGCCGCTGCGATCAGTGGCGCGGATATTGTGTTTGTTTGTGGCTCGCGCATTCTTCACTCGGACGCGCGCTTCAATCCGTTGTGGAGACTCTCTATTTGTTCCATGTGAAATTACAAAACAAAATGCACATAAATGTGTCTCTGCCTGTTATACAACCACTGATAAACATAATCGGATTTGATAAAAAAAAAAAAAAAAAACTATACGAGTACGTTTTCGAACCCAGAACCTCTGACACGCTTGGCAAAAGTTCTACCACTAGACCACTTAAATACATGCTTGAATCTGAATTTGAAGACAAATTAAGCCAAATGTACTATTTAAATTGAATTGTGTTACCAACGCTTTTTTTTTTTTTATTAAATTTGTATTATATTTACAATTTTTTATATTTTTATATTACATTATTAAGCTACACCGCCCCTGCTCATAGGCTACTTTTTTTTTTTTTTTTTTTTTTTAAGAGACCCCCACAAAGATGAAATCATAATTCGAACCCTGGCCATGGCTTAATTGTTTTGGGCACAATTTGAATGTCGCCATAAACAATTCACTTCAGAAGGAGAAGGCCAGTACAGACCGAGCATTTGGTGTATGCCGGGCCATTAATGGGGCTTTCTCGAAGAGTTGGCACCGAAGACGTGAACTCGTGAGAGCGCAAGAGGAGCTCAACATCCCTAATCACTCTCTTGTAACGGTAAGATAACTTGAGTTTTAAATACAATTTAAAAACTGTTATATTTTAATATCATTATTATTTTTATATTATTTTGGTAACACTTTAGAATAAGGTTTCATCAGTAAACATTAGTTAACTACATTAGTTGCATTAACTAATAGCCTAATTAACTTGATCTTATAATGAACGTAGGGGAGAGCGGGGCACAAAGTAACGCTTTTTGTCTTTCTCAGTTTGTGTAAATCTACTTCAGAGTATTTATTTTTTCCCACATTAATTTCCCACATGTCTACTACAATTATGTATTTTTGTTTTATTAATACAGTATATACTTTTTTCTTGACATACCCCGAAAGAATGGAAGTGAAATGTGACAACATGCCCCATAGGTGGAGTACATTGTAACATAACATATGACAGCTTAAAATGTTATCTGATCTAATAAAAAAAAAACTAAAAAAAAAAAAAAACTAAAATATTTTCTAAATAAAATACAATTTAAAAACTTTTTCATATAAAATAATGGCAATTTTTAATAATTAAATATAAACTCATTTTTGAGTTTTGACTACGAACACAGGAAAACACAGCTATACAACATAGTTCAAAATAAATAAATAATTAGTCATTTCTGAACATTGACTCTCAGTCTTTATTCACCTTTTTTCTCACGTTTTCTCAATAAAATTAATAAAAGTATAGAATATAATAGCATATTTCTAATAGGGGCTCATTGTAACGAAGTGTGACAACATGCCCCCGTCTGCACAACTGGGATTTAAACCCTGCTAGTGTCTTCTGCTAGTTAGCGAAGCATTAAAGAACTATCTCAACTGTTAAATAACATATTGGAGATTAAATTAAACCTTATTGTAGAGTTACCATTATTTTATATATTGTATTTTATTATGCTATTTTAAATAGCCTATACCCATGATTTTTTATATTATAATAATTTTATTCTAACATCTTTATTTTAATAGTATTTAAAATACAGGCCTATGGTTACCTTTTATATAAATTTACAACCGTTTAAGGTTAGGCTACATTAGAATTGCAGAACACAAACGCAGCTATTTTAAATCTATCTTAAAAGAAAATAGGAATCTTTCTTAAAAGAAAAAACAAATGTTAAATTAAAAGATTGATATAAAAAATGTATATAAAAACAAACACTTTAAATAGTAATGATTTTTGTGTTGTTTATTAATTGATTGTAGGACTGTCCAACGCGCTGGGGCTCGAAGCTGAAGATGACGGAAAGGATTCTGGAGCAGACTCCAGCAATACGACGGGTCTTTGCAGATGACAAAAGCCGACGTCCACTACCAAACTTAACGTGGCAAGATATTTCAGTTCTGGAGTCTGTGAACAAAGGACTGAAGCCTGTAGAAGATTTGACCGACGTTTTGTCAGGAGAAACTTATGTTACTGTTTCGTCTGTCACCCCAGTGCTACAACACACACGTCGTGTCTTAACGGAAAATGACGATGACACACAATTGGGTAAAAAAATTAAGACTGGCATCTTGGAGGAATTAGACGCCAAATATAACAACCACGCAACCCAAAAACTTCTCCGGATTAGCACTCTCCTTGATCCCCGCTACAGAGGTGGATTTAATTTGAACGAATTAGAGCAAACCAAGACAGAAGTGCTTGATGCCATTACAGAGTGCCATCGTCACTCAAGCCCGGTAAATCACGAGAACGAAGAACAACATGCAAACACCAGCGCTCAAGAGGTGCCTTTGAAGAAAAAAAAAAACACACTGAGTGATCTCCTTGGAAAGACCAAAAAAACACCTACGAGTGAGGCGGGTCGGGCAGCGGCTGAGCTCGCGGCCTATCTTTTGGAGGATGTGATTGACGGTGAGGAGGATCCACTTGCGTGGTGGAAAAATAATGAAAGCCGATTCCCGCTCATGTCTCTCATAACGCGAAAATTTTTGTGTGTGCCTGCAACAAGCAGTCCTTCAGAAAGAGTTTTTAGCGCAGCAGGTCAAATTGTCACCCCATTCCGTAATGCTTTAACCCCGGATAAGGTGAATATGCTTGTTTTCCTGTCTAGAAACCTGCGTTAGATTGTTGCGTTATGTTAATGTTTTATAAATGCATAGGTTCAATTAAATAACGTGGTGTTTGGATTATATTTTATTTTTAAGAACTAGCCTAATGTGTTAAAAAAAATGAAATCATATTTGTTTTAGTTTTGAATGATGATTTAGTTTTTTGATGATTTTTAAAAATGCATTTATGATTTGCATACGCAACTGTTAAGATGGGTAAACCAGTTATGGTGGTTTACAGATCACCTGGTTAAAGTGATTTTAAGGTGATTTTTGTTTACCCATAGTTTGATTTTAAAATAAAACTTTTTTAATATGCTACTGATAAAAGCAATTTGTCTAAATAATTGAATATCATTCGCATTGTGTCCTGAATAAAATATTGTTTTCCCAAAGGTTTTGCTCTCTCATTTTATTTTTAGCGTTAGTATTTTAAATGTTTTCCAGGTTTCCATGTTTGATTAATATTTTCATTATTAATATTTTATTTAATATAGCCTATAGCCGATAATATTTTTAGAGCTGTTTAAAACTTTTAGCCAAGCTATGTCTCATTAATTATTTGTAACGTGCTTCTCTCTGCGTATGTATAATGAAAACAGACAAAACCAACATTACCTTCCATGTTTTGCTTTAACACATTGGCTACTGTAGCTGCATCAAAAACACTAAAAAGGTAAGTGTATGGTAACTACTAAGCTATTTATAATGTATTTGGCAACGCAACGTCATTTTTACCATATTGTCGATTATCGTCATGGTAACACTGACTGTTATCGATATCGCGATATTTGCGAGACATCGTTGATATATGATAATATCGTCATATCGCCCAGCCCTAGTAGGATCTTACTTTAACTTTTATATATACTATTACTAGTGTATTTCTAGACACTGATGGCTCGATTATTATTTTATTTTATATGCGTGTAATGTATATATTTTATTATTATTTAAACAGTTTTCCCGCCATTTTATCTGAGGCCAGTAACCTACAATGTTAGGCAGTAAGACACATTTTGGGGGAAAGGATAATTTATTTGAAGAGTTATTATTATTATTAGGGGCCAAACCCCAAAGGGGCAAGGCACCTATTGTATCTGTTAGTTTTCTTATTATTGTTGTTAGGGGCCAAGCCCCGAAGGGCTATATCTTCGAAACCGTTTGTCCGATCGAGACGAAACCACCGTCAGAAGTTTGGAAACATAGGTCGATAGCTATACGCCAATGCCCAAATGCGAAAATATTGATGTTTAGGGGTAGTAATATTCAATCAAAGTCATGTGTCAGTCATTTTTTACGTGTTTTTTCATATAAATGTCTATAACTCCGAAGCCAATTGAGATATTTTCACCAAAATCGACACACATATGTATGGGCTCACTCTGAGGACACATAAAAAAATGGTGGGACTGAGCCTCTTGCTGGCGCTATAATAGAACAAAACATGAAATTCCCATTGACTTCAATACAGTTTTGTGAAATAAAATGCTATACTAAACAAATGCATTGGTGTAATATTACAAAACTCAGAATGTGCCATCTGCACCATCCCCTGAAGGTACCCAACATATTTAGAAACAGCGTCACCTAGTGGTCAAAAGTTATAACAAAATTTCCAAAACTGCTAATAACTTTTGAATAAATCTGGCTATTGAAATGGCACTGGTCTTAATAGAGTCCTTGGGTCAAGCCGAGAACATAGATACCAAGTTTTCCTTATTTGGCCTAACTTCCTGTCCGCCATCTCTATTTTCATTAAAAACCTACTTTTTCGAACTCCTCCTAGACCGTTTGTCCGATTTTCACCAAAATCGAATCATATCATCTCCAGACCGTGCCGACTAAAAATAATGGATTTCGTGTCGATAGACGATACCGTTTTCGTATAGCGCAGCAGCAAAGTTGAGGCATGATGCCAATAGCACTATTCAGGCTTTATCTCTGCAATGCCTTGACATATTGACACCAAACTTTGTATGTGTCATTGTCAATTCATTCTGACCACATCACATCAGTTTTGTAACTGCGCCACCTATTGGTTGAAAGTGATAATCCATCAAATCATATTTTTAATTATTGTTTCTATGATTTTTCAGGCATTTTGCCTAAAATCCTCTTTAAATGTCTTTAATTGCTCATTGTTGCAGTTGGTCTGACACTTTCAGACATGTTGGCATGTCTTGTCATCTGCTTGCGCTTGGCCCCGATAATTGCTGCTTGCAGCTATATTTAGGGGCCAAGCACCGAAGGTGCGGAGGCACCTATTGTATCTGTTCCCGTTCTTATTAGGGGCCAAGCACCGAAGGTGCGGAGGCACCTATTGTGTTTGTTCCGGTTCTTATTAGGGGCCAAGCACCGAAGGTGCGGAGGCACCTATTGTTTCTGTTCGCGTTCTTATTATTAGGGGCCAAGCACCGAAGGTGCGGAGGCACCTATTGTATCTGTTCCCGTTCTTATTATTATTCTTCTTCTTCCGCCATGGGAGTCTATGGCAGCCCATAGAACCGATTGCGGGAAAGTTGTTTTGGTTTGACATTCTGATAGAGGACAGTCCCAACATTAAGTACACCAATTTTTGTGTTTCTAAGTCATTCCCTCTAGCGCCACCACCTGTCCAAAGTTTCACTTTTACTTTGCTAATAACTTTTGAACCGTAAGGCCAATCAGCAAAATCCTTTTTTCCTCTGATTCCTGAGCTCATGACGATTCGATTGCACCCTATATCGTCATTTTCCGTCATAAAAACATGGCCGCCATTTTGAATTTTCCTAAAAAGGTACTTTTTCGAACTCGTCCTAGACGGTTTGTCCGATTTGCACGAAAATTGAATCGGATCATCTTCAGGCAGGGGTGACAAAAAGTTATTAAAATCTTGTTGATTCGTCAAACCGTTTTCGATAAACGCTCGAACAAATTTTACGTAGCGCTTGCAAAAACAGTCGTAAGGCCGTATCTCCGCAACGGTTTATCGTATTCAGACCAATCTTGGTACATGTACTCACAAGCATGACCTGAGGCTACATGCTGCGTTTCGGCACAGCGCCACCTACAGGTCCGGAGATATGAAAAATGGCTATTTTTGCTTATAACTTCTGAACAGTTTGTCCAAAAATCATAAAATTGGTCTTGATAGATTCAGGGCGTCATGCCGAGTCGACTGATATCCAATTTTGCCATATCGGCCAATTTGACTGTCGGCCATTTTGAAATTTGTGCTAAAATGCTGTATTTTAACAACGCATGAACTGATTGTTACGAAACTTGGTATGGGTCATCAGCACGATGTCCTGAAGGAGTGTGAGAAGTTTCGAAACAGCGCCACCTAGTGGTGAATTTTTTTTTTCAAATGCTTATAACTTTGGGTGTGATCGACTTATTTTCACGAAACTCATCTTTTTAGACTCCTGAATCGTTGCCGAGTCCTACGATACCAAACATGCTAGGTTTCGCCTTACGGTTTGTGTAGCGTTGTGATTTAGCGCTTAAAAAACATTTGGCTATATCTTTGAAACCGCTAGTCCGATCGAGACGAAACCACCGTCAGAAGTTTGGAAATATAGGTCGATAGCTATACGCCAATGCCCAAATGCGAAAATATTGATGTTTAGGGGTAGTAATTTCCAATCAAAGTCATGTGTCAGTCATTTTTTTCGTGTTTTTTCATATAAATGTCTATAACTCCGAAGTGAATTGAGATATTTTCACCAAAATTGAGACACATATGTATGGGCTCACTCTGAGGACACGTAAAAAAAATTGTGGGACTGAGCCTCTTGGTGGCGCTATAATTGAACAAAACATGAAATTCCCATTGACTTCAATACAGTTTTGTGAAATAAAATGCTATACTAAACAAATGCATTGGTGTAATATTACGAAACTCAGATTGTGTCATCAGCACCATCCCCTGAAGGCAACCAAAATATTTCAAGACAGCGCCACCTAGTGGTCAAAAGTTATAACAAAATTTCCAAAAAGGCTAATAACTTTTGAATAAATCTGGCTATTGAAATGCCACAGGTCTTAATAGATTCCTTGGGTCAAGCCGAGAACATAGATACCAAGTTTTCCTTATTTGGCCAAACTTCCTGTCCGCCATCTTGATTTTCAGTCAAAACCTACTTTTTCGAACTCCTCCTAGACCGTTTGTCCGATTTTCACCAAAATCGAATCGTATCATCTCCAGACCGTGCCGACTAAAAGTTATGGATTTCGTGTCGATAGACGAAACCGTTTTCGTATAGCGCAGCAGCAAAGTTGAGGCATGATGCTAATAGCAATAATTAAGGCTTTATCTCTGCAATGCCTTGATATATTGACACCAATCTTTGTATGTGTCATTGTCACTTCACTCTGACCACATCACATCAGTTTTGTAACTGCGCCACCTATTGGTCGAAAGTGATAATCCATCAAATCATATTTTTAATTATTGTTTCTATGATTTTTCAGGCATTTTGCCTAAAATCCTCTTTCAATGTCTTTAATTGCTCATTGTTGCAGTTGGTCTGACACTTTCAGACATGTTGGCATGTCTTGTCGTCTTATTCTGCTTGGCCCCGGTAATGGCTGCTTGCAGCTATATTTATTATTATTATTCTTCTTCTTCTTCCGCCATGGGAGTCTATGGCAGCCCATAGAACCGATTGCGGGAAAGTTGTTTTGGTTTGACATTCTGATAGAGGACAGTCCCAACATTAAATACACCAATTTTTGTGTTTCTAAGTCATTCCCTCTAGCGCCACCACCTGTCCAAAGTTTCACTTTTATTTTGCTAATAACTTTTGAACCGTAAGGCCAATCAACAAAATTCTTTTTTCCTCTTATTTCTGAGCTCATGCCGATTCGATTGCACCCTATGACGTCATTTTCCGTCATATAAATATGGCCGCCATTTTTCATTTTCTGAAAAAGCTACTTTTTCGAACTCGTCCTAGACGGTTTGTCCGATTTGCACGAAAATTGAACCAGATCATCTTCAGGCAGTGCTGACCAAAAGTTATGGAATTCAAATTGATTCGTCAAACCGTTTTCAATAAACGCACGAACAAATTTTACGTAGCGCCTGCAAAAACAGTCGTAAGGCTGTATCTCTGCAACGGTTTATCGTATTCAGACCAAACTTGGTACATGTCATCACAAGCATGACCTGAGGCTACATGCTGCGTTTCGGCGCAGCGCCACCTACTGGTCCGGAGATATGAAAAATGGCTATTTTTGCTTATAACTTCTGAACAGTTTGTCCAAAAATCATAAAATTGGTCTCGTTAGATTCAGGGCGACATGCCGAGTCGACTGATATCCAATTTTACCATATCGGCCATTTTGACTGTCGGCCATTTTGAATTATGTGCTAAAATGCTGTATTTTATGAACGCATGAACGGATTGTTACGAAACTTGGCATGGGTCATCAGCACGATGTCCTGAAGGAGTGTGAGAAGTTTCGAAACAGCGCCACCTAGTGGGGAATTTTTTTTTTCAAACGCTTATAACTTTGGGTGCGGTCGACTTATTTTCACGAGACTCATCTAATTAGACTCCTGAAACCTTGCCGAGTCCTACGATACCAAACATGCTAGGTTTCGCCTTACGGTTTGTGTAGCGTTGTGATTTAGCGCTTAAAAAACATTAGGCTATATCTTCGAAACCGCTTGTCCGATCGAGACGAAACCACCGTCAGAAGTTTGGAAACATAGGTCGATAGCTATACGCCAATGCCCAAATGCGAAAATATTGATGTTTAGGGGTAGTAAAATTCAAACAAAGTCATGTGTCAGTCATTTTTTACGTGTTTTTTCATATAAATGTTTATAACTCTAAAGCAAATTGAGATATTTTCACCAAAACTGACACACATATGTATGGGCTCACTCTGAGGACACGTAAAAAAAATTGTGGGACTGAGCCTCTTGGTGGCGCTATAATAGAACAAAACATGAAATTCCCATTGACTTCAATACAGTTTTGTGAGATAAAATGCTATTTTCATTCAAAACATACTTTTTCGAACTCCTCCCACACCGTTTGTCCGATTTTCACCAAAATCGAATCGTATCATCCCCAGACTGTGCCGACTAAAAGTTATGGATTTCGTGTCAATTGACGAAACCGTTTTCGTATAGCGCAGCAGCAAATTTGAGGCATGATGCTAATAGCACTATTCAGGCTTTATCTCTGCAATGCCTTGACATATTGACACCAAACTTTGTATGTGTCATTGTCTCCTCACTCTGACCACATCACATCAGTTTTGTAACTGTGCCACCTATTTGTCGAAAGTGATAATCCATTAAATCATATTTTTAATTACTGTTTCTATGATTTTTCAGCCATTTCGTCTAAAATCCTCTTTAAATGTCTTTAATTGCTCATTGTTGCAGTTGGTCTGACACTTTCAGACATGTCGGCATGTCTTGTCGTCTTATTCTGCTTGGCCCCGGTAATTGCTGCTTGCAGCTATATTTAGGGGCCAAGCACCGAAGGTGCGGAGGCACCTATTGTATCTGTTCCGTTTCTTATTATTATTATTAGGGGCCAAGCACCGAAGGTGCGGAGGCACCTATTGTTTTCGTTCGCGTTCTTATTATTATTATTATTATTATTATTATTCTTCATTGTTCCGACTGGGAGTCTATGGCAGCCCATAGAACCGATTGCGGGAAAGTTGTAATGGTTTGACATTCTGATAGAGGACAGTCCCAACATTAAATACACCAATTTTGGTGTGTCTAAGTCATTCCCTCTAGCGCCACCAACTGTCCAAAGTTTCACTCATGTTTCTGCTAATAACTTTTGAACCACAAGGGCTAGAAACAAAATTCTTTTTTCCTCTGATTTCTGAGCTCAGGGCGATTCGATTGCACCCTATGACGTCATTTTTCGTCATAATAATTTTTCCGCCATTTTGAATTTTCCGAAAAACCTACTTTTTCAAACTCCTCCTAGGCCGTTGCTCCAATTTCCACGAAAATTGAATCAGATCATCATCAGACCATGCCGACAAAAAGTTATGGAATTCGTGTTGATTCATCAAACCGTTCTCGAATACCGCGCAAACAAATTTTACGTAGCGCTTGCGAAAACAGACACAAGCCAGTATCTCCTCAACACTTTATCATATTAAGACCAAACTTGGTACATCTCATCACAAGCATGACCTGAGGCAACATGCTGCGTTTCGGCACAGTGCCACCTACTGGTCCGGAGATATGAAAAATGGCTATTTTTGCTTATAACTTCTGAATGGTTTGTCCAAAAATCATAAAAGTGGTCTCGTTAGATTCAGGGCATCATGCTGAGTCGACTGATATCCAATTTTCCCCGATCAGCCATTTTGGCTGTCGGCCATTTTGAATTATGTGCTAAAATGCTGTATTTTATGAACGCGTGAATGTATCGTTACAAAACTCGGAATGGATCATCAGCACGATGCCCTGAAGGAGCCTGAGAAGTTTCGAAACAGTGCCACCTAGTGGTGAATTTTTTTCCCCAAATGCTTCCAAATGCTTATAACTTTGGGTGTGGTCGACTTATTTTCACGAGACTCATCTCATTAGAGTCCTGAATCGTTGCTGAGTCCCACGATACCAAACATGCTAGGTTTTGCCTTACGGTTTGTGTAGCGTTGTGATTTAGCGCTTAAAAAACATTTGGCTATATCTTCGAAACCGCTAGTCCGATCGAGACGAAACCACCTTCAGAAGTTTGGAAACATAGGTCGATAGCTATACGCCAATGCCCAAATGCGAAAATATTGATGTTTAGGGGTAGTAAATTCCAATCAAAGTCATGTGTCAGTCATTTTTTACGTGTTTTTTCATATAAATGTCTATAACTCCGAAGCGAATTGAGATATTTTCACCAAAATCGACACACATATGTACGAGCTCACTCTGAGGACATGTAAAAAAAATGGTGGGACTCAGCCTCTTGGTAGCGCTATAATAGAACAAAACATGAAATTCCCATTGACTTCAATACAGTTTTGTGAAATAAAATGCTATACTAAACAAATGCATTGGTGTAATATTACGAAACTCAAAATGTGCCATCAGCACCATTCCCTGAAGGTACCCAAAATATTTCAAGACAGTGCCACCTAGTGGTCAAAAGTTATAACAACATTTCCATAAAGGCTAATAACTTTTGAATAAATCTGACTACTGAAATGCCACTGGTCTTAATAGATTCCTTGGGTCAAGCCGAGAACATAGATACCAAGTTTTCCTTATTTGGCCAAACTTCCTGTCCGCCATCTTGATTTTCATTCAAAACCTACTTTTTCGAACTCCTCCTAGACCGTTTGTCCGATTTTCACCAAAATCGAATCGTATCATCTCCAGACTGTGCTGACTAAAAGTTATGGATTTCGTGTCTATAGACGAAACCGTTTTCGTATAGCGTAGCAGCAAACTTGAGGCATGATGCTAAAAGCACTATTCAGGCTTTATCTCTGCAATGCCTTGACATATTGACACCAAACTTTGTATGTGTCATTGTCACTTCACTCTGACCACATCACATCACATTTGTAACTGCGCCACCTATTGGTCGAAAGTGATAATCCATTAAATCATATTTTGAATGACTTTTTATATGATTTTTCAGCCATTTCGCCTAAAATCCTCTTTAAATGTATTTAATTGCTCATTGTTGCAGATGGTCTGACACCTTCAGCCATGTTGGCATATCCTGTCATCTGCTTGCGCTTGGCCCCGATAATTGCTGCTTGCAGCTATATTTATTCTTCTTCTTCTTCCGCCATGGGAGTCTATGGCAGCCCATAGAACCGATTGCGGGAAAGTTGTTTTGGTTTGACATTCTGATAGAGGACAGTCCCAACATTAAATACACCAATTTTTGTGTTTCTAAGTCATTCCCTCTAGCGCCACCACCTGTCCAAAGTTTCACTTTTATTTTGCTAATAACTTTTGAACCGTAAGGCCAATCAACAAAATTCTTTTTTCCTCTGATTCCTGAGCTCATGCCGATTCGATTGCACCCTATGACGTCATTTTCCGTCATATAAATATGGCCGCCATTTTGAATTTTCTGAAAAAGCTACTTTTTCGAACTCATCCTAGACGGTTTGTCCGATTTGCACGAAAATTGAACCAGATCATCTTCAGGCAGTGCTGACCAAAAGTTATGGAATTCAAATTGATTTGTCAAACCGTTTTCGATAAACGCACGAATACATTTTACGTAGCGCTAGCAAAAACAGTCGTAAGGCTGTATCTCCGCAACGGTTTATCGTATTCAGACCAAACTTGGTACATGTACTCACAAGCATGACCTGAGGCTACATGCTGCGTTTCGGCGCAGCGCCACCTACTGGTCCGGAGATATGAAAAATGGTGATTTTTGCTTATAACTTCTGAACAGTTTGTCCAAAAATCATAAAATTGGTCTTGATAGATTCAGGGCGACATGCCGAGTCGACTGATATCCAATTTTGCCATATCGGCCATTTTGACTGTCGGCCATTTTGAATTTTGTGCTAAAATGCTGTATTTTAACAACGCATGGACGGATTGTTACGAAACTATGCATGGGTCATCAACACGATGTCCTGAAGGAGTGTGAGAAGTTTCGAAACAGCGCCACCTAGTGGTGAATTTTTTTCCCCAAATGCTTATAACTTTGGTTGTGATCGACTTATTTTCACGAAACTCATCTCATTAGATTCCTGAATCGTTGTTGAGTCCTACGATACCAAACATGCTAGGTTTCGCCTTACGGTTTGTGTAGCGTTGTTATTTAGCGCTTAAAAAACATTAGGCTATATCTTCGAAACCGCTTGTCCGATCGAGACGAAACCACCGTCAGAAGTTTGGAAACATAGGTCGATAGCTAAACGCCAATGCCCAAATGCGAAAATATTGATGTTTAGGGGTAGTAAAATTCAAACAAAGTCATGTGTCAGTCATTTTTTACGTGTTTTTTCATATAAATGTTTATAACTCTAAAGCAAATTGAGATATTTTCACCAAAACTGACACACATATGTATGGGCTCACTCTGAGGACACGTAAAAAAAATTGTGGGACTGAGCCTCTTGGTGGCGCTATAATAGAACAAAACATGAAATTCCCATTGACTTCAATACAGTTTTGTGAGATAAAATGCTATTTTCATTCAAAATCTACTTTTTCGAACTCCTCCCACACCGTTTGTCCGATTTTCACCAAAATCGAATCGTATCATCCCCAGACTGTGCCGACTAAAAGTTATGGATTTCGTGTCAATTGACGAAACCGTTTTCGTATAGCGCAGCAGCAAATTTGAGGCATGATGCTAATAGCACTATTCAGGCTTTATCTCTGCAATGCCTTGACATATTGACACCAAACTTTGTATGTGTCATTGTCTCCTCACTCTGACCACATCACATCAGTTTTGTAACTGTGCCACCTATTTGTCGAAAGTGATAATCCATTAAATCATATTTTTAATTACTGTTTCTATGATTTTTCAGCCATTTCGTCTAAAATCCTCTTTAAATGTCTTTAATTGCTCATTGTTGCAGTTGGTCTGACACTTTCAGACATGTCGAAATGTCTTGTTGTCTTATTCTGCTTGGCCCCGGTAATTGCTGCTTGCAGCTATATTTATTATTATTATTATTATTATTCTTCCGCCATGGGAGTCTATGGCAGCCCATAGAACCGATTGCGGGAAAGTTGTTTTGGTTTGACATTCTGATAGAGGACCGTCTCAACATTAAATACACCAATTTT
The DNA here is from genome assembly GCF_964197995.2 of Scardinius erythrophthalmus. Classification (NCBI taxonomy): domain Eukaryota; kingdom Metazoa; phylum Chordata; class Actinopteri; order Cypriniformes; family Leuciscidae; genus Scardinius; species Scardinius erythrophthalmus. The sequence goes on along the minus strand of NC_138238.1, from coordinate 25,645,226 downwards.
GGTGTTTCTAAGTCATTCCCTCTAGCGCCACCACCTGTCCAAAGTTTCACTTTTATTTTGCTAATAACTTTTGAACCGTAAGGCCAATCAGCGAAATTCTTTTTTCCTCTGATTCCTGAGCTCATGGCGATTCGATTGCACCCTATGACGTCATTTGCCGTCATAAAAATATGGCCGCCATCTTGAATTTTCAAAAAAAGCTACTTTTTCGAACTCGTCCTAGACGGTTTGTCCGATTTGCACGAAAATTGAACCAGATCATCTTCAGGTAGTGCTGACAAAAAGTTATGGAATTCAAATGGATTCGTCAAACCGTTTTCAATAAACGCACAAATACATTTTACGTAGCGCTAGCAAAAACAGTCGTAAGGCCGTATCTCCGCAACGGTTTATCGTATTCAGACCAAACTTGGTACTTGTACTCACAAGCATGACCTGAGGCTACATGCTGTGTTTCGGCGCAGCGCCACCTACTGGTCCGGAGATATGAAAAATGGCTATTTTTGCTTATAACTTCTGAACAGTTTGTCCAAAAATCATACAATTGGTCTCGTTAGATTCAGGGCAACATGCCGAGTCGACTGATATCCAATTTTGCCATATCGGTCATTTTGGCTGTCGGCCATTTTGAATTTTGTGCTAAAATTCTGTATTTTATGAACGCATGAACGGATTGTTACGAAACGTGGTATGGGTCATCAGCACGATGCCCTGAATGAGCCTGAGAAGTTTCGAAACAGCGCCACCTAGTGGTGAATTTTTTTTTCCAAATGCTTATAACTTTGGGTGTGGTCGACTTATTTTCACGAAACTCATCTTTTTAGACTCCTGAATCGTTGCCGAGTCCTACGATACCAAACATGCTAGGTTTCGCCTTACGGTTTGTGTAGCGTTGTGATTTAGCGCTTAAAAAACATTTGGCTATATCTTTGAAACCGCTAGTCCGATCGAGACGAAACCACCGTCAGAAGTTTGGAAACATAGGTCGATAGCTATACACCAATGCCCAAATGCGAAAATATTGATGTTTAGGGGTACTAATTTCCAATCAAAGTCATGTGTCAGTCATTTTTTTCGTGTTTTTTCATATAAATGTCTATAACTCCGAAGCGAATTGAGATATTTTCACCAAAATTGACACACATATGTATGGGCTCACTCTGAGGACACGTAAAAAAAATTGTGGGACTGAGCCTCTTGGTGGCGCTATAATTGAACAAAATATGAAATTCCCATTGACTTCAATACAGTTTTGTGAAATAAAATGCTATACTAAACAAATGCATTGGTGTAATATTACGAAACTCAGATTGTGTCATCAGCACCATCCCCTGAAGGCAACCAAAATATTTCAAGACAGCGCCACCTAGTGGTCAAAAGTTATAACAAAATTTCCAAAAAGGCTAATAACTTTTGAATACATCTGGCTATTGAAATGCCACTGGTCTTAATAGATTCCTTGGGTCAAGCCGAGAACATAGATACCAAGTTTTCCTTATTTGGCCAAACTTCCTGTCCGCCATCTTGATTTTCATTCAAAACCTACTTTTTCGAACTCCTCCTAGACCGTTTGTCCGATTTTCACCAAAATCGAATCGTATCATCTCCAGACTGTGCCGACAAAAAGTTATGGATTTCGTGTCGATTGATGAAACCGTTTTCGTATAGCACAGCAGCAAAGTTGAGGCATGATGCCAAAATGACTATTCAGGCTTTATATCTGCAATGCCTCGACATATTGACACAAAACTTTGTATGTGTCACTGTCTCCTTACTCTGACCACACCACATCAATTTCGTAACAGCGCCACCTTTTGGTCAAAAGTGACAATCCATTAAATCATATTTTGAATCACTTTTTACATGATTTTTCAGCCATTTCGCCTAAAATCCTCTTTAAATGTCTTTAATTGCTCATTGTTGCAGTTGGTCTGACACTTTCAGACATGTTGGCATGTCTTGTCGTCTTATTCTGCTTGGCCCCGGTAATTGCTGCTTGCAGCTATATTTATTATTATTATTCTTCTTCCGACTGGGCGTCTATGGCAGCCCATAGAACCGATTGCGGGAAAGTTGTTTTGGTTTGACATTCTGATAGAGCAGAGTCCCAACATTAAATACACCAATTTTGGTGTTTCTAAGTCATTCCCTCTAGCGCCACCACCTGTCCAAAGTTTCACTTTTATTTTGCTAATAACTTTTGAACCGTAAGGCCAATCAACAAAATTCTTTTTTCATCTGATTCCTGAGCTCATGCCAATTCGATTGCATACTATGCCTTCATTTTCCGTAATAAAAATATGGCCGCCATTTTGAATCATTCGAAAAACCTACTTTTTCGAACTCGTCCTAGACAGTTTGTCCGATTTGCACGAAAATTGAACCAGATCATCTTCAGGGAGGGGTGACAAAAAGTTATGGAATTCAAATTGATTCGTCAAACCGTTTTCGATAAACGCTCGAACAAATTTTACGTAGCGCCTGCAAAAACAGTCGTAAGGCTGTATCTCCGCAACGGTTTATCGTATTCAGACCAAACTTGGTACATGTCATCACAAGCATGACCTGAGGCTACATGCTGCGTTTCGGCGCAGCGCCACCTACTGGTCCGGAGATATGAAAAATGGTTATTTTTGCTTATAACTTCTGAACTGTTTGTCCAAAAATCATAAAATTGGTCTCGTTAGATTCAGGGCGACATGCCGAGTCGACTGATATCCAATTTTACCATATCGGCCATTTTGACTGACGGCCATTTTGAATTATGTGCTAAAATGCTGTATTTTAGGAACGCATGAACGGATTGTTACAAAACGTGGCATGGGTCATCAGCACGATGTCCTGAAGGAGTGTGAGAAGTTTCGAAACAGCGCCACCTAGTGGTGAAATTTTTTTTTCAAACGCTTTTAACTTTGGGTTTGGTCGACTTATTTTCACGAGACTCATCTAATTAGACTCCTGAAACCTTGCCGAGTCCTACGATACCAAACATGCTAGGTTTCGCCTTACGGTTTGTGTAGCGTTGTGATTTAGTGCTTAAAAAACATTAGGCTATATCTTCGAAACCGCTTGTCCGATCGAGACGAAACCACCGTCAGAAGTTTGGAAACATAGGTCGATAGCTAAGCGCCAATGCCCAAATGCGAAAATATTGATGTTTAGGGGTAGTAAAATTCAAACAAAGTCATGTGTCAGTCATTTTTTACGTGTTTTTTCATATAAATGTTTATAACTCTAAAGCAAATTGAGATATTTTCACCAAAACTGACACACATATGTATGGGCTCACTCTGAGGACACGTAAAAAAAATTGTGGGACTGAGCCTCTTGGTGGCGCTATAATAGAACAAAACATGAAATTCCCATTGACTTCAATACAGTTTTGTGAGATAAAATGCTATTTTCATTCAAAATCTACTTTTTCGAACTCCTCCCACACCGTTTGTCCGATTTTCACCAAAATCGAATCGTATCATCCCCAGACTGTGCCGACTAAAAGTTATGGATTTCGTGTCAATTGACGAAACCGTTTTCGTATAGCGCAGCAGCAAATTTGAGGCATGATGCTAATAGCACTATTCAGGCTTTATCTCTGCAATGCCTTGACATATTGACACCAAACTTTGTATGTGTCATTGTCTCCTCACTCTGACCACATCACATCAGTTTTGTAACTGTGCCACCTATTTGTCGAAAGTGATAATCCATTAAATCATATTTTTAATTACTGTTTCTATGATTTTTCAGCCATTTCGTCTAAAATCCTCTTTAAATGTCTTTAATTGCTCATTGTTGCAGTTGGTCTGACACTTTCAGACATGTCGAAATGTCTTGTCGTCTTATTCTGCTTGGCCCCGGTAATTGCTGCTTGCAGCTATATTTAGGGGCCAAGCACCGAAGGTGCGGAGGCACCTATTGTTTCTGTTCGCGTTCTTATTAGGGGCCAAGCACCGAAGGTGCGTAGGCACCTATTGTATCTGTTCCCGTTCTTATTATTATTCTTCTTCTTCTTCCGCCATGGGAGTCTATGGCAGCCCATAGAACCGATTGCGGGAAAGTTGTTTTGGTTTGACATTCTGATAGAGGACAGTCCCAACATTAAATACACCAATTTTTGTGTTTCTAAGTCATTCCCTCTAGCGCCACCACCTGTCCAAAGTTTCACTTTTATTTTGCTAATAACTTTTGAACCGTAAGGCCAATCAACAAAATTCTTTTTTCCTCTGATTCCTGAGCTCATGCCGATTCGATTGCACCCTATGACGTCATTTTCCGTCATATAAATATGGCCGCCATTTTGAATTTTCTGAAAAAGCTACTTTTTCGAACTCGTCCTAGACGGTTTGTCCGATTTGCACGAAAATTGAACCAGATCATCTTCAGGCAGTGCTGACCAAAAGTTATGGAATTCAAATTGATTTGTCAAACCGTTTTCGATAAACGCACGGATACATTTTACGTAGCGCTAGCAAAAACAGTCGTAAGGCTGTATCTCCGCAACGGTTTATCGTATTCAGACCAAACTTGGTACATGTACTCACTAGCATGACTTGAGGCTACATGCTGCGTTTCGGCGCAGCGCCACCTACTGGTCCGGAGATATGAAAAATGGCTATTTTTGCTTATAACTTCTGAACACTTTGTCCAAAAATCATAAAATTGGTCTTGATAGATTCAGGGCGATATGCCGAGTCGACTGATATCCAATTTTGCCATTTTGGCCATTTTGACTGTCGGCCATTTTGAATTTTGTGCTAAAATGCTGTATTTTAACAACGTATGAACGGATTGTTACGAAACTTGGTATGGGTTATCAGCACGATGTCCTAAACGAGTGTGAGAAGTTTCGAAACAGCGCCACCTAGTGGTGAATTTTTTTCCCCAAATGCTTATAACTTTGGTTGTGATCGACTTATTTTCACGAAACTCATCTCATTAGATTCCTGAATCGTTGTTGAGTCCTACGATACCAAACATGCTAGGTTTCGCCTTACGGTTTGTGTAGCGTTGTTATTTAGCGCTTAAAAAACATTAGGCTATATCTTCGAAACCGCTTGTCCGATCGAGACGAAACCACCGTCAGAAGTTTGGAAACATAGGTCGATAGTTAAACGCGAATGCCCAAATGCGAAAATATTGATGTTTAGGGGTAGTAAAATTCAAACAAAGTCATGTGTCAGTCATTTTTTACGTGTTTTTTCATATAAATGTTTATAACTCTAAAGCAAATTGAGATATTTTCACCAAAACTGACACACATATGTATGGGCTCACTCTGAGGACACGTAAAAAAAATTGTGGGACTGAGCCTCTTGGTGGCGCTATAATAGAACAAAACATGAAATTCCCATTGACTTCAATACAGTTTTGTGAGATAAAATGCTATTTTCATTCAAAATCTACTTTTTCGAACTCCTCCCACACCGTTTGTCCGATTTTCACCAAAATCGAATCGTATCATCCCCAGACTGTGCCGACTAAAAGTTATGGATTTCGTGTCAATTGACGAAACCGTTTTCGTATAGCGCAGCAGCAAATTTGAGGCATGATGCTAATAGCACTATTCAGGCTTTATCTCTGCAATGCCTTGACATATTGACACCAAACTTTGTATGTGTCATTGTCTCCTCACTCTGACCACATCACATCAGTTTTGTAACTGTGCCACCTATTTGTCGAAAGTGATAATCCATTAAATCATATTTTTAATTACTGTTTCTATGATTTTTCAGCCATTTCGTCTAAAATCCTCTTTAAATGTCTTTAATTGCTCATTGTTGCAGTTGGTCTGACACTTTCAGACATGTCGAAATGTCTTGTCGTCTTATTCTGCTTGGCCCCGGTAATTGCTGCTTGCAGCTATATTTATTATTATTCTTCTTCTTCCGCCATGGGAGTCTATGGCAACCCATAGAACCGATTGCGGGAAAGTTGTTTTGGTTTGACATTCTGATAGAGGACAGTCCCAACATTAAGTACACCAATTTTGGTGTGTCTAAGTCATTCCCTCTAGCGCCACCACCTGTCCAAAGTTTCACTTTTACTTTGCTAATAACTTTTGAACCGTAAGGCCAATCAGCAAAATCCTTTTTTCCTCTGATTCCTGAGCTCATGACGATTCGATTGCACCCTATATCGTCATTTTCCGTCATAAAAACATGGCCGCCATTTTGAATTTTCCTAAAAAGGTACTTTTTCGAACTCGTCCTAGACGGTTTGTCCGATTTGCACGAAAATTGAATCGGATCATCTTCAGGCAGGGTTGACAAAAAGTTATTAAAATCTTGTTGATTCGTCAAACCGTTTTCGATAAACGCTCAAACAATTTTTACGTAGCGCTTGCAAAAACAGTCGTAAGGCTGTATCTCCGCAACGGTTTATCGTATTCGGACCAAACTTGGTACATGTCATCACAAGCATGACCTGAGGCTACATGCTGCGTTTCGCCGCAGCGCCACCTACTGGTCCGGAGATATGAAAAATGGCTATTTTTGCTTATAACTTCTGAACAGTTTGTCCAAAAATCATAAAATTGGTCTTGATAGATTCAGGGCGTCATGCCGAGTCGACTGATATCCAATTTTGCCATATCGGCCAAATTTGACTGTCGGCCATTTTGAATTTTGTGCTAAAATGCTGTATTTTAACAACGCATGAACGGATTGTTACGAAACTTGGTATGGGTCATCAGCACGATGTCCTGAAGGAGTGTGAGAAGTTTCGAAACAGCGCCACCTAGTGGTGAATTTTTTTTTTCAAATGCTTATAACTTTGGGTGTGATCGACTTATTTTCACAAAACTCATCTCATTGGACTCCTGAATTGTTGCCGAGTCCAACGATACCAAACATGTTAGGTTTCGCCTAACGGTTTGTGTAGCATTGTGATTTAGCGCTTAAAAAACATTAGGCTATATCTTCGAAACCGTTTGTCCGATTGAGACGAAACCACCGTCAGAAGTTTGGAATCATAGCTTGTTAACTAAACGCTACTGCCCAAATGTGAAAATATTGATGTTTAGGGGTAGTAATATTCAATCAAAGTCATGTGTCAGTCATTTTTTATGTGTTTTTTCATATAAATGTCTATAACTCCGAAGCAAATTGAGATTATTGCACCAAAATCGACACATATATGTATGGGCTCACTCTGATGACACATAAAAAAAATGGTGGGACTGAGCCTCTTGGTGGCGCTATAATAGAACAAAACATGAAATTCCCATTGATTTCAATACAATTTTGTGAAATAAAATGCTATACTAAACAAATGCATTGGTGTAATATTACGAAACTCAGAATGTGCCTTCAGCACCATCCCTTGAAGGTACTCAAAATATTTCGAAACAGCGCCACCTAGTGGTCAAAAGTTATAACAAAATTTCCAAAAAGGCTAATAACTTTTGAATAAATCTGTCTATTGAAATGCCACTGGTCTTAATAGATTCCTTGGGTCAAGCCGAGAACATAGATACCAAGTTATCCTTATTTGGCCGAACTTCCTGTCCGTCATCTTGATTTTCAGTCAAAACCTACTTTTTCGAACTCGTCCTAGACTGTTTGTCCGATTTTCACCAAAATCGAATCGTATCATCTCCAGACCGTGCCGACTAAAAGTTATGGATTTCGTGTCGATAGACGAAACCGTTTTCGTATAGCGCAGCAGCAAAGTTGAGGCATGATGCTAATAGCACTATTCAGGCTTTATCTCTGCAATGCCTTGACATATTAACACCAAACTTTGTATGTGTCATTGTCACTTCACTATGACCACATCACATCAGTTTTGTAACTGCGCCACCTATTGGTCGAAAGTGATAATCCATAAAATCATATTTTTAATTATTGTTTCTATGATTTTTCAGGCATTTTGCCAAAAATCCTCTTTAATGTCTTTAATTGCTCATTGTCGCAGTTGGTCTGACACTTTCAGCAATGTTGGCATGTCTTGTCATCTGATTGTGCTTGGCCCCGGTAATTGCTGCTTGCAGCTATATTTAGGGGCCAAGCACCGAAGGTGCGGAGGCACCTATTGTTTTCGTTCCCGTTCTTATTATTATTATTATTATTATTATTATTATTCTTCCTTCTTCCGACTGGGAGTCTATGGCAGCCCATAGAACCGATTGCGGGAAAGTTGTTTTGGTTTGACATTCTGATAGAGGACCGTCTCAACATTAAATACACCAATTTTGGTGTTTCTAAGTCATTCCCTCTAGCGCCACCACCTGTCCAAAATTTCACTTTTATTTTGCTAATAACTTTTGAACCGTAAGGCCAATCAGCGAAATTCTTTTTTCCACTGATTCCTGAGCTCATGGCGATTCGATTGCACCCTATGACGTCATTTGCCGTCATAAAAATATGGCCGCCATCTTGAATTTTCAAAAAAAGCTACTTTTTCGAACTCGTCCTAGACGGTTTGTCCGATTTGCACGAAAATTGAACCAGATCATCTTCAGGTAGTGCTGACAAAAAGTTATGGAATTCAAATGGATTCGTCAAACCGTTTTCGATAAACGCACGAATACATTTTACGTAGCGCTAGCAAAAACAGTCGTAAGGCCGTATCTCCGCAACGGTTTATCGTATTCAGACCAAACTTGGTACTTGTCATCACAGGTATGACCTGAGGCTACATGCTGTGTTTCGGCGCAGCGCCACCTACTGGTCCGGAGATATGGAAAATGGCTATTTTTGCTTATAGGTTTTGAACAGTTTGTCCAAAAATCATAAAATTGGTCTCGTTAGATTCAGGGCAACATGCCGATTCGACTGATATCCAATTTGACCATATCGGCCATTTTGACTGTCAGCCATTTTGAATTTTGTGCTAAAATGCTGTATTTTATGAACGCATGAACGAATTGTTACGAAACTTGGTATTGGTCATCATCACGATGTCCTGAAGGAACCTGAGAACTTTCGAAACAGCGCCACCTAGTGGTGAATTTTTTTTCCCAAATGCTTATAACTTTGGGTGTGGTCGACTTATTTTCACGAGACTCATCTCATTACAGTCCTGAATCGTTGCCGAGTCCCACGATACCAAACATGCTAGGTTTCGCCTTACGGTTTGTGTAGCGTTGTGATTTAGCGCTTAAAAAACATTTGGCTATATCTTCGAAACCGATAGTCCGATCAAGACGAAACCACCGTCAGAAGTTTGGAAACATAGGTCGATAGCTATACGCCAATGCCCAAATGCAAAAATATTGATGTTTAGGGGTAGTAAATTCCAATCAAAGTCATGTGTCAGTCATTTTTTACGTGTTTTTTCATATAAATGTCTATAACTCCGAAGCGAATTGAGATATCTTCACCAAAATTGACACACATATGTATGGGCTCACTCTGAGGACACATAAAAAAAATGGTGTGACTGAGCCTCTTGGTGGCGCTATAACAGAACAAAACATGAAATTCCCATTGACTTCAATACAGTTTTGTGAAATAAAATGCTATACTAAACAAATGCATTGGTGTAATATTACGAAACTCAGAATGTGCCATCAGCTCCATCCCTTGAAGGTACCCAAAAGATTTCGAGACAGCGCCACCTAGTGGTCAAAAGTTATAACAAAATTTCCAAAAAGGCTAATAACTTTTGAATAAATCTGGCTATTGAAATGCCACTGGTCTTAATAGATTCCCTGGGTCAAGCCGAGAACATAGATACCAAGTTTTCCTTATTTGGCCAAACTTCCTGTCCGCCATCTTGATTTTCATTCAAAACCTACTTTTTCGAACTCCTCCTAGACCGTTTGTCCGATTTTCACCAAAATCGAATCGTATCATCTCCAGACTGTGCCGACTAAACGTTATGGATTTCGTGTCGATAGACGAAACTGTTTTCGTATAGCGCAGCAGCAAAGTTGAGGCATGATGCCAAAAGCACTATTCAGGCTTTATCTCTGAAATCCCTTGAAATATTGACACCAAACTTTGTATATGTCATTGTCACTTCACTCTGACCACATCACATCAGTTTTGTAACTGCTCCACCTATTGGTCGAAAGTGATAATCCATTAAATCATATTTTAAATGACTTTTTATATGATTTTTCAGCCATTTCGCCTAAAATCCTCTTTAAATGTATTTAATTGCTCATTGTTCCAGTTGGTCTGACACCTTCAGCCATGTTGGCATATCCTGTCATCTGCTTGCGCTTGGCCCCGATAATTGCTGCTTGCAGCTATATTTATTCTTCTTCTTCTTCCGCCATGGGAGTCTATGGCAGCCCATAGAACCGATTGCGGGAAAGTTGTTTTGGTTTGACATTCTGATAGAGGACAGTCCCAACATTAAATACACCAATTTTTGTGTTTCTAAGTCATTCCCTCTAGCGCCACCACCTGTCCAAAGTTTCACTTTTATTTTGCTAATAACTTTTGAACCGTAAGGCCAATCAACAAAATTCTTTTTTCCTCTGATTCCTGAGCTCATGCCGATTCGATTGCACCCTATGACGTCATTTTCCGTCATATAAATATGGCCGCCATTTTGAATTTTCTGAAAAAGCTACTTTTTCGAACTCGTCCTAGACGGTTTGTCCGATTTGCACGAAAATTGAACCAGATCATCTTCAGGCAGTGCTGACCAAAAGTTATGGAATTCAAATTGATTTGTCAAACCGTTTTCGATAAACGCACGGATACATTTTACGTAGCGCTAGCAAAAACAGTCGTAAGGCTGTATCTCCGCAACGGTTTATCGTATTCAGACCAAACTTGGTACATGTACTGACTAGCATGACTTGAGGCTACATGCTGCGTTTTGGCGCAGCGCCACCTACTGGTCCGGAGATATGAAAAATGGCTATTTTTGCTTATAACTTCTGAACACTTTGTCCAAAAATCATAAAATTGGTCTTGATAGATTCAGGGCGATATGCCGAGTCGACTGATATCCAATTTTGCCATTTTGGCCATTTTGACTGTCGGCCATTTTGAATTTTGTGCTAAAATGCTGTATTTTAACAACGTATGAACGGATTGTTACGAAACTTGGTATGGGTTATCAGCACGATGTCCTAAACGAGTGTGAGAAGTTTCGAAACAGCGCCACCTAGTGGTGAATTTTTTTCCCCAAATGCTTATAACTTTGGTTGTGATCGACTTATTTTCACGAAACTCATCTCATTAGATTCCTGAATCGTTGTTGAGTCCTACGATACCAAACATGCTAGGTTTCGCCTTACGGTTTGTGTAGCGTTGTTATTTAGCGCTTAAAAAACATTAGGCTATATCTTCGAAACCGCTTGTCCGATCGAGACGAAACCACCGTCAGAAGTTTGGAAACATAGGTCGATAGTTAAACGCGAATGCCCAAATGCGAAAATATGTATGTTTAGGGGTAGTAAAATTCAAACAAAGTCATGTGTCAGTCATTTTTTACGTGTTTTTTCATATAAATGTTTATAACTCTAAAGCAAATTGAGATATTTTCACCAAAACTGACACACATATGTATGGGCTCACTCTGAGGACACGTAAAAAAAATTGTGGGACTGAGC